>NC_141551.1:29049750-29355500 GCF_021556685.1 Rattus norvegicus | reverse complement strand
AGGGACTCAAGTGGAGGGATGGAGTTGCCATCCCACAGTCAAAAACTCTGACCCAGAATTGTTCCTGTCTAAAAGAACTTCAGGAACAAAAATGGAGAAGAGACTGAGGGAAAGGTAGTCCAGTGACTGGTCTAAATTGGGATCCATTTCAAGGGGAGGCTCCAAGACTTGACACTATTACTGATACTATTATGTGTTTGAAAACAGGAGCTGTAAGCATGGCCGTCCTCTGAAAGGCTCAGCAAGCAGGTGACTGAGAAAGATGCAGATATTTACACTCAATCAATAGACTGAGGTTGGGGACTCCTATGGTAGAATTAGGGAAAGGATAGGAGAAGCTGAGGAGGAGGGTGACCCCACAGGAAGACCAGCGTCTCAACTAACCCAGCCACCAAACAGGCAGTATACACTAGCTGGTTTGAGGCCCCGGATACATATACAGCAGGGGACTGCCTGGTCTGGCCTCAGTGGGAGAAGATGTGCCTTGGAGAGACTTGAGGCCCAGGCAGTAGAGAGGCCTGGTAGGGGTGGGAACCTCCTTTTGGAGATGGGGGAGGAGGATTGGGATGAGGAACTGTGGGAGGGAGGACCTGGAGAGGGATAGCAACTGGACTCTAAAACAAAATAAGTAGAAAAAGAAGAGGAAGATCTAAGTCATTTTAACAGTTTAAGAACTTTATTTCAGGTGCCTGAGGTTGGCTTATCGGTTCAGAACACTGCCCTGTCTTCCGGAAGATCTGGGTTCGATAATCAGCATGCGCATGGCAGCTCACAACTGTCTGTAGCCAGTTCTAGTGGACCTGATACCCTCGCGCAGACATACATGCAAACAAATCACCAATGCACATAATGACTGGACTGTAAATAAAATAAAATTAAAAAATAGAAAATAAATCAGTTATTTTTTTTTATTTTGCTGGGTGGAGGTGGGTGGTTGCACACACCTTTAATAATAGGACTGGGGAGGCAGAGGCAGCTGACTCTGTGAATTTGAGGCCAGCCTGGTTATCAGAGTCAACGTTAGAAAGGCCAGGGCTACACAAAGAAACCTTGATTTGAAAACTAATAAATAAATAAATAAATGAATAAGTAAATAAACAAATTTTTAAAATCTTTATTTTATTTCCTAGGAAGATTTTATCCTGTTCTTTTCTGATATAAGATTATTTATAAGATAAATAAGATTATGATTATGAACTATTATCTGCTTTAGTAATGAGTGGTATAGAGTACCACAAATTTTAACCAAGAAAATGTGTATTTAAAGACAACAAAACAACAACATCAAAACATAGAGTATTTTGATAATTAGAAAGCTTCATTAGAAATCAGAGATCTAAGAAAGCAATTCTTGAAAACACTGTGAAACAAAGACCTCTACTACTGGATTTGGAAGGGCAGCATTTAAAGAACATTATTTTTTCTGCTGAAATAATCTGACAGAGAATACTGCAAATGATCCCAATACAGTTTCTAACCAGGTAAAACAACCCTTAGACTCTCTGTTTGTTGGGTTTTAATAGCATATTGGGAAATTCCATATATAGTAACATTTGCCCCTTTTTAGTTCCTTCCCTCCCTCCCTTCATGTCTTTTGCTGTAGATCCCATTCAGGGCTGCTTGCTGTGGACTCCCCGAAGTATTATAGCAATCACTAGCTCAACACATCCATTCTAAATACTTAAACCAGCATTTCCATTGCTGGGTCTTATATAAGAAACAGCAGACCGGTTAACACAACACTTCAACAAAATAAAACAAAACGTGTTTCTTTGCATCACTCTTATCCCAGTAAAGATTTTCAAAGTAACTCTGAGAAAAACACGTGATATGAAAATGAATGCAACATCAGGAAGACCTTAAATCCAATACAGATTAAGAAAAAAAAAAACAAGCCTTTGCAATTTGTCAATAGAAAGAAAATAATAAAAGTTTAAAGGAAATTTTTATTGAATATTAAAACCCAGGCTATTCCGAAAGTTCTCCTTTACCAGCATATTAGAATCGGGGTCCTGGAGTTGAAGACTGGGCATGACTGGCTTCAGGAATTTGAACTCGTTTGTCCCAGTACTTCCTGTCAAACACACCTCATACTGGTAGTTCTGGGACAGGGTTCCAGTGCCGGTAACGTCCACCAGGTGGCCAGGAAAGTGGCCCTCGGGCACAGAGCAGCCACCCAGAGAAGCTGCCCTGGCCTTCTTGCACAGCCTCACCCCCACGAACAGCAGCACAGACAAGAGGAAGAGAGAAGACACAGATGCCAAGGCTATGACCAGGTACAGTGTTAGAGTGTCCTCGTCGTGTGCAGGATTGTGCGCCACCTCTGGCAGAGGCAGGTAGGGCTGAGAGAAGCCATCTACCACTAGCACGTGCAACATAACACTGGCAGAGCGCGGAGGATCTCCATTGTCCTTGACCATCAGCAGCAGTTTGTGCTTGGGTGCATCGCGCTCGCTCAGCAGCCTGGAGGTGCGTACCTCGCCATTGTGCGCCCACACGCTGAACAGCCCCGGCTCCGTGGCTTTGAGCAGCTGGAATGACAGCCAGGCATTCTGGCCAGAGTCGCGGTCCACAGCTACCACCTTGGTAACCAGGTATCCAGGCTCTGCCGCCCTGGGCAGCAGCTCTGTGTAGGGCGCTGAGGCATTCTGCAGCGGGTAGAGCACGAAGGGCGCATTGTCATTGTCGTCCAGCACCACCACGCGCACCAGAGCCTGGCTGCTGAGCGCGGGTGAGCCTCTGTCTGTGGCACCCACGCGGAACTCGAAGGCCTGCAGCACCTCATAGTCCAGCGCCCTGAGTGCGAACAGCTGCCCGTTGTCAGCATTGATGGAGATGAGGGAGTCGAGGGCCAGCTGTGGGTCTCGAGGCGGCATCAGCGAGTAGGTGATGTGGGCATTGGAGCCTGAGTCTGAGTCTGTGGCACTGATGGTGCCTATGTGCAGGGCGGGGCTGTTGTTCTCGTGGACAAACATGGTGTAGGAGGTTTGGGTGAAGGCGGGGGCGTTGTCGTTGATGTCAGACACCTGCACTGTTATGGTGTGCTGGGTTGTGAGCCTGGGTGTGCCCAGATCTGAGACAGTGATGGTGATGTTGTACTCAGCTCTACTTTCTCTGTCCAGTGCTTTTTCAGAAAGTAGAGTGAAAAAATTCTTGAAGGTGGGCTTTAGAATAAATGGAAGGTCATCCGGAATAGAGCAAAGGATCCTTCCATTGTCTCCAGAGTCTTGATCTCGGACACTGAACAGAGTGATCAGGGTCTCTGAAGCATTCTCTGGAATTGTCTTTGTAACCGATGATATGATCACTTCTGGTGCATTGTCATTTATATCTAATACTTTAACTGAAAGAGTGCATTTTGCTGAAAGACCTCCACCATCTGTTGCTTGGATAGTTACAGAATAGGACTGTATTACTTCAAAATCCAGCAGTGATCTCAAATTGACTTCCCCAGATGTTGGGTTGATTTCAAAGGTTTTTCTAACATCTTCTGTTGCATGCAAAAATGAATATGATATTTTCCCATAATTTCCCATATCTAAATCTTTAGCAGAGATAGTAATAATACTGGAGCCAATGGGTGTGTCCTCTGGGACCTGCACCTCATAGAAATTCTGAGCAAACTCAGGAGCATTATCGTTGATGTCCAAGACTTTTATGAGAACTAATGTTGTCCCAGACCTGGGTGGAGACCCGCCATCCAATGCTGTAAGTGTCAATCTAAGCTCAGATTCTTCCTCATGATCTAAAGCTTTGTCCAGTACCAGCTCTGGATATATCTTTCCATCACCACTCTCATGAATTTTAACATAGAAATGAGAACTGGGGCTAATGCTGTAGTCCTGGAGACTGTTGCTTCCTATGTCCAGATCTTGTGCATTCTCAATTAAAAATGTGGCTCCGATAGCAGCGCTTTCTGGTATTTTAATAGTTATTTCCTTGTCTAGGAATGTAGGGGCGTGATCATTTATGTCTCTGACATGCAGCTCAGCTCGATAGAACTGTAAAGGGTCTTCCAGTACCACCTGAAAGGGCAGCACACAGGGCTCGGTGGAGCCACACAGCTCTTCACGGTCCAGTCGCTCACTCAGGAGCACATCTCCGGTCAGCAAATTAAGGAGTAAATGCTTTTTATTATCGTCTGACACTATCCTGGCCTCCCTGGAGGACAGCTCCGCAACCCCCAGCCCTAAATCCCTTGCCAGATTAGCCACAAAAGAGCCAATTTCTGTTTCCTCTGCTACAGAATAGCGCAAAGACTCAGCACTCGCCCGAGACAATCCCAGCAAAACAAAGAAAACCAAGACTTGCCGTTTCTGCAGGATGATAGTCTTTCTGTTTCCCATGGTTCCTTCAGGTGACTTCTTCTACTCCAAAATTTAAATTCAATCCCAAATTTGGGAGACAAAGGTCCGATATTTCTATTGAAAATCCCTTGTCAGCTCCGTCGGTGAAGCTCCTGTAATACGTCCCTTCTCACTGAATTGGTCCTTCGGATAGTGGAACCCACAGGGCGGGCTACGCACTGTTTGATCTTATCCTACAGCGCCACCATGTGTCTCTGTGAATTTTGTCATTTAATATTTTTCTCCTAAAATTTTATGTCTATCTAGAATTTTCAAAAGCAATTTTCACATAGTTTATATTTATCTCTAAATATCCAGGTGTTATTTATAATTAGCAACGCCTTTAAAATATAACTGCAAATCATTACCACAATACACATGTAGAAATACTTCTTGGATATAGCTTATAACTCAGTCTGTTTGAGCTTTCTTCCTTTTCTATAAAATGTCTGGTGTTGTTGGTTTGTTTGAAATAGTATCCAAACACAGTCCATTCTCTGTATGAAATCATTAGTGCTTTGAATGTTCAACTCAAAAAAGATACAATAAAGTGCTCCAAAATAAATAAAAATATTTATTTCAAGACAATTACTTAGTAGTTACAAATATTTACCTCATCAACTCTGGTAAATATTTGTTGGGGTGGAGTTCATTATTTAATTATTACTCCACTACTTTTTACACTTACACACACATACACACACGAATAAGGAAAAATACAAAACATACTACTTTTTTGTTAATAGAGAACTTATGACAAGGTAATATTAGATTCTTGCTTTTACATTGAAAACACAGTAAGGTTTGGTGGTGCACACTTTCAATCCCAACACTTGAGAGGCAGAAGTAGGGGGATCCGTAAGAGTTTAAGGTAAGCATGGTCTACACAGTTAGCTCTATGTTAGTGAGAGTTATGTAGGGAGACACTGTCTGAAAAGACATATACACATATGCATACAAACATGTCTTTATGTGCATATTGGAAGATATGACACTGTAAGATGATCCTTTTAAGAACTTTTCAGGGAATAAGAATTCATTAGCTAGTAATTAAAGATGTAACAGTGCATAGGTAAAGAGTAACAGAAACGTCTTGAAGAGACACGTAACTGTGATCTAGGAGGTGGACAATGTTTAGGAACACTGAATTGTGGTTCTGCCACTCACTCTCTATAGGCCTGGACAAATTAGATACCTTTGTCTCCTTATCTATAAGTAGAATGCTGATAGTCTTGTCTCCAAGGGTTTTTGTCGTAGAAACTAATGAGTTGACATTTGCAAAGTAACCAGAAGGAAATTAACTAAATGTCTGATAAGAGAAAACAATTGAACTATGTGGCAGTACCTTAGTAATGGTGTGAGTCCTGGTTCAGTCTCTAGCTTCAAAATAAAATTAAATAAAACAATCAAAACATAGGCGCCAAATTTCATTTATATTGAATATGTACGACTTTCCATTGTTACTAGGTATTAGGTATTAGCAATCCAGGAATAATTTAAATTATATGAGTAGGCGGGTATAGTTCATGGACAAGTGCTACTCTTATTTAAAAAAAAAGAAATTTTAGTGTTGGTGAATTTCCTTGTACCATCCTTGGTAGAACAACGTTCACTTATTTGTTTTAAAAAGGAAAAATAGACAGAAAAAGAAAAAGAAGACACCGAGTTCAAAATCATTCTTTGAAAGACAAGCAGAATATCAAAAAACCAAGAAAAACAGCAGCAAATACCTCAAAGTCAAGAAAAAACGTGTTAACATTGTCTCTTGTATTTAAGTCAGCATTTGTGGATGACCCTGATAGGTGTCTTCTAAAATACGTACCATTCTTCTACATGTAATGTTTGCTGTGCCATCATGGACTCTATCCCTCTGAAACTATAAGTCTAGAGTTAAGCATTTTTTTAGAATAAGTTGCCATGATCATATGTTTTATAACAGCAATAGAAAAGTAACTAAGACACAAAGCTGACTTGCCTATCTGAGCCTGCTTGTGGTTTGGTTTGACCTTAGCAATTTTACAGATGGATGGAAAACAGAATTTACTACTTCTTTTTTGTCTGGGATAGAAGAGTTCTAAATATTAATCTTTCCCCCAAGTCATCTAGAACACAGGTATAACAGTGAGAAGTTACAGCCATATAGACAATTAGTTTGCCATAAACAATGTTGGAGCAGTCATTTGGAGTGAAATCTGATTCTAGAAGAACCATGGGGGCAAAGCTGTTCCCTTTATAAAACCATTTCATTGACATTGTCACATGCAAGAGAAAGACTTTACAAAACACTGAGTAGTTGCATCTCTTTGTTTTGGCAATAAATATTATTTAGTGTATATAGACATTATTTATGACCTTTAAAATAGAATTTTCAGTAGAATGCTTGCAAATAAAATGAAACTACCCTTGGCTAATGTAAAAGTAACTTCTTTTTTCAGATGTACTTCCTATGATGTACTGCCACAAAGGCAGCAGGAAGCACAGGGAGGGTTTCCTTTTGCATCCCAGGTAAAAGTAACTTTTATTCAACGGATGTAATTGTCGGCTCAGAGGCTTAGTGATGAAAAGCTCACATTTTAGAAGTTTGATTAGTTACATGTATGTGAACGTAGGAGCTCCCGAAGTGAACTCTCGGTTACTCTCCGCTAGAGTTAGGAAACACACAGTTCCTTCAAAAAAGTAGAGAAGTCTTGATGTCTGGAAAAGCTTGAAGCAACAAGACAATTACCTGGACCTTCTGTTGTGTCTGCTGTTCTGTCTGTACGATTCTTCTGTCTGGGTGCTTTAGAGAAGATCTAGCTTACTTGGAATCATAGTCTTCTAGAGTTGTTCTTTATGGCTTTGAACATCTTTGTTGAAAAAGAGGCATCATAGTATCTCACACACGAGCTACAGAGTTCAGTGGTTATTCATATATTTGCAAAACTGAACAACTATTAGCAGTATTTCTAATTTAAAACCATTTCTCATTTATCTCCCATATAAATTGTTCCCAACTAGTCTACATCCTACATGTTTTCCCAGCCTTAGACAACCACCAAAACACGTTCTGTCTCCAACTTCTACTTTTCAAAGTAGGAAGCTAAACTTAATTAGCCCATATGCACATTTTGCCTGGATACAAAGGTTCCATAGTTTGACTGATAATGAAACGGTAGCTTTCAAAAAGTTCAAACACTGGGTTGTCTTGGATATGGGAGGGATTTTAACTAACTAATTAAAATTAGTTAACTAACACAGTGTTAAGTTTCTTTGAAAGGAAGTTTCTGGCATTGACGCTGACTCTAGTCCATGGGACGGGGAGCATTCTAACTTAGTTCCACTCCCATCCTTACTGTCACATCTTCACCATCTTTCTCTGTCCATGATGCCCATCATCTCTCATTTTCCTCCTTCTGGAGTGCAGACTTTAGATCTGTGAGGAAATTCACAGGAAACTTCCTTTCCCAACCATTACATTTCTCCTGTAATTACTTATGTTCTACTCACATACCACAATTACATTTCTTGGGAATTATCAGACCGTCAAGGGCAAGAACCCTTATAGGTTGGTCCTTCTCTACACAAGATGAAACTTTCTCCTCTGTGGTGGTCTGGTGGTTTGAACCTTTTTTTAAAATTAGAACATGACACGCTTATACATTAAAACATGTAGTCATTAGTCTTTCGGATTCTGCTCTTCAATGGAGTCTGAGACAGACTCAGTGGCTTTATGACCATATCAGGAAATTCAAACAATAGAATAAGAAAGGAAAATTCAAGCTTACAATGGACTAAGTACTCTTCCTATTAGATTTGCATGTTGTAATACACACAGCAATTGTGTGTACTTGTGAATTAGTACTCAGTGCACGTTCATTTATTTCAGGGAGAATATAAGCAAAATTACATATTACCTCACAAGCTTGGTTTCTCCTATTCAAACTATTGTTTAGGTGCCTATTCTTATACCTGGCTTACATTCTGTCCTTGTGAAGTTAGTGAGACATTCATAAAATTAAACTTATATTTCAAGATTTTATAAGTAACCACAGCATGTGCCTGCAGCCACCTTCCAGGACACATAAAATAGTGTTAATAAAAAGCTCACCACCTCTCCCCTCTTGTTTATTATGTGCTTTGATCTATCTGGAGATCTAGCACTGAGCTGTCCCCAGACCCACTATGGGCTCCTCTTCAACAGGCCTAATGGTTCTATCACAGTATTTTCCAACACAATCAATCAATCAATCAATATATATATATATATTTATACATATATATAATACATATATATATAAACTAGGTTGCTATAAAAAAGCTTACTTGAAAATAGCACCCAAAATAACAAGCCACAACAAAAACTAGAAAAGGAGAGCCAACAAAAGATATGCTTGAAAATTTTAACTTCTCCTAAAATGGTCTGTTTATTTCAACTGGAAAAGACATATGGGAAAGGGGTGGGGTAAATTATTTACAAGTTAGGTCATCAGAGAGAATGGCTATCAGAGAGATGGCTTACCATCTTATTAGAAGCGTTGGCATAAATTGAAAAGTAGGAGGGACATAACATGCAAACACTAGATTTGAAGATCATGCAAATTCGGAGAAATACACATTATCATGGAATAGCCACAAGATGAAATACAGCATCAATTACAGTCACTAAATAACCCAAAACTATTGCGCAAAGTAGAACTTTCCTCCATTTCTTTCCCAGGGAACTGGGGTTTTAAATTGGGGGAAACTGGCTTCAAGAATCTGAACTCATTTGTCCCACTACCTCCCATCAGACACACCTCATACTGGTAGCTCTGGGACAGAGTTCCCGCACCGCTAATGTCGACGAGATGATCAGGAAAGTGTCCCTCAGGTACAGAACAGCCACCCAGAGAGGCTGCCCTGGCTCTCCTGCACAGCCTCACTCCCACAAACAGCATCACAGACAGGAGGAAGAGAGAAGACACAGAGGCCAAAGCAATAACCAGGTACAGCGTGAGCATGTTGTCAACATCCGGCATGGAGTCCCGCGCCACCTCTGGCAGAGGCAGGTAGGGCTGGGAGAAGCCATCCACTAGTAGCACTTGCAGCATGACACTGGCAGAGCGCGGAGGATCTCCATTGTCCTTGACCAGCAGCAGCAACCTGTGTTTGGGCACATCACGCTCGCTCAGCAACCTAGTGGTGCGCACCTCACCATTGTGCGCCCACACACTAAATAGCCCGGGCTCCGTGGCCTTGAGCAGCTGGAATGACAGCCAGGCATTCTGGCCAGAGTCGCGGTCCACAGCTACCACCTTGGTAACCAGGTATCCAGGCTCTGCCGCCCTGGGCAGCAGCTCTGTGTAGGGCGCTGAGGCGTTCTGCAGCGGGTAGAGCACGAAGGGCGCATTGTCATTGTCGTCCAGCACCACCACGCGCACCAGTGCCTGACTGCTGAGCGCGGGTGAGCCTCGGTCTGTGGCACCCACGCGGAACTCGAAGGCCTGCAGCGCTTCATAGTCCAGCGCCCTGAGCGCGAACAGCTGCCCGTTGTCAGCATTGATGGAGATGAGCGAGTCGAGGGCCAGCTGTGGGTCTCGAGGCGGCATCAGCGAGTAGGTGATGTGGGCATTGGAGCCTGAGTCTGAGTCTGTGGCGCTGATGGTGCCTATGTGCAGGGCGGGGCTGTTGTTCTCGTGGACAAACATGGTGTAGGAGGTTTGGGTGAAGGCCGGGGCGTTGTCGTTGATGTCGGACACCTGCACTGTTATGGTGTGCTGGGTTGTGAGCCTGGGTGTGCCCTGGTCTGAGACAGAGATGGTGATGTTGTACTCAGCTCTGTTCTCTCTATCCAGTGCTCTCTCCGTTTCTAAGTGGTAGTAATTTTCAATAGAAGATTTTAGCACAAATGGGAGATCCTCCGGAATACTGCAAACCATCTTGCTGTTCTCTCCTGAGTCCTTGTCTTGAATACTAAAAATCATAACTAAAGTCTCTACAGCATTTTCTGGGATTGGACTGACAAATGATGACACAGCAATTTCAGGAAAATTGTCGTTCACATCCATCACCTGAATTCTTACTGTAGATTTCCCAAAAAGTCCTCCCCGATCGGTAGCTTTAATGATTATTGAGTAGGATTCAGTCGTTTCAAAGTCCAAATAGCCTATTAAACTTATTTCTCCAGAATTTTTATTAATTGCAAATGTTTTTCGAATATCCTCTGATGCATGGGAAAAGGCATATGAGAGTTCACCATTAGTTCCCGAGTCTAAGTCCGAAGCCGATGCAGTGATAATCAGTGAGCCAAGCCTGCTATTCTCTGGAATCCTCACTTCATAGAACATTTGGTCAAATTCAGGGGAGTTGTCATTGGCATCTATGACTTCCACTTGAACCAATGCAGTCCCAGACCTGGATGGAGTCCCTCCATCCAAAGCCGTGAGGATGAGACTAAGCTCAGGCTGCTCCTCATAATCCAGCACTTTGTCCAGAACTAACTCTGGGTATTTCCTGCCATCGGGATTAACTCTCATTGTAACGTGGAAATGAGAGCTCTGGCTTATCATGTAGCTTTTAACAGTATTGATTCCTACATCTAAATCAGTTGCACTTTCTAGTAAGAACATAGCACCAACAGGACTGTTTTCTGGAATTTCTAAAACCATTTCCTTTTCCAAGAATACAGGGGAGTTGTCATTTACATCCATGACCTGAAGCTCAACTTGCAAAATCTTTAAGGGGTTTTTCAGTAACACCTGGAAATGGAGCACACAGGGCTCAATGGAGCCACACAGCTCCTCACGGTCTAGTGGTTCACTTAGGAGCAAATCTCCTGTATTTATGTTCAATTGCAAAGGCAGTTTATTATTATTAGAGGCCACTTGAGCCCCTCGTGCAGACAGCTCACCCACCTCAAGCCCCAGGTCCTTTTCCAAATTCCCTACCAAGGCCCCACTCGGCATTTCCTCCACCACTGAAAGTCTCCTGGCCACAGAATGTGCTCGAGACATTCCTAGGAAAACAAAGAGAAGCAAGACTTGCCTTGTCTGCAGATGGTGTTCCCCTCGGTTCTTCATAGTTCCTTTCCAGAAGGCTTCTGGCAGAATCACTTCTGCTCCACCACACTCTTCTGCAAAATGTGCCCCTTGATTTTTCCACAGAATCCCCAGAATCCGAAGGATAAATGGTTTCTACGTAGCACCCTCCTGGGTTGTTTTTCTGTGCTCACTTGGGCTGTGTCTGCTGCATTTATTGTAATTTTTTTTCTTGTAACATTATCCTGCAGCGCCACCATGTGTCTTCACAGGTTTTCACAGTTTGATGAATACCACTTAAGTTTCATTCACATCTGATTTCTCTCAGAGACACATTTATTATGTGGTTACTAGTATATTTTGTCACTAGTGTTTTTTATGGCTCACGATGATGTTAGTGTTTGTTTTAAAGTCCTTAGTAAGTATCTCAGGAGTATCACATTATTAAGTTTAACACATCCCTTTACCACTTGGCCTTGCTTAGGAGAAAATGTCCACAGAATGTTTCAGAGGTTATCCTTGGATTATGAAAGTGGATTAGCCAGGAGATGGAACACATTAAGGAATATATTAAATAAATTCATAGTTTAGTCCCAGTTTCTTACAAGTGACAACAATTCAGTAAGTCGTGCACAATACAAATGTGCTGTTTTGAGAAAAGGACACTCATACTCCTAAAGCTGACCTCTCCCAGGTTCTCAAAATATTCCACCAACAACACACAGCAAGGAGCTCAGGGAGGAAAAAGACAGAAATGTGCTTTCTGAAGAAAGCAAAAATTTAATCTCTGAATGAAACCAATTAATGCCACGTTCCTTTAATGAAGCAATATATGGTTACTTGAGTATAGTATTGTACAGATAGCTTTTAGGGACACAGCCTACTCTGTGCTTGCTAGCATCCTCTCTGAAACTTGGCAGGTTTTAGCTCTAGCTGGAGTTCATGATTGCTACTGAAGGAGAAAACTGTTGGAAATAAGTGCTAGGAACTCATCGATGATGCCCACTACTGAAAGTTTCAAAAGTACCTCAGGAATGAATGAAACCGTTCCAGTTGAAAAATGTTAATTTGAGTTGAATTTTTAAAAATGTAAGTTCTATATATGGTTGAAAAATAAACCAGAACAAAAGAGACTGAAAGGTAGGTAGACTGGTTATATGCACAGTTATTTTTTCCACCTTTGAAATACTCATTCAGCCGATAGAAAAGTAATGATATTGAGAACTCACAAAATTAAAGTACACGGGTAGCACATATATGTTTAATGATAGAAAGCAATTGGAAGAAACTCAGTACGAAGTTCTAGGAAATGGCTAAAAAATCTATCCCTGAAGAAAGAGAAATTGATGTGTTTATCTAACAGAATAGCATTCACATTCCAGATTCAGAGAAATGGGAAGATTAAAGTTAATCTTGAGATGAATAAGTTATAAATTGAGGCTGTAATTACAGTAATGTTGAATTCTCTGTTCTCAGTGTCTACAGAGATAGAAAAGTCACTCGTGGTAGAGATTTGAAGAGATCAGCAAACTTTCTCAAGTCTTTGACATCTAAGTCATACTAAACAAAAGTAGAACTTACTAAACAAAAGTAGAACTCTAGATTTAGATTTTTGAGTAGTGAGACTTCAAATCTCTTCTCAAGCATCAGTTTCAGACTGTAGAACACAAGTTGTGTTGTTGGCACATAATCTCACACATTAGTTAATACCGAATTCTAACCTAAAAAGTGTGAAAGCTCAAATAAATTCTTATGCTTAGTGTTGTGGCTCTGCCTAGAAAATATCTCTGCCTTACCATGGTAACATTGAAATGAAGTCTTGTCATCCACACCTGTTCAATCACAAAAGGTTGACACCCGGTGCTTTAACTGCAGAATTCTTCATTATGAGAAGAGCCAAAGACTACATATTTGAGAGGCTATCTATAACATGAAGTAGAAAGGCTCAAACCAATATCCACAGCCATAAAGATAGTTTAGTGAGTAAAAACTCTTTCTGTGCAAACCTGGATCTGATTTTAATCACTACTATCCATGTAAAAAGCAGATGTAGCACTGCACATTTTTAATCAAAGCACAGACAGTAGATACAGACAAAAGAATCACCAACACACACACACACACACACACACACACACACACACACACACACCCCAATACAAACTACAAAGCAAAAAGAAACAGGAGGAAATGCATATAGTTAGATGGAGGAAAATGTCTCTGGAAATGTCTGATCAATATCACCAGAAAAATGAAATCTAAGAAAAAAAATGCTTACTTACATCTTCCATGATTTTTTGTGTTTCAAACACATGTACCCATTTCATGTTAATAACATTTGTATGGAGTATTTTAGGATTGTCATACAGTTGAAGGCAGGTACAAGATAGAATGAGGCCTGTCACTGGACGAGAAGGAAGGATTGGTGAGAGAAAAGTTCAAGGGAAGAGGAGGAGACTGGAACAGAAGGAGACTGGAGACTGGAAGCGATGGGAGAGAAGTCGCAGAGAGAACATGGAGGCTGACATTAAGATTCCACTCTGTGTATTTACAGGTTGTTATGAATGTTCTTAAGGGATGGATATGCACAGGGCTTTGTATGTTTAGGTGGGCAATTATATCTTATCAATTGGATCAGAGGTTATTGTTTTGTATGATCTTTCTTGTAGTGATTGAAGTTTAAGAGAGTGTTTGGCAGCTAGAGACACTGAGCTGCCATAGAATTGGGATGTGTGTTTCTGGAAAGATCTCTACCAGATATCTTGGGGTACTGCGGTGCTGGATCTAGTGGGGTAAAAGATGCCCCCCCTTTTTTATAATTTTAGAGTAACAGAGTATGTATTCTTATTATAAGAGAAATGATGGGTTAGAACTGGGGCATAATAGGTTGTATATGCCTGTAGTCTTAATAAACAAGAGGCAGAGTCAGGAAGATTGCAAATTGGAGGTTACTCTGACTATGTAGTTGAGACCCTGATTCAAAGTTGAAGAAGGCAACAAAACAGAGACTTAAGTGACCCTTACAAACTATATAACTTTGGTAAATTTCTCAACTTCTGTGACTCACTCTCAATTTTTAAAATGACAATATAATACTAATAATACTGTACAGCAATATCTCCATAATATAGTCTAAGGGAGTAAATAATAGATAGGAAAATATTACAATTCCAATGCATATTGTTCAAAAAATCTCAAAAACCTTTTAAAAGTATTTATCTACCAAAAAGCAAGCTTACAAATAAAAACTGAATGATTAAAAGAACAGTGCAGGAAAGTAGAACAAGGAGCAAAAAGAGCAGTGGAAATACAAAATGAAATGCGATTAGAGTCTTATAGAACTCTTCCAGTCAGTCAAATATTTAATCAAATTTTTAGAAAATACAAGAAAGAAATTATAGCAAACTAAAACGATTTTTTTCTGAATTGAGAATCTCAACATTGACAGGATACATCCTTGTGAACTGGTTAAAGAAATTGTCACAGCTATGGTATTATCAAACATTTCCAATGTTTCCAGAATGAATGGGAAAAAATTGCAAAAATGAGATAGGCTTTAGAATGGAATTGTTTTTGTGAAAATAATTCTACACAATTAAGAAAAGTAAGAGTGCTTTTTAACATTGAGGAAGAAAATTTCAATTTATACTTTTATACCCAGTTAAACTATCAATCAAATGAAAAGATTGCTTCACTATGTAAAGTGTCAAAAGTTGTTTTTTGCCTCCTAAGAACCTCTGTATCTATTTTAATGAAAATTTCTGTCAATCAAGAAAGAAAGTAAACTCAGAAATGATACTGGGTCCTCTAAAAGGTGGGCAATGTGGAAAAAGTATTAAAGCATGACTGCTATAAGGTAAGCAGTCTAAAAGAAGACCCATGAATGAAAACTCCCTAATACATAAACACAATTAATTTGTATCTCATATATTTGAATATTTGAAGGCAAGAAGTTAATATTCAAGTAGAATATCATGTAAAAAACAGTAGTGAGACCAGAGAGTACAGCTCAAGGTAGCCCACTGCTTTGTTTGATCATTTAACCTGGAAAGAGAGGTGCAGAAAAATCACTAGCGGTAAATAGAAATTAATTCAAATCTAAAACAGCAACTATTAGCTCTGGGAAAACTGTTTCCAAGAAAGAAAATGTAACCATACTGTGCTACTAAGTACATACATAGGGAACCTGTACAGGTGGACATTATATTAGTTTTACTTTAGGATGGTACTCATCTAGGAGGCTTTGAGTTTGAGCCTAGAAACCTACAGAAACAATACTGATAACATTTTAAGATGATTCTACAAAAAACCTAAGATATGGGAAATGTGTACCTTTTGAATGTGGGTCTATTAAAGTGAAGTAAGAACTGCAGAAAATGGGTAGCACATAGAAGTTGACTGTAAAGATGAGGCAGTTTAAACACATCATCTGGAAGTAGATCAAATTTGAAGGACAACTGTGTAGAAAGGGACTGGAGATAAAATTTATTTTCTCTGTAACCTTTAATTTATTTCAATTTTTAAATTTGACAGTTTTAAAGTTTCAATATAACACGAAAACTATATTTCTGACAGCCCATCAATATTGCCACACAAAATTTAAGTGTTCTCAAATTTGTTGATTTTCGTGCACACTATAGCATTGTATTAGCATTATATGACAATACCTGTTGCATATGTCACCAAGAATGAACATAAAAATTTGCTCTTGCTTGGTGGTGGTGACACACAAGTTTAAGCCCAACATTCTGGCAGCAGGGGAAGGTGGTTTGAGTTTGTGGTCAGCCTGGTCTGCAGAACTAATTCCAGGGCAGCCAGGTTTACATAGAGAAACCTTGTTTTGAAAAAAAGAAAAGGAAAGAAAAAGAAAAAAGAGAAATAACTTTCAAGGCAATAAAATAGCCATGTTAAGAAAGCAGCATGGGATACTTGCTTGGAAAAGGAAGGGAACCAGTGGGACAACAAGGGTTAGGAATGAATAAGCCCAAAGCATGACACCATGTGTGCAGAAGTCATTAATCAGCAAGCTGGCACAAAAATTATCAGAACACTCAAAATCACAAAGATGTCAAGGGACTTGTAAGGGTGGAAGGGAAGTAATACGTGTTGCGAGGAGATTAATCAAGAGGTTATAATAAACAGAATGCATGACACAGATGCATGAAACTGCCATAAACGAAGTCAGTGAAAGTTAGAAGAATATACAGATTTAAAAAGTGAGTATAAAGCATGCCTGGCTCGATGGTGGAGCATTTTCTTAGCACGCAAAAGGCTTGGTTAATGCTTAGCAACAGAAGAAAACAAAACAATAACAACAAAACCCCAAACCTCAGTTTTCTTCAATGAGAAATAAAACCAAATTATCATGCACTGTGAAAGAATTGAAAAAAAAAAAAACCTCAAATTTAAAGTGGCAATACTCCACTAAAAAGAAAGAAAACAAAGGCATTAAAAAAATCAAACAAAAAACTCAAGCATGAAACAACCACTAAAGTACTAAAGTAACATGGAAGTTGAAAACGAAATTAGTTTTGCTGTGTAGCAACTACTGTACAACTAAATTAATATTCCTATGGCTGTATTTTATGATAAATGCAATAAAATGTTGCTCAAAATTAAATTAGAAAGTTCAAAATGTGGGCTTTTCATCACTATTGTCCTGGGGACCATAAGCATGAACTTGAGGGTAAATCGGCTTCAAGAACTTGAAATCACTGGTACCAGAGGAGCCTCCCATCAGACACACCTCATATTGGTAGCTCTGGGACAGGGTTCCTGTACCGCTGACGTCCACCAGGTGGTCCGGAAAGTGACCCTCCGGCACAGAGCAGCCACCCAGAGAGGCTGCCCTGGCCCTCCTGCACAGCCTCACCCCCACGAACAGCAGCACAGACAAGAGGAAGAGAGAAGACACAGATGCCAAGGCTATGACCAGGTACAGCGTGAGCACATCCTCTTCCCCTTCAGTGGGGTTGCGCGACACATCAGGCAGAGGCAGGTAGGGCTGGGAGAAGCCATCCACTAGTAGCACTTGCAGCATGACACTGGCAGAGCGTGGAGGATCCCCATTGTCCTTGACCAGCAGCAGCAGCCTGTGCTTGGGTACATCGCGTTCACTCAATAGCCTGGTGGTGCGCACCTCGCCATTGTGCGCCCACACACTGAACAGCCCGGGCTCCGTGGCCTTGAGCAGCTGGAATGACAGCCAGGCATTCTGGCCAGAGTCTCGATCCACAGCCACCACCTTGGTGACCAGGTAGCCTGGCTCTGCGGTCCTGGGCAGCAGTTCTGTGTAGGGCGCTGAGGCATTCTGCAGTGGGTAGAGCACGAAAGGCTCATTGTCATTGTCGTCTAGAACCACCACCCGCACCAGAGCCTGGCTGTTGAGGGCGGGCGAGCCTCCATCTGTGGCACCCACGTGGAACTCGAAGGCCTGAAGGGCTTCGTAGTCTAATGCCCTGAGCGCGAACAGCTGCCCATTGTCAGCATTGATGGAGATGAGCGAGTCGAGGGCCAGCTGCGGGTCTTGGGGAGGCAGCAGTGAGTAGGTGATGTGGGCATTGGAGCCTGAGTCTGAGTCTGTGGCACTGATGGTGCCTACGTGCAGGGCAGGGCTGTTGTTCTCATGGACGAACAGGGTGTAGGAGGTCTGGGTGAAGGCGGGAGCGTTGTCATTGATGTCAGACACCTGCACTGTTATAGTGTGCTGGGTTGTGAGCTTGGGTGTGCCCAGGTCTGAGACAGTGATGGTGATGTTGTACTCAGCTATGCTCTCTCTGTCCAGTGCCCCTTCTGTCATTAGGATGTAATAATTGTCTACGGAGGGTTTTAGAAGGAGAGGCAGATTTTCTTGAATGTAGCAAACCATTTTTCCATTCTCTCCAGAATCTCTGTCGTTAATCCTAAAAACTGCCAGTACGGTTTCAGGAGAGTTCTCAACAACTTCGTTGACAAGTGATGACATGATCAGTTCAGGGGGATTGTCATTAATGTCTAAAACCCGAACCAAAACCGTACATCTTGCTGAAAGTCCCCCACCATCAACTGCTTGTACATTTAACTTATAGGACTTTATGAACTCATAGTCAAGCAAGGCTCTGAGTGTGATTTCTCCAGAGAAAGGATTGATTTGAAAGGTTGCTCGAATATCTTCAGAAGCATCAAAAAACGAATAGGATATTTCTGCATTGACTCCGGAGTCTCCATCTTCTCCAGTGACTTTAATGACAACAAGACCTACTGGACTGTTTTCTGGAACCTTGGTTTCATAAAATTCTTGGGGAAACTGTGGGGCATTATCATTGACGTCCAAGACCACAATATGTATAGTGGCTGTTCCAGACCTTGGCGGAGACCCGCCATCAAGTGCTGTGAGTGTTAAACTGAACTCTGGCTGCTCCTCCCAATCCAGAGCTTTGTCTAGCACAAGCTCTGGATATATCATCCCATCATCGCTGTCATGAATGGTAATATGAAAAAAAGTGTTGGGACTGATGGTATAGTTTTGGATGCCGTTCCGTCCACCATCTGAGTCTTGTGCTCTTTCTAATCGAAATGCTGTCCCCACAGCTGTATTTTCTGGTATTTTTAAAATCATCTTTTTGTCCTGGAATATTGGTGAGTGATCATTTATATCCAGAATTCTCAGCTCAGCCCGGTAAATCTGAAAGGGGTTATCCATTAAAATTTGGAAATACAGCATGCAGGGCTCTGTGGAGCCACATAGCTTCTCTCGGTCCAGTTTCTCATTTGTGAGCAAATCTCCAGTGTGAGAATCCAGAAGCAAGTGCTGTTTGTTATCATCAGAAATCACCCTAGTTCTCTTTGCAGCCAGCGTTTCCACCCCTAGCCCCAGATCCTTTGCTAGATTCACCACAAATGATCCCCTTTCTGTTTCCTCCATCACTGAATAACGTCCAAACTCAGAACCTGCCAAACACAGTCCCCCAAACAGGAAGAGAAATACCACTTGCCTTTGTCTGGGGAAGCCTGATCTTCTGGCTGCCATTGCTTCTTCTTTTCTTACTACAGGTCTCAGCCACAGCTTCCAGCAGTCGTACACCTCAGAAGTTCCACCTGACTGGAAGGATCTAGGATATACTTTTCCTTTTTCAATCGTCAGGAACCTCAGCTTCCCCCCACCCACAGCGGTCAGGATTTTGTTCCTTTTTTTTTTTCTTTTTTTTTGATTTCTAGCTCAGCCTCTTTTTAATTTCCCTTGCATTTCTTTAGCCTGCAGCGCCACCATGTGGTACCAACAGATTTAAAATGTCTGTATCCAGTTTTTGTGTCCATACATACATCCTTATGAAATCTTTCCTGTAGCGTGTTGTTTGGTCTCTCATTTCTCCTTTTGTTTGATTTTTGAAAATAAGGTTGCGATAGACACCCATTCATACTGGTTCTTCACAGCCAGCCTCATGGGTGGGGAAGTTACAATTTTAACCGTCGAATAAAAGGTTTGTAGAAGTAACTTTGTTTTAATGCTGCATTGAACTCCATGCTAATTTTATTTAATTTCTGGCACCCGGGTCACGCAAACAAAGGGGAAAATGTGAGCATGCCTTCTGATGACACATTTCGTAGTTCTGGAAACAGGGGTACAGGAACACAGGGAATGTGCAAAAGAAATTTGTCTTACACATTTCTCAGAAAACTTATTCCAGCTCTAACACATTCCCTAAACACAAGCACCCCTTTGCAGCCATAACTGAGCAATCAAGCTGCCCATCTCTGTGCCCAGTATCCCCATGACTGTGACTTATACACCTACTCTGTTTATTATGTAAATAGCATAGCTTCTGGCTTTATAAGACTCCACCTTTCCTTCTATATGTGACCAATTTGGACAGGAACTGTCCCTTATCTCTGGTTGGAAAATCATTCAGTCACTACTATTTATTCAATCAAATAATGTCTAAATGAACTGTAAGGAGGACAAGAAGCAGCCTTTAGCACCTACCATTTGAAAAATCACACTATTTCATTTCTTATGCTTTGAAATTTCTGTTGCTTTCCTTTTATTTGTCTTCTTAAAAGAGTCTTCATCTACAGAGCTAAAGAAAAGCCTTACCTTTGTTTAAATGTCCCTCTTAATAAAACATAATATGATCTATTTATTGTGCCTTAAATACAGACTGGAACTATGACAAACTACTGCACATCTTAACATTATGAAAGCAAAGATATACTGATAAAATGTCTTCCTCAAATTGTTTTATTCAAAGGCCTACAACGTTCTAATTTTCCCACTATAAGCAAGTGACATAGATTAAACCTTAGAATGTGTGTAGGAAAATGATTAGAGAGCCCAAATACCATCTCTGTTGCATAGAAAAATCATACGATCTACTTGAAGATAAATATACACTGTTTATTCAAAAGACTGTGGCTGGATTGTAAGACGTCAAAAGTTTAATGCCTACCTCCTAGTTTTCACGAAGAATTAAAAGAAAAATTGAAAAACTTCTATTTGATGCCTTAGAATGCCAAAATTGCCTTGATTCTCAAAAATTAAGACACATCTACACGATCTCAATATCTTACAATACTACTCTTATTTTTAGGTTAACTAGATACTTGTATTACTTATGACAGAAATAGATTTTTAAATCAAGATATATAAACAAGGAAACAAAACTGTAAAATATTAGCATAGCTTAAGACAACAATTATATATAATAAAATCAAAAGTGGCAATTCAATGAGACTGTCAGTATAGAAAGGAAATACAGAAATACCAACTATTATATATGTAAATAATGCACAATACAGCATTTTAGTAATTCAAGAAGTCTACAAACAGAACACTTACATAAAACAGGGAGAGATAATGAGGAAGAAAAACAAAGTGGTAGAAAAGTTTTAGTGAACACATAAACTGCTGATAAACCCTTTTTGTTTTCTGAGACCTCATGGAAAATTCTGTGCGACAAGTATAAGTAAAGCCAAACTTGTAGCTTTAGACATGACCCTGAAAAAAGATGGGTAAAGTGAACATTAAAATCGTTGCTAGCTAGCTACATGTGAACAGACTTTAGTTAATCAACAAGATGATATTTGGAATTAAATATCTGTAAAGTAGTTTTCTATTAATGATGAAACCCAAAACTATTCTGGAGTGTGGAATTTCCCTCTATTTCTTTCCCAGAGCACTGGTGCAGAGAGCTAGGCAGAACTGGCTTTAAGAAGTTAAATTCGCTGGTCCCAGAAGAATCCCCCATCAGACATACATCATACTGGTAGCTCTGGGACAGGGTCCCCATACCTCTGACATCCACCAGCTGGCCAGGAAAGTGGCCTTGAGGCACAGAATAGGCACTCAGAGAGGCTGCCCTGGCCCTCCTGCAGAGCCTCACCCCCACGAACAGCAGCACAGACAAGAGGAAGAGAGAAGACACAGATGCCAAAGCTATGACCAGGTAGAGTGTTAGCGCATCTTCTTCTTGTGCAGGGTCGTGCGCCACCTCTGGCAGAGGCAGGTAGGGCTGAGAGAAGGCATCCACCACTAGCACGTGCAGAGTAACACTGGCAGAGCGTGGAGGATCTCCATTGTCCTTGACCAACAGCAGCAGCTTGTGCTTGGGTGCGTCGCGCTCGCTCAGCAGCCTGGAGGTGCGTACCTCGCCATTGTGCGCCCATACGTTGAACAGCCCGGGCTCCGTGGCCTTGAGCAGCTGGAATGACAGCCAGGCATTCTGGCCAGAGTCGCGGTCCACAGCTACCACCTTGGTAACCAGGTATCCAGGCTCTGCCGCCCTGGGCAGCAGCTCAGTGAAGGGTGCAGAGGCGTTTTGCAGCGGGTAGAGCACGAAGGGCGCATTGTCATTGTCGTCCAACACCACCACGTGCACCAGAGCCTGGCTGCTGAGCGCGGGCGAGCCTTGGTCTGTGGCGCCCACATGGAACTCGAAGCCCTGCAGAGCCTCATAGTCTAGCGCCCTGAGCGCGAACAGCTGCCCGTTGTCTACATTGATGGAGATGAGGGAGTCGAGGGCCAGCTGTGGGTCTTGGGGCGGTAGCAGCGAGTAGGTGATGTGGGCATTGGATCCTGAGTCTGAGTCTGTGGCGCTGATGGTGCCTATGTGCAGGGCGGGGCTGTTGTTCTCGCGGACAAACATGGTGTAGGAGGTTTGGGTGAAGGAGGGGGCATTGTCGTTGATGTCTGCCACCTGCACTGTTATGGTGTGTTGGGTGGTGAGCCTGGGTATGCCCAGGTCAGTGACTGTGATGGTGATGTTCAATTGCTCTCTTTCTTCCCTGTCAAGTGCTCCCTTGGTTACTAAAGTGTAAAAGTTCTTTCCTGAAGATTTTAGAAGAAAGGGCAGGTCTTCCTCGATGGATGCAATCACTTTTCCGTTGTTCCCAGAGTCAGGATCTCTAACACTGAAAACAGCCACTACCTCATCGGGGGAATTTTCTGGGACTGGGTTGGTTAGCGCAGATAGCATCACTTCTGGGGCATTGTCATTCACGTCCACCACCTGCAGTAACAGAGTGCATTTTCCTGAGAGACCTCCCCCGTCCGTGGCCTTGATAACCACTTCATACGAAGGAATAGTTTCAAAATTCACCTCTTTTCGTAGGCGAATTTCCCCGGTTACAGGGTTTACCTCGAATGTTTTGCTAATATCTTCTGAGGGTTGCGAAAGTGCGTACAAGACTTTCCCATAGTCTCCACTGTCTAAGTCATTGGCTGAGACTGTGAGTACCAGAGAGCCGGTTGGACTGTTCTCGGGAGTTTGCACTTGGTATGTTGGCTGCTGAAACTCGGGTGCATTATCGTTGGTGTCCACTACTTCAATGAGGACCTGTGTCGTCCCAGACCGGGGAGGAGAGCCACCATCCAAAGCTGTCAGCGTTAACCTCAGCTCAGGTTCCTCCTCTCGATCCAGTTCTTTCTCCAGCACCAGCTCTGGGTACTTCCTGCCATCACTGCGGTTGCGGGTTACAACCAGGAAATGAGAGTTTGAGCTGAGCCTATAGGTCTGGATATTGTTGATATCTACGTCTGAGTCCAGAGCATTGTTTAAAGGGAATGTATTTCCCCGAGCACTGTTTTCTGGTATCCTCAGTATCATTTCTCTTTCACTGAACACTGGAGAATAGTCGTTTATGTCCGTCACCCTCAGTTCAGCCTGAAATATCTCTAAAGGGTTTTCCATTAACACTTGGAAATGCAGAACACAAGGCTCAATGGGGCCACACAGCTCCTCTCGGTCCAGTCTCTCATTTATGAGCAAATCTCCAGATTGAACGTTGAGCTGCAAATGCTCTTTGTTTTCCTGGGAAATGATCCGAGCCCTCCGGCTGGATATCTCTGCCAGCTCCACCCCCAGATCTTTCCCAAGATTTGCCACAAAGGAGCCCCTCTCTGTTTCTTCCTCTATGAAATAGGGACCCAGTTCTGCCCCTGCCCCAGACACACTCAGCAAAACAAAGAAAGCCAGGACTTGCCTTTGTCTCAGATTGCGCATCCATGCAGCCTCCATGGCTCTTTCCTCAGCTTCGCAGTAGCTTCGCAAATGCCCAGGATCCTGGCAGCACTATCTCACAGTCCAGAACGTCACAATCAAGCCTCCCAATAGAATATTTAAGGTTTCACACTCGCCTGTGCTTTGGCTGAAAAAGGCACACCTTTTGCTTCTAGGCGGTGAGAAACTGGCCCCGACAGGGGAATTACAGAAGCAATTTCTATGCCCTGTCTTCTTAACCTGCAGCGCCACCGTGCGGTCTCATGGAGCCTTACATTTTCAGATTTTAAAGCAAAATTCTCCAAGACGTGGACTAAACTATGTAACATGGCTCACTGGCTTCTTTTTCTAAATTGCTTTCATGCGTATGGACAAAACACTGAGGTGTTGTATGAAAATAAGAACAAAAATAAATTATCACTCATGGTGTTGAGTAGGTAATGCTGCCTATGTGTCAATAACCAAATTAGATAGAATTTTCAACATTTAACCTGAGAACACAAATCGAGGGGTAAAAAATATCTCAAAAATAAAATCGGGATAGTTTTGCACGCACATATTTTTCACCATATACACTACAGAGTAACAAATGACTAGACAGTGTGAAATTTCAACTGGCGAATCCTACCGAACATAGACATGATTTATTAAAGTACGAGTGGATTGTTTCTTCTCTTCAACATCCAAAGGGGAAAAATGTAGGTTTTCCCAATGTTCAACTTCCAGAAACTTACTTCACAAATAGACATGTATAGACCTGGATTGATCCTTATATTTGGCATGAATAATGTCCGTGTTTTGGGATATAACATATACATTGGGATATAATATATCCATTTAAAAGTATACGGTTTAGAGCCTTTTGCTATATAAACAATGTGATGTGCCCATCATCCAGGTCAGCATATATCTTACACCAAAGAAGAACCTTGCATCCTTTAACTCTTATTTTCCCTTTCCCTTATGCAGAGCCTACAAGAGTGATCAGTCTCTTTTTCTGGTGTCTACAGACTTCTCTATTGTGAGCTTCCATGACTAGAGTGACAGAATGTATGGACTTCCATGGTTAGCTTTCTTCCCTCAGCCTGACATTCCTATGGTTCATCACATTCTAGCATGTGTCAGATTTCACTACTTCTTCTGGTTGATGCAGGCTCATATTTATTTGGACATTTAGAATATTTCTACCTTTTGCTCTTCTGAATATTATTTCTATGAAGATTTATGTACATATTTTATGTGAACATATTTTTATTTCTCTAGGAGCTGAATTGCTTACTGTATGATAGCTCTATGTTTGCCCACTCGAAAATCTGGCAGTCTGTCTGTCTTAAAAAAAAATGGCTGCAGCATTTTATACTTCGTCAGCTGTGTGTCATGGTTTCAGTATTATGACATCCTCCCCAAATCTGATTTTTTTTGGTTCCAGCCATCCTAGTAGGCTTGAGTGTCTTGTTGTGATGTTGCTTTGTGTTTCCCTGATGAGGGTGTTGTATTGTTTTTTTTTTTTTTCGTGTGCATATTAGCCACCGGTATATCTTGTTTGGAAAATAATCTATTCTGGTTTTTGCTTATTTTTAACTGGATCGTTCATCTTTTAATAACTTAGTTGTGAGAGTTTGAAGAATAGATCTAGATTTTAAAATCTATTTTAAAACAGTTTAGATTCTATATTGAATTTGGATTGAAATTGGATCATCTTTGTATTTTTGTTTATTCGTTTATATAATTTGAATTGAGTTGGAGTGGAAATCCGCTGTGGGCAGGACAGAAAGTTCAGTGGTAGAGCACAGTTAGATGTATGTATGTATGTATGTATGTATGTATGTATGTATGTATGTATGCATGTATGAAGCTCGGGGTTTGAACTCGAGTAGCACGCAGACACTGATGCCCTTTTCAATTCATAGTTTTTGGTAATGGCTCTACAAGTTTGTTAACTGGATTCCTTAAGTCGATGAGGCCTAAACTCTTGCTATCATAATTTTTATGTGCCTCCACTTGACAGTAGGTGGTGTTGATAGGCAGAAAATAGTCACTCAAATATGCCATAGAATCTCTAATTATATTATCTAATCAGCAAGAAAAACCATTGCAAACTTGATTAACTTAAAGATTCTTTGAATAGGAGATTATCCTTCATTGTCTAAGTAGGACATCTATCAAATCTGGATAAAGGACTTTTATTCAAAGAACATTTTCAGTCGGGGTCAGAGGGAGATGGTTATAGAAGCAATGCTCAGGGCTGTGAAGTTGAAGGGCAGTGCACCATGTGATGTGGGCAGCATCTAGATGATGGAAAAGACGAAACAGGTTCTATAAGGTCTCTGGAACACAGACTCCTGGTGTTAGCTCAATTAGACACTTTTTAGGCTTTTTATTTACAAAACTATGAGATAACACACTTTATTGTTTTAAGAAATTTCTTGTGAATTTTCTGACAGCAATAGAAAAACAAAATAGGACATAAATATGGATTGTTGTGTTGAAACACCAAAGACTAATAGCTTCTATATGAATAGTATTATTATTTTAGGTGCTAAAGAATTTCTCATTCAGTTCTGCTGAGTCATTTTTTTAAAAGCCAGGTATGGCTCTCTGATGTTTTATAGCATTATTTAAATGAAGGCATCAATGGGCATTGTTTTGCTAAAGATATAAGGTTAACTGTAACATAAGTAATTTGAAACATCAATTTCTACAGAATTTTAAGAATCTCTCAGTTATTTAAATTTGAAAATTCATCCAGAACATTGTTTTGTAATTTCTTTAAAATTAGTTTTTTGCTAAACCTCTAGAAAGCAATTTCTTTCAAACACACACACAATGCTGAGGTGAGCATAAAATATTAAATTTAATAATGGGCTCACTGTATATAAAGAATATAATAAGTAGGAGTTTAAAGATAATGACTGACGAGACAGATACAAAGTTCAATAAACACAAAAACAGAGTAATTCTGCTGCTCACATAGGACAGCTTGCTTCTGCAATAATGCATGTGACTCACTGAGTACACACGGGAATGTAATCAGGCTGATTTCTTCGTCATGAAGAGCAGTTGTATTGTGACCCAATTTTAATTAGCTTGTTGATTTTTGTGAGCATTTTGTTTTTTTCCTAAGCAGTGTGGTCACTGCTATAGAAAGAAATACAAACTATGAGCTAATGATCACATTTACACATGGTCATTTTATTCATGGAATGGGACGAATGGATTTATCTCCACAGGAAAATAATGCTACCAGGGTATGCCTGCCAGTCTAGCATATTACTAAGCACTGGGTCATTAGAATCAGGTAGCTTGGATTGTATCTCAGACTTTTCCTTTTGTTGCCCAGAATCATGACCAGTTAGTCAATGTTTCCAAAGAGCTCTCTGGCTAGTCTAGATAATTAAGCAACGAAGGTAGACATCAACTTCTGACCTCAACATACAGAGGCACCAGGGCATCTGCAAGCACGCATGCACCAACAGGCATGCATACACAACACATACAAACACACAAATAGATTCCATAGCGTAAGAACTGACCATAATATAAAAGCTAATATAATGTCACAGTACTTCCTTTATTTCTGAATTTAAAAAAAAGGTTTAGAAATTGGCAACACAGGGACTAATATGACAACTCTTGAGTTGCTAGGGACCATCTCTGCTACTTTAGCCCATCACTCCTATCCAGAGCCAACATGGGTACTTGTGTGTTCACTCTACCATGAACATCCCAGGAAGAACATAGCGTGAACAAAGGGCGAAATCCCTTTCCAGTTGAGACATTTCCATTTACAAGTGTTCTTGGGAGTTTGCGGTGGTAGATACAGAGATACAGTCCTTACTTGGCATGCATGGGCCCCCAAGTTTATCCTCAACTGAAGAGCTGTGCAAGGTACCACATTTTACACATCACCATAAGCTAGCCCTATGCCCTGCTCTATTTGCCAAAAAAGACAGTGAAAGTGTATTCCTTTAACTAAGCACACGACTGGCAAGAAACAAATGTGGAATGATAGAAAGAAGGGAAAAAATAAATATTGGCTGATGCAGTTTCTCTGACTGACAGATATTTAACAGAAGTGAAAACTCAGTGTTACTGCCATGCTCTTTCAACTTACCAGGTAAATAAAGGACAGCTTTCTGAAACCTCAACACCAACCAAAAACAAGCAAGCAAACAAACAAACAAAGTAGGAAGCAGTTTAAAATAGTGATACAAAAACTAGCAGGCTAATGAGGAGCCATGTGGCTATGAAAGGCTTTAAAAAACCATCAACAAAGACAGTCCAGTAGAAGCCAAACAAAACAAAAGGCAGACCCCCAGTACACCCTTCTTTCTCCTATCTGATTAGACCTCATTGTGTTTGAGCATTGCTATGTAGTGTGTAGTCAGTGGTTAACAAAGAGCGAGAGAACACATACTGAATTGCATCTGATTGGGTTAAACTGATTTCCCATTTTTTTCTCTT
This sequence comes from Rattus norvegicus, assembly GCF_021556685.1. Classification (NCBI taxonomy): domain Eukaryota; kingdom Metazoa; phylum Chordata; class Mammalia; order Rodentia; family Muridae; genus Rattus; species Rattus norvegicus. Next base: position 29,327,222 of record NC_141551.1, on the reverse strand, counting down.
GTACATTCCCAAGCCACCTCAGAACAAAGGTTTATACATTAGTGACAAATTAGAAAAACAGGATTAGAACATTTCATCTTGCAGTCTGAAGAAAAGCTGAGATACTGCTCTAAAACCATGGACAGAATATCCTGAAAACAAGTTTTAAGCATTCTTTAAAAGTTCACATAATGGGTAAAGCAAGAAAAGTAGTTTCAGTTTATGACAAAATCTATTACACATGATGGAAAGCAGTTATTTTAACTGAATACCATTCCCCAGTCATTCCTAGAGTTGGGATTTTCTCCTATTTCTGGTCGAAGAGAATGGTCTTGAAAATTAGGTAAAATTGGTTTCAGAAATTTGAACTCACCAGTCCCAGTGTCTCCTGTAAGACACACCTCATATTGGTAGCTCTGAGACAGGGTCCCTGCGCCACTGACATCCACCAGGTGGCCAGGAAAGTGGCCCTCAGGCACAGAGCAGACACCAAGAGAGACCCCCCTGGCTCTTCTGCACATCCTTACCCCTATAAACAGTAGCACAGACACTAGGAAGAGCAAAGACACAGAGGCCAAGGCAATGACCAGGTACAATGTGAGCTCACTGTCCTCTTGTGCAGGATCACGCTCTACCTCTGGCAGAGGCAGGTACGGCTGAGAGAAGCTATCCACCAGCACTACATGCAGCGTGACTGTGGAAGAGCGTGGAGGCTCTCCATTGTCCTTGACCACGAGGAGCAGCCTGTGCTTGGGCACATCACGCTCGCTCAGCAGCCTGGTGGTGCGCACCTCGCCATTGTGCGCCCACACACTGAATAGCCCGGGCTCTGTGGCCTTGAGCAGCTGGAATGACAGCCAGGCATTCTGGCCAGAGTCGCAATCCACAGCTACCACCTTGGTGACCAGGTATCCGGGCTCTGCTGCCCTGGGCAGCAGCTCGGTGTAGGGTGCAGAGGCATTTTGCAGCGGGTAGAGCACGAAGGGTGTATTGTCATTATCGTCCAGCACCACCACGCGCACCAGAGCCTGGCTGTTGAGCGCGGGCGAGCCTCCGTCTGTGGCACACACGCGGAACTCGAAGGTCTGAAGGGCTTCGTAGTCTAATGCCCTGAGCGCGAACAGCTGCCCATTGTCAGCATTGATGGAGATGAGCGAGTCGAGGGCCAGCTGCGGTTCTTGGGGAGGCAGCAGTGAGTAGGTGATGTGGGCATTGGAGCCTGAGTCTGAGTCTGTGGCACTGATGGTGCCTATGTGCAGGGCGGGGCTGTCGTTCTCACGGACGAACATGGTGTAGGAGGTTTGGGTGAAGATGGGGGCGTTGTCGTTGACATCAGAAACCTGCACGGTGAAGTTGACTTGTGTCTTCAGGATGGGATTCCCCATGTCTGCAACAGTGATGGTGATGTTGTATTCTGCTACAGCCTCTCTGTCCAGCGGTTTTTGTGATAATAGGGTATAAAAGTTCTCCCCAGAAGGCTTTAGAAAGAAGGGCAGATCATCCTGAATGGAACAACTTATTTTCCCATTTTCTCCTGAATCTAGATCGGAAACGCTAAAAACTGCCACCATAGTTTCTGGTAAATTCTCAAGGATGGAATTGGTAAATGCAGACAGGGTAATCTCTGGAGCGTGATCATTCACATCCACGACTTGGGTCAGAATCGTGCACTTTCCAGAAAAGGTCCCAGCATCTCTTGCTTCAATATTGATCTCATAGGACTGAGTCTTTTCAAAATCAAGGTGTTCTTTCAATCGCACTTCCCCTGTCAAGGGGTGGATTGAAAATGTTTTGCTAATATCATTTGAAACCTGGAAAAGTGAATAGGAGATCTCTCCGTTGACTCCAATGTCCTTATCTGTAGCAGAGACAGTAATGATCAGAAAGCCGATTGGACTATCCTCAGGGATCTGCACCCTATAAAAAAGCTGCTCAAATTGAGGAGCATTATCGTTGATGTCCAGGACTTCAACGTGGACTTCCGTGGTTCCAGACCTAGGTGGAGAGCCACCATCCTGAGCTGTGAGGGTTAACCTGAGCTCGGCCTCCTCCTCTCTATCCAGTACTCGGTCTAGTATCAGTTCAGGGTATTTCTTGCCATCACTGCGTTTCCGAGTAAGCACTCGAAAATAGGAATTGGAACTGACCAGATAGCTGTCAATACCGTTTTGGCCCACATCCATGTCCTGAGCGTTCTTCAGAGGAAAGGTAGCTCCAGGAAGACTGCTTTCTGATATCTTTAGCGTGATTTCTTTGTCCAGGAATTCTGGAGAGTGGTCATTTATATCTGTGACTTCTAGCTCAGCCTGAAAAATATCCAAGGGATTGTCTAGCAACACTTGAAAGCTTAGCAGGCATGGCTCTGTGTGCCCACACAGTTCTTCCCTGTCCACTTTCTCATTTAACAGCAAATCCCCTGTCTCCTGATCCAACTGCAAATCTAGTTTGTTGCCTTTAGAAATGACCTTAGCTCCTCTCCTGGAGATTTCCAGCTGCCCAAGACCTAGGTCTTTTACTAAATTGGTTACAAAGGACCTACCCTCCTTTTCCTCCACCACAGAATAGCGTCTCAGTTCCCCTGCAGTCGTTAGAGAGAAGCCTAAAAGGAGAAAGGAAAAAAGAACTTGCCTTTGTCTGCAAATGAGCTTCCTGCTGGCCTCCATTGTTCTTGGTGGTACAGCGTCCTGGAGGATGTTTCAGTCGAACTATAAACTCCCCTGCTGTCTGGCACTGTAGTTATCTCACTAGATTCCTGAAAATTCTTTCAGTCCTTTTCTGAGGACTGAGACCTCCTTTCAGAAGCATCCAGTCCAGGCTCCTCTGGGCTTCCGGGGCTTCTGCAGTTTTTCCCCCCTATTACTGGATCCCCGACTGCCTTCTAGGTTTTACTTCCTTATCCTGCAGCGCCCCCTTGTGTTCTCACAGTATCGTAACATTTTGTGTAATAAAAATGGATGTAGAAAACCTAAAGCTACCTTTATCTGGCAGTGGGCAAGACAAAAGTCACACTACCTCTCTCATTGCTGTGCCTTCTTGGGCAGACAACTGCCTGAAGGCCACACAAGGGAAATGTCATTGCTGGAGAGTTTTTATAATGCTTATGGAGTTTGGGGCAAAAGATACACATTTAAATAACAACCTGGAAGGAAGAATACATGCATGAAATACATACACATGTGCACCTGTATGTTTCTAGTAACAGAAGATTTGGAAAATTATATACTTTTAGTGTGATGAACCACAGAAAGAGTACCTGTGAATTTTGGGCAAATTAGTTAACCTCTTTGCCTTAGATTCCTCATCTCCAGATGAGATAATAGTGCTTAGGTCCTAGAACTGTTGTGAATCCCCCCCCCCCATTTTACAAATGAGAAAAAGGAGTTTCTGGAGGGAGAGTAACCCAAAAATATACGGAAAGTTGATGTTAAGAACTTCTTATTTCTTCCCCCTTCTTCTCCCCATCTCCTCCCTTGGATCCTCAGACAGGTAGCCTTGGCTATCATAGAACTCTTTTGTAGACCAGGCTGCTTTCAAATTCACAGAGATTTCCCCCTGTATCTGCCTCCCAAGTACTAGGATTAAAGGTGTGTTTTACCATGCACACCACTCAACTTTTGTAGACCCTAAGGTTTAGTTAAGTGAGAGCTTTAATAGTAGTTGGGTAATAAATCCCCCAAGGAGGGATAGTCAGTTTATAAGGAAATAAAACTACAAGGTAAGAGGAGCATTGCTAGTTCTGAACACAGGAGAGGCTGATGAGCAATGCGAGTATGCCACATGATATCTAGCAAGAGAAAACAGCATAATGTTGTTGCCAAGTCACCTGTCTGGAGATGGACAGAACAATGGACCTCCCACATGTCAAGCCAGAAAAACAAACAGAAACAGTTAGGAGATGCTCTGCCAGTTAATAACTGTGGATCTGTGAACTTCTACTTGGTCATTATTGAGATACCTCTGCCCATTGACTTCCGAAATAAAGAAGGCAATAGGCTGATGCCTGTAGTGGCAGCACATTGAAAGTCTGGGGCAGGAAGATCAAAAGTTCAAGGCCACCCTGAACATGGACACAAAGAGACCATGTCCCAAAAAGTGATGAAATTATGTATGATGCATTACTAAAGAAACTTAAAAATCTACATAATATGACCTCTCAAAATGTAGGATATATATATATATATATGTAATTTCAGTAGACACAAAACATAATTATAAATGAAAAATTTAGACAATGGAAAACAAGTTTAGATCATCTCTACCAAGATTTGTTGTTTAATAGATTGCAATTCAACAAATACTTAAAAAAACAAAGAGAAATTAAATTAAATTGGATATATCACACAACACATGCATTTCATACTTTAAAGAAAAGGTTCTTGAGAATAATAATGGTATTCTTTTTTTGTCCTAAATTAGTTAACTTCAAGATGTTAGATGTTAACATTACATCATTCTTTACACAACAAGGGCATAGTTTAAATTAGAACTTCATCTATGGGCAGAAGGGTATAGTTTTTAATCTATTTCTCTCCCTGTGCTTTCAGTTAGATAGTTAGGGGCAATTGAATTTAGGAACTTAAATTCACTGGTTATCGCTGACCCTCCAGTAAGAGACACCTCATACTGGTAGTTGTGGGACAGGGTTCCTGCACCGCTGACATCCACCACGTGGCCAGGAAAGTGTTCCTCAGGCACAAAGCAGACACCTAGAGAGGCCGCCCTGGCCCTCCTGCAGATTCTCACTCCAATGAACAGCAGCACAGACACCAGGAAGAGAGAAGACACAGACGCCAAGGCAATGACCAGGTAGAGTGTCAGCGCATCTTCTTCTTGTGCAGGGTCGTGCGCCATCTCTGGCAGAGGCAGGTAGGGCTGAGAGAAGCCATCCACCAGCAACACATGCAGGGTGACACTGGCAGAGCGTGGAGGTTCTCCATTGTCCTTGACTACCAGCAGCAGCTTGTGCTTGGGCACATCGCGCTCGCCTAGCATCCTGGTGGTGCGCACCTCGCCATTGTGCGACCACACACTAAACAACCCGGGTTCCGTAGCCTTAAGCAATTGGAACGACAGCCAGGCATTCTGGCCAGAATCTCGGTCAACTGCCACCACCTTGGTGACCAGGTATCCAGGCTCTGCTGCCCTGGGCAACAGCTCTGTGCAGGGTGTAGAGGCGTTCTGCAGTGGGTAGAGCACGAAGGGCGCATTGTCATTGTCGTCCAGCACCACTACACGCACCAGAGCCTGGCTGCTGAGCGCGGGAGAGCCTTGGTCTTCTGCGCCCACGTGGAACTCAAAGGCTTGTAGGTCCTCAAAGTCTAGCGCCCTAATAGCAAACAGCTGCCCGTTGTCAGCATTGATGGAGATGAGCGAGTCGAGGGCCAGCTGCGGGTCGTGGGGCGGCAGCAGTGAGTAGGTGATGTGGGCATTGGAGCCTGAGTCTGAGTCTGTGGCGCTGATGGTGCCTATGTGCAGGGCGGGGCTGTTGTTTTCTCTGACAAACATGGTGTAGGAGGTTTGGGTAAAGGTGGGGGCGTTGTCGTTGATGTCAGAAACCTGCACTGTTATGGTGTGCTGGGTTGTGAGCCTGGGTGTGCCCAGGTCGGAGACTGTGATGGTGATGTTGTATTCAGTGTAGGCTTCTCTATCTAAAGGCTTTTCTGTTACCAGAGTATAGAAATTCTCCACAGATGGCTTCAGGACGAAAGGGAGATCATGTGCAACGGAGCACATGGTTTTCCCATTGTTCCCTGAATCTCTGTCTCTAATTCTAAAAACAGCAACAACCGCCTCTGGTGAATTTTCAGGAATTGGGCTATTAAGTGACGACAAGAGAAACTCAGGTGGGTTATCATTTACGTCCATTACCTCTACAACCACAGTACATTTCCCAGAAAGTCCACCACCATCTCTGGCCTGAATAGTTATCGAATAAGTTTGAATTGCCTCGTAATTGAGTTCGCGTTTAAGATAAAGATTGCCAGATGTAGAATTGATTTGAAACGTTTGGAGAATTCTTTCAGTGGCATAAGAAAATGTGTAGGTTATTTGACCATTACTTCCTGTGTCTAAGTCCCTAGCAGACACAGCGACAACCAAGGAGCCAACCGGGGTGTCTTCAGGTGACTGAACTTTGTAAAGTGACTGCACAAATTGAGGGGAGTTGTCATTTATGTCCAACACCAAGATTCGCACCAAGGCTGTCCCAGATCTAGGTGGAGAGCCACCATCCAAGGCTGTGAGAGTTAAAGTGAATTCTGGTATTTCTTCTCGGTCCAGCATTTTATCCAGTACCAGTTCAGGAAAGATAGTCCCCTCCCCGCCATCATTCACGTGAATGTGGAAATAATCATTGGGGCTTATGGTGTAGTTACTCAGGCTGTTCGTTCCCACATCGGAATCCTGTGCCCTCTCTAAGAAAAACGTCGCCCCTGGCGTGGTACTTTCTGATATTTTCAAGTGTATTTCTTTGTCTAGAAATACTGGAGAATTATCATTTATATCTTTGACATGTAATGCAGCACGATAAATCTGAAATGGTCTTTCCAACAGCAATTGGAAAGTCAGCACACAGGGCTCTGTGGGGCCACACAGTTCCTCTCGGTCCAGCTTCTCATTAAGAATTAGCTCTCCAGTAAGAGGACTGAGCAGTAAAAACCGTGTGTTCTGGTCTGAAACAATTCTAGCTTCCCGGGCTGACAGTTCCCCCAGCCCCAACCCCAAATCCTTTGCTAGATTGGCTAAGAAAGTGCCTCTCTCAGTTTCCTCTGCCACAGAGTACTGAAGCTGTTCGGCGCTAGCCCAGGACGCTCCAAGAAATACATAAAGAAACAGCACTTGCCTTTTCTTCACAGCTTGCTCCAATCTGGACTCCATTCTTTCCAAGACTTTCAAAATAAAACCCAAAATTCCTTCCATTTGGCCTCAAACAGCTCCCTGGAATGCCTGCAGCTGGAATCCTTAGGAATGACTTGGACACTAGCAATTCCTGTGAAAAGAGAGAGGTGCCTTCTCCCCGGGCTTGCTACCGCTAGCTAGCTATATCATTTCCTATGGCTTTGTCGGAAGTCTGGAATATCCTTTGTGCATCCCTTCCCCTCCCCGTTCCTTCCCTTTCCTCTCTTTAGCCTGCAGCGCCACCTTGCGTTTTGCGAGTGCTATTCTTTCTCAAGAATAGAACAGACCTTTTATCTTGGATTAAAAGCATTCCGCACAAGGGTTTACATTTAACTCGGATTCCCTACTAAAATTTAAGACAATCTGAAAACCTCTTGCTTCAAAAGTTGATAGTAAAGACTATAAAAGAGAATCAAGCCTCCACCAAAAAGTCAAATATTGTGTTATTTCTAAGTCACTAAACAATAATAATACAAAACTAGGTTTTTTTCTTCAGTTTCTTGTGAATGGACAATTCTTCCACTTTAAAAGTCTTCACTCTTCTATAAGACTTCATGCTCCATAATTTTCACACTTAAGCAGCCCTAAGTACTATATATTGGTATTAATGGCCAAGATCTCTAATACCCAGTGAATGCTCTAGTATTGCCAGTAAAAGTAGGTCAGACTTGTATTTGTGGATGTGCTTCTATATTTCATCTTTATGGTTTTTTCCATCAAGAATGCTTTCTTTTTTCCCATCAAGAATGCTTTCTTTTATTTTACAAAAATGTTTTTTTAAACATTTGTTTAAATCATCCACGAGTTATTTAGCTTATTAATTCTTGAGTCTTTAATATAAATTAAACTTATCCATGATGGATTAATTTCGATGCACAAGTAGACTTAATATGTCAATCTGCTTTTAGGTTTCTCTTTATGTTTATGTTTAACTTAAATGGTTTGCATAGTTGGTTGCCATCATAGCCTCATAGGATGGAGAGGAAGCCTTCCATCTTCTTTTAAAGAACAGGACAGATGGAGTATATTGTTTTCTTCTACATGCTTAATTTTCCTTTTAGATTTCCCAAATCTGGTGCTTTCATTAGTTGTAGATCTTCATCTTGTCCATTCTGTCCTGGACTATAAGTCTGCTCAGAATTCTTTAAGAACCTTTTATTTAATGAAAGCTATTTTCTACTTTCCAAATTTTTTGCATTATTTATGTTTTCCTATTATTGTCAGTGATGTCTCCTTTTCTATCTACCTCCTGCTTGGAATGAGGCTTGTAAGAACTGCAGGTTATTGACAGTTTTAACATCTGTGCTCTTCCCAAATAAAATGTAACCTTCATCTCAATACAACAACAACAAACCCGTGAACACCAAAAGACATAAAATACAGTGAGCCTGCCTTCCTCTCACCTTCTCTGTTTCTTAGTTACTGTCTCTGTCACTGACTTTTAAAATATGTCAGCCTCAGACATTATCAACTGGGTCCTCTGTAAGCAGGGTTATATTTGAAGTCCTTTATGTCTCTTTTCATTTGCAATGTGTTAGGAAAATTGTTGTGTAATAATTATGCTTCCCACCCTCATTTTTGACATTAATAATTGCCTTGCTTTTTCATTTTCTTTATCAATAATAGTTATCCATATCTTTTCATGATTCCAGTTACCTCCCAATACAATTCCACACATTACTGTGTCTTTCAAGATACTAGTTCCCCTTTCAATGGCATGGTTGGTTTCTACATCAGCTGTCACATGGCTCTGCTGTCACATGGCTCTGCTGTCACATGGCTTGGCTGTCACATGGCTCTGCTGTCACATGGCTGTCACATGGCTGTCACACAACTGTCACATGACTGTCATCTTGGAACTTCTCATTATTGCCATCTATGGGATTCTCTGACTTTTATTCTAGTTAAATTTCCAAGTTGTAGAATATTTTTGTACTTTCTGTTTTTCTGTTTACTCATTGGCTTTAAGAAATGACTGAAAAGATGATGCAGTGTCATGGGACTCACGGGTAAGTATTCTGCAGTATGCCAATCCCTCTTGTCACAAAGATTCAGACTAGAGCCCTGTTGTTTGCTCTACTCGAGACACGGTTGTCATCCTGAAGTCATCACACAGATATTTGTTTCACATTTCCCCTATTTTCTATGTTCCCTTTTTTGTTTTTTTTTCCTGTCTGGGTTGCTTTTTTTGTTTCATAGGCATCATACTGCAGTTTCTAGAAAAGGATTATGAAAGGTAAGTTTTGTTACAATCTTTGAAAATTTATTTTTGAGTGCATGTGGTGTTTGTATTTATATGCACTTGTGCACATGGATAGATGATCTCTCTCTCTCTCTCTCTCTCTCTCTCTCTCTGTCTGTCTCTCTCTGTGTATGTGTGTGTGCGCACGCGCGTGCACGTGTGCATGTGTCTGGTTGATACAAGAATCCTCACTGATTTTCTTTTTAATTTATTTTTCTCTCATATATTACACCCACCCTCACCCCAGTTTCCCCTTTCTTCTCTCCTCCCAGTCCCTTACCCTCACATCCCTTCTCTCCCAGATCCACTGTTCCTTCCTCTTTAGAAAAGGGCAGGACTCGAAGGGATATCAATAGAACATGACATTTCAAGTAATAATAAGATGGGGCACATTCCCTTACATTAAGGTTGGACGAGACAACCCAGTTGGATGAAAAGGGTTTCAAAGCAGGCAAAGAAGTCAGAGACAGTGCTCTATCCCACTGTTAGTAGTAACCCCACAAGAACACCAAGCTATACAACCATAACAGGTAAGCAGAAGACCTAGGTCAGACCCATACAGGCCCCATGATGGTTGTTTCCAGTCTTTGTAAGTCCCTAGGAGCCCTGCTTAGCTGATTTTGTGGGCTATTTTCATGTGTTACTTTTTAAAGATTTCTTTATTTTAGGGATATGTAGATGTGCTTGAGTGTATGTATGTGCAGGAGCTTGTGAGGGTGATCATAAGAGAAGGACAGACCCCCCTGGGACTGTAGTTACAAGGTTTTCTGAGCCACTATATAGGTGCTGTGAACTAAACCTGAGTCCTCTGTCAGAGCAGTTAGTGCTCTTAACTACTGAACCAATCTCTTCAGCCACGTCCCTTAACTATTTTGAGACAGGCTCTACCAGCGAGAGGCTTACTACTTACTGCTTCAGTGAGAACTGGGACTCTTAACTCAGGTCCTCCTGCTTGCCCAGCAGGCATTTTACTGACTCAGCCATCTCCCGAGTCTCTTTGTTGCTATCTGTTTTGTTTGTTGTTTTGAGACAAGGACTCAGTATTTAGCTGAGGCTGACCTTGAACTTACAGAGAACCACGTGTCTCTGCCTCTAGAGAGGCATTAAAGTTGCTAGGATTAAAGACCTGTACCACCATGCCTTGCTGTTGCTGTCCTTGTTGTGATTTTAAATGTATTAAAATATCTTCATTTTCCCAGTAAACTAGGTTAGTATTGTGACTATAATGTTTTTAGGTTGAAAATAATTTTCCTTCAGAATTAAGTTTTGTCAATGGGCTAGCTACTTGAACCACTGTAGTTGCTATGGAATAGGAACCTAATCATTTTCTTATCATCAATATACGACATATTTTACTTACTGCTCTAGAATTTTATCATTATTCCAACCATTTAGAAATCAAATAGTCTAGTGTTCTTGGCCTGAGTTTATATTTCATCCATTGTACTGGAGAAGTGACGGGCTACTTAACTTAGAAGGCCAGTTTCGTTCAGATTGTACTTTCAGTTATTCCACCAAGTCCTCTATTTCACTGATTCCTCCCTTTGCTCTTTTGCACAATTCTTTTAATTTCATTGTTGCACTTCAGTATGACTTCTCTCATTTTCCTATTTTATTTTTTATTGCCAATAAAAAGTATTTTTCAATATTTTCTGAGGGATATTTTTGGTTTTCTTGAAAGAGGTTCTCACTATGTTGTGCTGTCTGGCATAGAACTCTGTATGTAGACCAAGACTAACCTTGAATTCCAGAGATCCACCAACCTGTGTTTCCTAAGTGATGAAACTAAAGTTCTATGCCAGCACACCTGGCTTTTTTTGAAGTATCTTCTTAACTTTACTGTTAAACCCCTCTATTTTGATTTTCATTTATTGTGTTCATGTTTTCCAAGAGCTCTTCCATTGTTATTGGTTAAACACAATGACTTTCTTCCATCTCATGATAATAGGATTTGCTTCCAAATGTTTCTCTTTGCAATGGTCTAGCTTTTCTCAAGAGGTCTTTTGCATTGTTTTTTATTGGATATTTTATGTATTTACCCTCTCCTGTCCCCCTCCCCCCATCCTGCTTCTATGAAAATTCTCCCACTCCCACCTCAAAACCCTGGCATTCCTCTACAATGGGGAAACGAGCCTTCAAAGGACCTCAAGGGTTTCTCCTCCCATTGATGCCAGACAATGTCATCTTCTGCTACATATGTGCTGAGAGCCATGCACTCCTCCATGTGTACTCACTGGTTGGGAGTTTAGTCCCTGGGAGTTCTGGGAGGTGGGTCGGTGGGTGGATATTGTTGTTCTTCCTCTGGGGTTACAAACCCCTTCAGCTCCTTCAGTCCTTTCTCTAACTCATCCATTGGGGTCCCTGTGTCCCATGGTAAGCTGCAAGCATCCTCATCTGTATCACTAGGGTTCTGAAAGAGCCTTTCAGGAGACAATCGGGTTCCTGTCAGCAAGCACTTCTTGGCATCAGCAATAGTGACTGGGTTTGATGGCTGCATATGAGATGGATTCCCAGTTGGAGCAGTCCCTGGATGACCTTCCTTCAGTCCCTGCTCCACTCTTTGATCCTGTATTACTTTCCATGAGTATTTTGTTTATCCTTCTAAGAAGGACTGAAGATCCCACATTTCGGTCTCCCTTCTTCTTCTCTCTACTGTTTCTTGGGTATTCCGAGTTTTTGGGTAATATCCAAGTGATTGCATACCATGTGTGTTCTTTTGTGACTGGGTTACCCCACCTAGGATGATATTTTCTAGTTCATTACATTTGCCTAAGAATTCTATGTAGTCATTGTTTTTAATAGCTGAGTAGTATTCCATTGTGTAAATGTACCACATTTTCTGTATCAGTTCCTCTGTTGAAGGGCATCTGGGTTATTTCCAGTTTCTGGCTATTATAAATAAGGATGCTACAAACATAGTGGAGCATATGTTCTTGTTATGTATTGGAGAATCTTTTGAGTATATGCCCAGGAGTGGTATAGCTGGGTCCTCAGGTAGTACTACGTCCAATTTTCTGAGGAACCTCCAGACTGATTTCCAGAGTAGTTGTACCAGCTTGCAATCCCACCAAAAAATAGAGGAGTGTTCCTATTTCTCCACATCCTTGCCAGCATCTACTGTCACCTGAGTTTTTTATTTTAACCATTCTGACAGGTGTGAGGTGGAATCTCAGTGTTGTTTTGATTTGCATTTCCCTGATGACAAAGGATGTTGAACATTTCTTTAGGTACTTCTCAGCCATTCGATATTCCTCAATTGAGAATTCTTTGTTTAGGTCTGCACCCCATTTTTAGTAGAGTTATTTGATTATATGGAGTCGAACTACTTGTGTTCTTTATATATATTAGATATTAGCCCTCTATCTGATTGTAAGATTGGTAAAAATATTTTCCCAATCTGTTGGTTGTTGTTTTTGTTTTATTGACAGTGTCCTTTACAGAAGTTTTGCAGTTTTATGAGATCCCATTTGTCGATTCTTGATCTTAGAACATAAGTCATTGGTGTTCTGTTCAGGAAATTTTCCCGTGTCCATGTGTTTCAGGATCTTCCACACTTTTTCTTCTATTACTTTGAGTGTATCTACTTTTATGTGGAGTTCTTTTATCCACTTGGATTAAGTTTTGTACAAGGTAATAAGAATGGGTCAATTTGCATTTCTCTACATGCTATCCTCCAGTTGAACCAGCGCCATTTGTTGAAAATGCTTTTTCCCATTGTATGGTTTTAGCTTCTTTGTCAAAGATCAAGTAACCATAGGTGTGTGGGTTCATTTCTGGGTCTTCAATTCTGTTCCATTGATCTACCTGCTTGTCTCTGTGCCAATATCATACAGTTTTTTTTAAAAATTGGGTTTCCGTTGGGGATTTAGCTCAGTGGTAGAGCGCTTGCCTAGCAAGCACAAGGCCCTGCCTGGGTTTGGTCCCCAGCTCCGGAAAAAAAATTTAAAAATTGGGGTTCCTCTCTAATACTGCTTGAGGTCATGGATGGTGATTCTCCAGAAGTCCTTTTATTGTTGAGAATAGTTTTTGCTATCCTGAGTTTTTCGTTATTCCAAATAAATTTGAGAATTGCTCTTTCTAATCTATGAAGAATTGAGTTGGAATTTTCATGAAGATTGTATTGAATCTATAGATTGCTTTGGTCAGTTTTACTATATTAATCCTGCTGATCCATGAGCATGGGAGATCTTTCCATCTTCTGAGATCTTCTTTGATTTCTTTCTTCACAGACGTGAAGTTCTTGACATACAGATCTTTCACTTCCTTGGTTAGAGTCACACTGAGGTATTTTATGTTATTTATGACTATTGCGAATGGTGTCATTTCCTAATTTCTTTCTCAGCCTGTTTATCCTTTGAGTAGAGGAAGGCTACTGATTCTTTTGAGTTAATTTTATATCCAGACATTTTGCTGAAGTTGTTTATCAGCTTAGTAGTTCTCTGGTAGAACTTTTGGGGTTACTTAAGTATACTATCATATTATCTGCAAGAGTGATATTCTGAGTTTTTCTTTTCCAATTTGTATTTCTTTTTTTGATCTCCTTTTTTTCCCATGATTGCCCTGCCTAAGACTCTGAGTACTATATTGAATAAGGGAGAGTGGGCAGCTCTATCTAGTCCCTGATTTTATTTGGATTGCTTCAAGTTTCTCTCCATTTACTTTGATGTCAGCTTCTGGTTTGCTGTATACTGTTTTCACTATGTTTAGGCATGAATCTTGAATTCTAGATCTTCTAAGACTTTTATCATGAAGGGATGTTGAATTTTGTTAAATGGTTTCTCAGCTTCTAATGAGATGATCATGTGTTTTTTTTCTTTGAGTTTGTTTACATAGTGGATTACATTTATAGATTTCCATATATTGAATCATCCCTGCATTCCTGGGATGAAACCTACTTGATCATGATGGATGATCATTTTGATGTGTTCTTGGATTCTGTTTGTAATAATTTTATTGAGTATTTTTGTGTCAATACTGATAAGGGACATTGGTCTAAAGTTCTCTTTCTTTGTAGGGTTTTTGTATTGTTTATTTTTAAGCATAATTGTAGTTTCATAGAAGGAATTGGGTAGTGTTTCTTCTGTTTCTATTCTGTGGAATTGTTTGGAGAGTATTGACAATAGAAGATCTGATACAATTCTTTACTAAACCCATCAGGTCATGGGCTTTTATTGGGAGACTTTTAATGACTTGTTTCTATTTCTTTAGATGTTATAGGTGTGTTTAGATGGTTTATCTAATCCTGATTTTTGGTATCTTGTATCTGTCTAGTAAATTGCCCATTTCATTGAGATTTTCCAGTTTTGTTGAATATAAGCTTTTATAGTAGGATCTGATTTTTTTGAATTTCCTCAGATTCTGTAGTTATGTCTCCCTTTTCACTTCTGATTTTGTTACTTTGGATACTCTCTCCATGACCTCTGGTTAGTCTGGCTAAGGGTTTCTCTATCTTGTTGATTTTCTCAAAGAACCAGCTCCTGGTTTTGTTGATTCTTTGTGTAGTTCTTTTTGTTTGTACTTGGTTGATTTCATCTCTGAGTTTGATTAATTCTTGCCTTCTACTCTTCTTGGGTATATTTGCTTCTCTTTGTTCTAGAGCTTTCAGGTATGCTGTAAATCTATTAGCGTATGCTCTCTCCAGTTTCTTTTTGGAGGCAGTCAGAGCTATGAGTATTCTTTTTAGCAGTGCTTTCACTATGTCCCATAATTTTGGGTATGTTGTGCCTTCATTTTCATTCAATTCTAAAAGGTCTTTAATTTCTTTCTTTATTTCTTCCTTGACCTAGTTGTCATTGAGTGGAACATTGTTTAGCTTCCATATGTCTGTGGGCTTCAGTTTTCTTTTGTTGTTGTTATTGAAGATCTGCCTTAATCCATGGTGATCTGATAGGGTGCATGGGATTATTTCTTGTATCTATTGAGGCCAGTTTTGTGACTGATTATATGGTCAGTTTTGGAGAAGGTACCATGAAGTGCTGAGAGGAAGAAATATTCTTTTATTTTGGGATGAAATGGTCTATAGAAACTGTTAAATCCATTTGGTTTATAACTTCTGTTAGTTTCACTGTGTCTCTGTTTAGTTTCTGTTTCTTTGATCTCTCCATTGATGAGAGTTGGGTGTTGAAGTTTCCCACTATTATTGGGTGTGGTGGAATGTATGCTTTGAGATTTAGTAAAGTTTCTTTTGTGAATGTGATTTCCTTTGCATTTGAAGCATAGATGTTCACATTTTTCCTTTGATGATCATGAAGTGTCCTTCCTTATCTTTTTTCATAACTTTTCATTGAAAACATATTTTATTCAATATTAGAATAGCTACTCTTTGGACCATTTGCTTGAAAATATTTTCCAGCCTTTTACTCTTAGGTAGTGTCTGTCTTTGTCACTGAGGCATGTTTCTTGTATGTAGCAAATTGCTAGATCCTATTGATGTATCCAGTCAGTTAGTTTTTATTGGGGAATTGAGTCCATTGATGTTAAGAGATATTAAGTAACGGTGATTGTTCCTTTCTGTTATTTTTGCTCTTAGAGTTGGAATTATGCTTGTTTAGCTATCTTCTTTAGGGCTTCTTGAAAGATGACTTTCTTGCTTTTTCTAGGCTGTAGTTTCCCTCCCTGCGTTGGACTTTTCCATCTACTATCTTTGTAGGGCTGGATTTATGGAAAGATATTGTGTAAATTTGTTTTTTTCATGGAATATCTTTGATTCTCCATCTATGTCAATTGAGAATTTTGCTGGATATAGTAGCCTGGGCTGGCATTGTGTTTCTTAGGTTCTGTATGACATCAGTCCAGGATCTTCTAGATTTCATAGTCTCTGGTGAGAAGTCTGGTTAATTCTGATAGGTCTGCCTTCATGTATTACTTGACCTTTTTCCCTTACCACTTTTATTATTCTTTCTTTGTTTTGTGCATTTGGTGTTTTGACTATTATGCGACGGGAGGAACTTCTTTTCTGGTCCAATCTATTTGAAGTTCTGTAGGCTTCTTACATGTTCATGGGCATCTCTTTCTCTATGTTAGAGAAGTTTTCTTGTATAATTTTGTTGAAGATATTTACTGGCCCTTTAAGTTGGGAATCTTTGCTCTCTTCTATACCTATTCTCCATAGGTTTGGTCTTCTCATTGTGTCCTGGATTTCCTTGATGTTTTGGGTTAGGAATTTTTTGCTTTTTGTATTTTCTTTGCCTATTATGTTAATGTTTTCTATGGAATCTTCTGTCCCTGAGATTCTCCCTTCAATCTCTTGTATTATGTTGGTGATACTTGATTCCTAATCTCCTTCCTAGGTTTTCTATCGCCAGGGCTGCCTCTCTTTGTGATTTCTTCATTGTTTCTGTGTCCATTTTTAGATCCTGCATGGTTCTGTTAAATTCTTTCACATGTTTGGTTGTGTTTTTTGTAACTCTTTTAAGGGATCTTTGTGTTTCCTCTTTAAGGGCTTCCACTTGTTACCTGTGTTGTCTTGTATTTCTTTAAGGGAGTTATTTATATTCTTCTTAAAGTCCTCTATCATCATCATGAGATGTGATTTAAATCCAAATCTTGCTTTTCTGGTGTGTTGGGATATCTAGTACTTGCTGTTATGCGAGAACTTGGTTCTGATGATGCCAAGTACTGTTTGTTCTTGCTTAGGTTCTTGTGCTTGCCTCTCACCACCTGGTTATCTTTGGTGTTAATTGGTCTTGCTGTCTCTGAATGGAACTTGTCCCTCCTATAGTCCTGTGAACCTGTGATCTTAGGAGTGAGA
The DNA here is from genome assembly GCF_021556685.1 of Rattus norvegicus. NCBI lineage: Eukaryota > Metazoa > Chordata > Mammalia > Rodentia > Muridae > Rattus > Rattus norvegicus. Next base: position 29,310,354 of record NC_141551.1, on the reverse strand, counting down.
ACACTACTGTGAGACCAGCTCTCTCCTGGCAGGCTTTAGGCCTGGAGGGCTATGGAACAACCTTGACTTCTTTTTTTTTTAATTTGAAAAATTTATTTTTCCAAGTGCAAGTGTTTGACTTCAGGACTTCATCCATGTTTGCTACCACTGAGCCACATCCCCAGCCCAAGTGTTTTAATTAAATCAACTTAAAAGATTAAAGAGCAGAGTGATAATCCTGAGTAGATTGAGAGTGATTGCTTTTACTGCCATAGTAAGATGAACCAGAAGCATTCCAGTGATGGAAGTCACTCTTTTCCTATTTATTTTAATTTTCTGTCCATCTTTACTCTTTTCATTCTTATGTACTTTTTGGTCATTGATGGTCTATATTTTTATTTTATTATTATGTTCAACTTATTTCTTTTTTGGAGGATAGAATTTTGAGAAAGAGGTCGAGTTGCTTTGTATGTAGCCGAGGCTCATCCTGCCTCCACCTTTGAGCACTTGAATGAGAGGCTTGAGCTACCGTGACATGAACTTCCTGTTTTCTACCCCATTCCCCCTAAAAGTACAGAGTGAAAAATGTAAAGGATTGGGTAGGACTAGAGGAGTGGAGATTTTCATTGAAGAATGCTATGTTTATATTATATTTCAGTATCAAATTAGTATCACTTAACTCTTTCACAGCTCAAAGGCTTATAGTTAGTTCTCTTATCATATGTTCTACACAATTCTGTGTAACTCTCCCCACAGCAGTCATTCAAGGACCCATCATGTGACTGTGGTAGAGTGTCTATATTGAGTTACTCTAAGTGGGAAGATACACCATAAATGTGGTTGTCTTATTCCCTGGGCTGTGTTCCCAGATTGAATAAAAATGAGAAAGGTGACCAGAAGCATCCACCTCTGTCTTCTCTGTGACTGTGACCTTCATGCTCTGATTGCTGTGACTTCTCCACCATGATGGACTCTACTCACAGACAGAACCAAACCATTGTTTCTTTAAGTTGCTTTTGTCAGTTAGTTTGTTGTAACAATGAGAAAAATAATGACTACCTTTCCCATTGTGCTTGTATGTCCTTAAAGTGAAAGATACCCAAGATTCTTTGTCGGTGACAAAGCAGGTAATCCTTGGTTTTTTTACCTTTTTACTGTGGTTTCTTTACCCACAGTATTTCTACCTTGGCGATCTCTAATTCCACTTTTCTGTAGGCAGCACCATTTCGTTCTTTTTGGCTAACTAATACTAATATATGCATACATAACATGTTTTCTTTATCTGTTCATCTATTGACTGGCACTGCTGTGTAGTTGTTTTCTCCAAGTTGAAATATTTGACTTATAAGATTCAGGAAGGTCGTGAAAGTTTTAAAATTTGCTCAGGAAGTTACAAAATTCCCAGTGGCCCTCCCCAAGAATATATAAGCAAAAGAAAAATTGCAAGGAGATAGAAAAATCCTCTTGAGTCAAACTTCTTGCAAGTTGAGGAAGGAGCTTGAGTGATTTATCTTTTAGGAGTCATCACCAACTTTTGAGGAGTTTGGTTCTGGAACTCCATTAAGCTTACTGGTTCTCTTAAGTAGAGTTTGATAGAATTGTTTCTTTAGTCAGGCATTGAGTTTCTTTCTGGAGAGAGTAGAAATTAGTTCCCATCTCTCCAGGAAAAATCATACAGCAAATTCCTGGAATAATAAATATTACGTTATTTTAAAAGCATAATATATGAGTTTTGTTTTTCTCTCTTAAAAGCAAAGTCTGAAAAATAGCTCTTGGATATCTTTGGGATCTATTATTATTCCATTATTGATTTGACAACTTCAGGATATCTTTTTAGAACAGGATAGCTGCCTAATAACCAGCTTCTACATCTTTGCTCATAGCAGTAACTAAAGGGAAACAAGTCCACCTCTTCTTTAAAAATTAAACATTCCTGAACATGCCATGGCCATAACTTAGTTGTTAAACAGCAATCAACTGTGGGAAAAGTTAGGAAGTATAATTTGTAGCTCACACGTCCACATGAGTAGTGAACGTTACATATTTTGGTCAGATTATCAGTTTTGTCATACCTACTCAGAGCTGACCTTTGCCTTACTTTAAGTATCTAGTAGGTATAGATAGAGTTAAATAAGTCACCCAGTTCAGATTGGTTGTTATTTGACTATATCTCTATATTATGGGTGCATTTGATATCTGAATGGATTCTTATTTTGCTGAAAGCGTAGTCCAAAAGACACTAAGGAATGCATTCCATTCTAAGTTATTTCTAAGGTCAAAGTGCACTCTGTGGAAGTGTTCATAGGAGGAGGCAGCTTAAACCCTCCTAAACACCTTTGAATTGTTGTAGATGTAAATTGTTGAAGAATGTCATTCCTTCACATAAGCTTCACCAGAAAGGCGAAGTCATTTCTTCACCGCTGCTGTTGATTCACAAGTTCAGAAAGATGTGAATGAATTACACAATCAAGTCAGTGTTTCTCTGTGTAGCCACTGGTGCCTGCGTTTGAATTGAGGAGGTAGAAGAGGATATTGTACAGAACATTCTTGCTAAGAGCTGCAGTATCACCTTATCTGTCTTTGTACTATGCCTGCAACGCTATGCGTTGAGAACTAGGACCTCAGGAGCATTAGCAACCAATTCAGGATAATTTTTCACATATGACTGTCCAGTTCTTCCAGTGAACTTCGTCCCACCCTCCAATGTGTATGGATTATCAGTATATGCTTCCAAGACTGATTATATATTTTAATAAAGAAAATTGGCTCACATATTCTAAGTTATATTATCGCAGTGTTAACAATGAAAAGATCAAATATTTTAAATAGTGAGCAAATATTTTATGAAATGCAATGCATTTGTATGTCATTTTATTTGAGATTCTTTGGAGCCAAGATCTTTTCTAGACCAGACCTCAGATTTGCTGTGTAGCTCAGAATGACCTTGAACTCTTGATCCTCTTACATCTGACTCCCAAGTAATGATATTACCCTAAACTTGTGTAATTTTTAAGTTTACTAAGATAAGTAAACTAAACATAGGTCTGGCAAAATGGTCTATCCAGCAAAGGTGCCTGTCATAAGGTCTGACAACCTGAGTTTAAATCCCAGGAACCACATGTTGGATGGAGCAAACTGACTCCTTTAAGTTGTCCTGTGCCATCAAAATACATAGGTAATACATGTGTTTAAACTTTGGTATGTACACAAAATAAGTTGTAAAATGTAATTAAGATAACAGTATTAAGTAATTTTTGTGTACAGTGCATATTTTTCTAAGCTCACCAAAGGAAGAACTCTACAGAAAGACACAGAAGGGAGATTTGATTTGTCAAGTTCATAAAAAGACAAGAATAAAAGGAAAAAAATCCCCAAAATTTGTAGTCACAGATTGGTTCTTGTATCTACATATGTTTGAATATATATAGGTAAGTTGTAAGACTCTTCTAGTCACAAACTTTTTGTGGCAAAATTACTGGTGGTAAATCCCTATTTACACAATTTTCAGTATCCTAGCTGAAACAAGTAAAAATCTAGGTTGAAGGATGGAATAGTAAACCTGTCTATAGATACACCACAAATACATCTGATAAAAGGCAAGCAATTGCACATATAATACAAAGAAACAAAGACAGCATGAATTATAAGAAGATAAATGCCCCTTCCCCACCACGCCAACATCAGACCATAGAAATATCAGGCAAATTATCAAACAATTATACTTACCATATAAATAGTATATGTGAAGAATATCTGTATTGATTATGGTGAAAGGATATACTCAGTTCCAAAACAGAAATCCTAGGTGTCTGGGATGATGGCTCAGTGTAAGAGCTTTTCTCCCTTGATGAGGATTTGGATTCAGTTCTGAGTACCCCCATTAGATGACTCACAAACAAACATATGTAACTCCAATTCCAGGAAGTTCAAGGCTCTTCTGGTCTTCATGAGCTTTGCACACATGCTGTGCACATACAGATAACACATAGTCATAAAAATAAATGAATGAGGTTGGGGAGATGGTCAGTTAGTGAAGTGGCAACCCCAAGAATGAATGAATATTTATTATAAAAGAAATGGCAGTAATCTTCAAACAGAGAATGAACCCTTATAGGTACTTTGGTGTTGCTGTGATGGAAAAACTTGACAAAAGCAACTTTAGGGGGAAGTGTTTATTCAGGCTCACAGCTGTATATTGTTGTCCATTATGGCAGGGCAGTCAGATGGCAGGAGTTTGGAGCTTCTGGTCATATGACATCCAGTTAGCAAGCAGACAGGAATGACAAAGAAACCACCGAAGTTCAGCTCTGTTTTCTCATTTACCCAATCCAGGATCCCAGGCACAGAATTGTGCTCACAGTGGGCAGGCTTTCCTGTCTCAATTAATGCAATCATGATAATCTTTCATCTCATGGTGGTGAACTTTTAATGCCATCACTCAGGAGGCAGAGGCAGGCAGATTCCTGAAAGTTCCAGGAGAGCCAATGCTACACAGAGAAACCCTATCTTGGAAAACCAAACTAAACCAAGCCAAACAAGGAGATACTTTCCCAACAGGAGTGCTCCAAGGCTTACTTAACCCATATAACATATGTGACACCTTACAGTTGTACCAGAAGGCTTGTATCCTGAGTCTGTATCTTGCCAAATGACAGTTAATACTAACTCTAACAGGAAGATATTCAATTGTGGGGATGAACTGAGTGGCAAGGTACTTTCATGGTTTTATCTTCATCATGGAAAAAGAGAAAGTTACCTCTAAGTCAAGAACAGGGAAGTTCCTGGCCTCTGAGGAACATTTTACACATACTGTAATAGGAATCCTGTAAGGGAAAGCAATTTAGGATCAATAATTCACCTAATCTATACTGTTCAAGAACAGATAACAATTCAGCAAACAGAAAAGAATTAATGAATATACATGAGTATTTATTGAAATAAACTACTTAAGGTTAAAGTTTAAACAACTATAGATACATGAAGAAACTATCATGGAAAGACTAATATATTTGATGTCAAGAATAATGGAAGAGGTTTTTTTCCCTTCATCTCCCTCTCCTCCTCAGGAGTAAAATCAACTAGTTGTCTGGGCCTGATTTAATCTCCACTTGCTTTTGGCATGTAACAAGATGTTCCAGTTGTCCTTTGAAGCCCTGGTTATCATTATACTTCGTAACTTCTTGTTCTTTCTTTTCTCTCCATCTATCCTCTCCTCTCCCCTCTTCTCCCAAAAAATAAGGTTGACCAGAAACCCAGGTTGGGTTTCATCTCTCCTCACTCTGGAAAAGTAGTGAGGTTGATCAGTTGCCAGTCTTTCTAGTTTGGGCTATGGTTTGAGTGTGCTCACTCATAATGCCACTGTACTTGAGTGGTTGTCAGAGACAATGCAAGGAGTCTGTCATTATTTGCGAGACCTGCAGATCAAACTCAGGTTCTCAGGCTTGGTGACAATTGCCTTTATCCATATCTCAAAGGCACATTTGTACTGACTATTCTGTCTTCCTAAAATGTCCAGACTCTCATGGGCCAGACCTTTGCATTGTAATGGCAATGCAAAGAGGCATGTAGCCCAGAGCCTTTTATTGAGACTTAGATTAGAACTGGAAGCTACATTCACTGTAGCTTATACTAACAACCTAGATATATATACAGACAATATGGACTGAATCCCTTCCCACAACACAAATTATATATCTTGGAACTACATTAAAATAAAGCTTATCCTCTTTCCTTTTGTGGCCATCGGTGAATCACAGCTGCCAAAATGAAGTTTGATCATTTTGTAACTTCTGACTGAAGCAAGAACAACAATGGCATTTCAGTGCACCTTCTCACATTCAGAGGAAGAACATGTTTTCCCCTCTTTCCAAAGAATTGAGACAGAAGTATAATGTACAGTCTATGCCCATTTGAAAGGATGATGAATTTCAAGTTGTTTGAGGACACTACAAAGGCCAGCAATTTGGCAAAGTGGTCCAAGAGTCGAGGAAGAAATATGTCATCTACATTGAATGAGTCAGCAGGAGAAGGCTAATGGCACAACTGTTCATGTGAGCATTCACCCCATCAAGGTGGTTATCACCAGACTAAATCTGGACAAAGACTGCAAGAAGATCCTGGAGAGCAAAGCCAAGTCCTGACAAGTAGGAAAGTAGAAGGGTAAATACAAAGAAGAAATGGTCGAGAAGATGCAGGAGTAAAGACAGCTCATGCATGGCTTTCATTAAAGACTGCTTAAGTAGTAAAAAGAAAGAAAGCTAATCATCTGCACATAGAAAGATATCCCTTGCCCCATTTACATAACATACAAGTGGTACTACAGTTACAGCCCACTTGTGTTCTTCCAGTGTACTCAATAAAATGCATTGAAAACTCTTTGAGGAGAGGCTGGAGAGATGATTCAGTGGTTAAGAATACTTGCTGCTTTTTCAGAGGACTGGACTTTTGTTTCTCAGCATCCACTTTAAGGAAGTTGACTGAAGAATTTTATACCCAGCTAAACCACACTTGTCAGTCATGAGAGAACTCAAATAGTTTACCTTGAAGGTCTACCTCTGTTTAAATGAAACAAGATTTGAAATAATGTGGATGATTCTGGATGAGGAAGCTGGGGATTTATTTCAATTTGAGTTTATCAGTTCATCTTGATTTTCTCCTTAATCCTTGTTTAAATAGCAGTGTGTTAAAATAAATGGACTTGTAATGATAAAAAGAATGATTTGTAATATGAACTTGTAATAATAAAAGGAGTAGACTTCAGAGAAAACCACGATATTTTTGGAATGGTCAAAGAATACAAACAAGTGGTAACTGACACATTCCATTATTTTCAGCTCTATTAAGAATGATATTAATAATGTGGAAATCAAATTTGGCTAAATTAATGATTTAAACTGAAGGTTGAGAAAGAGAGAGAGAGAGAGAGAGAGAGAGAGAGAGAGAGAGAGAGAGAGAGAGAGAGAAATGACTGAAAATCTCTATAAGGAAGTGGCCTTCCCTTCCCTGTCAGATAAAGCTATGTACCATTTTCCCCTCTGGGTGTCAGAAAATGGCAAAGCTCTTGGCTGAGGTACTGAGAAATACCAGCAAAAATAAGGATATGAATTAGGTTTTAGTGTGGAGAAGTTTGAAAATTCTACACATTGATTATCAGTACTTCTTTTATGCCAAGAAGTTCAAAGTACCAGGTGCCAATTTTTTAATTCCTTCCATCTTGTACACTGATTTCATTTCTAAGTTCTTCTCTGGAGAATAAAATGGGTCCATGAGAAAACTTACAGATATTGATTTTTGGTCCGAAAACAAATTATCTCCCAGTAAGTTAAGGTTCACCACTCAACTAGTCCCAACAAACACCGGATATCTAGTAGGCATTTTAATCCTATAAAAGCAATAAAAACAGTCGTCCAAAAGATGTGATAAGGAGAGTCTGTCACATGGTATAAATAAAAGCATAATAACTGAAATAAAAAGATGCATTTAGAAGTACTTTTAAAACTTAAAATTAATACTTTCAGAAGTATTAGAAAATCCCCAATTTCTGTAATAAAACAATAGAACACCACAAAGAAATGAGCAATATACACTTAAAGCCTAAAACTATAAATGGTGTTATGAAATATGGACCTCAAGTTCAAGGGCTAAAATTAAGAAGCTATTAGAAAAAAAACAGCATAATCTTCATGATTTTCACTTGAAGTACAAACCACCCAAGAAAATTTAGACTATTGAGTTTACCAAAATAAAGTTTTTCTTCAAAGGACATTATCAACAAAGTAAAATGATAACAAAAATGAGAGATTTGTTCATAAAATGTTCCTAAATTATATTATAAGGCTCTAGTTTAGGCTGTATACTATTATTACAATTCAACATGTAGTAATGTCTTCATTCAATACTTAAATAGACAATAAGCTAATGGAAATACGCTCAACACTATTAGTCATTTTGAAACTGCAAATCAAGCCACAGTAAGAGTTTGCTTCACATATATAGAATGACAACAATAAAAAAGAAAACAGGATATGGAAAATTTGATTGTTGGTAAGAATGTCAAGTGGCACTCTCTTTGAAAAATAATTTGACAGCAATTCAAAAGATCTAGTCTTTGTAACTCAGTAATTCTAATCATAAGCATATGCCAAAAGAATTGAAAACATGTGTGCAAACAAAAACTTATAGTATCATTGCTTAGAATATGCAAAGTTTCCCATATCTAATGAGAAAAGTATGGTACATTCATACAATGGAATGAATAATAAAAATGAATAAAGTACTTATATATCTCATAAAATGATGGACCTTGAAAATGTTATAAGTGGAAGAATCCAGATCCACAATGCTACATACACAATTTCATGCATATGAAATGTACAGACTAAAAAAATTAAAAGAGATAGAAAATTGCTTAGCAGTTTACCATGGACTATAGTGGTGTCTCTCTCTCTCTCGCTCTCTCTCTCTCTGTGTGCTGTCTGTTAATGGACACCAAGTTCATTTTAGGAGTGATGGAAACATTCACAATTTTGATAGTGAATATATATGTATATATATCAATCTTTGGAAAATAATCACATATTAATTAAATCTCACAAAATTTTTAAATCTTAAAGCCTGAAAGGAAAAGAAACATTCATAGAACAAAAATGAGCTGCTTGAAAGCAAAAATATGATATCAGAGACTGAAATTTTAATCAGAAAAATAGAAAATTTAGAAAGTAAATGGAGAAGATCTGCTACATTCTGGTAAAAATAAAGACAAAATATAGTAATTAGGACAAAGGCAATAAAATCTAAGCTTTGTGTGCTGACACCAGCATGGAATCCCAGCACTTGGTAGGTTGAGATGAGATGGCAGCTTCAATGCCAACTGGCCATTAAAGTGGGTTCAGAACACCCTCGGGTACAATGAGATCACTTCTTAAAAAGAATGAAATAGAAAAAATTTAACACTAAGCAACCTACTTTGAGCAATCAATTAATCAAATAATGAAATCAAGAAGAAAAAAAAATCCTATCAAACAAACGAAAATGGCCACACACCACATGGAGACCAATGAGATTCGGAAAAGCAGTACCAAGAGGGAAATCTGTAGACATCAATGCCACTCAAAGAAGCAAGCTCTGAAATAAACAATCTGCCCCTGTGTTTCAAAGAACAACAGAACAAGAATGAACCAAGTTCAAAGTTAATAGACAAAAATAATTAGTAGGGCAGAAACAAGGAACTAAGATGCTGAATAATACAGAAAAGAGGAACAACAACAGCAGCAACAGCCTAACAACAGCAGCAGCAGCAACAACAACAACAACAACAACTCCTCAAAAACCCCAAAACCAAAAAATCCGACAAACAGTATGATAGACTAAAAATTAAAAAAAATTCAGAGATGAAAATGGAGACATTGCAACCAATGCCACAAAAACACAAAGGATAGTGAAATATGACCAACAGGCATCTGGCAACTAATTTTATAACCCAGACACAATCTCGAAGAAACTTAACAGGCCAATAATAGGAGTCAGTTATTTAGAACTCTTTCTTCGAAAAAAAAAAGGGGGGGGGCAAAGACCAAATGGCTACTGAGCTTCACCAACTATTTCAATCATAATTTAATTCATACTGATATCAGTTTTATGCATGTGGCTATACATGGACACCAAAAGAGGGCAATGGAGCTCTTTCTGAAGCCAGAACTAAAGTCTGTTTGTGCGCTACCAGACACTGGTGCTGAGAACTAAACTGGGGTCCTTAGAAGAATATTTCCTCTGAGGCACAAAGTCATCTTTCCAGCCCCTGATAGGGTTAATTAGATGTTTTAAGCTTATTGTAATTCTCTTTTTGAGAACTGATCTCATTTGTTAATTAAAATCTTATTTACTTTCATATGAAGAGCTTCCCTACTTTTTTCTATTTGGTTCTGAGCATCCTGCACGATGAACACCTGATTGGTTTTCACTGAGCTAAATAGACCTCAAGCTCCAGTACATGTGTTTTAGAACACTACTGACTCAGTGGAAATTTTCTTGTTAAAGCATACAAATGTGTCTTCTTTGTATCTACTCCTGTACGCATTAATCACGTGGCACATACTTCATGTTAAAAGAATGAGAATCACTATTTACATACCAAAGCCATTTATAGTAAACTAGCCGCAAGTGTACTAATAAGTCCACCATTTTTTGATATAACGGACCAAGTTTTTCAGAATGTTAAAAGACAGTTTAATTAACTTTTATCTATTTGGAAAGAAATACTTAGTTTAGAAACATAATCCTGATTACATAACGGTTCATTTCAAGAAAGAAAATAGGGCTCTCAGAATCAGCCAACAGAGCCATAGGATTTAGAAGCTCACACACACACACACACACACACACACACACACACACACACACACACACACACCATTTTCAGGATTGAAAATTGTTTTTAAAACTGAAAGCCATCATTTACAATAGCGTTAAATCCATCTTAGCAATAACTTTTGAGACACGAGTTCTTTGATTACAAGAAATCAATGCACATGCTCAGAAACCAGAAGCCTGAAAATATCTCTTAATTATTAAACCTTTTTTTATGTGATAAATACAAGTCCACGAACGTTTTGCACCTACATTGTGTGCTTGAGGGAAAGATGGCTAGCAAAAAAAATTGCAAGGAATACTCGACAATCTGAAACAGCTACAAATATGACTATCAGTATCTCGCTAATACAGACCTCTTTCCATGACTGAAATTATAAAAGCATCAGTGGATATACATCACATGAGGCCAAGGTGTGATTTCTAGCTAAACCCCAAACAATCCCTAAAATTGGAATTCTCCTCCGTGTTCCTGTAACCTTCATCATTCAAGAAGTTGGGAAGTACTGGTTTAAGAAATTTAAACTCATTTGTTCCAGTACCTCCTGTCAGACACACCTCGTACTGGTAGCTCTGGGATAGAGTCCCTGTACCGCTGACATCCACCAGGTGGCCAGGAAAGTGTCCGTCAGGCACAGAGCAGCCACCCAGGGAGGTCTCCCTGGCCCTCCTGCACAGCCTCACCCCCACGAACAGCAGCACAGACAGGAGGAAAAGAGAAGACACAGAGGCCAAAGCAATGACCAGGTAGAGTGTCAGCGCATTTTCTTCTTGTGCAGGATCGTGAGCCACCTCTGGCAGAGGCAGGTAAGGCTGAGAGAAACCATCCACCAGCAGCACGTGCAGAGTGACACTCGCAGAGCACGGAGGCTCTCCATTGTCCTTGACCAGCAGCAACAGCCTGTGCTTGGGCACATCGCGCTCGCTCAGCATCCTGGTGGTGCGCACCTCGCCATTGTGCGCCCACACACTAAACAGCCCAGGTTCCGTGGCCTTGAGCAGCTGGAATGACAGCCAGGCATTCTGCCCAGAGTCACGGTCCACGGCCACCACCTTGGTGACCAGGTATCCTGGCTCTGCCACCCTGGGCAGCAGCTCTGTGTAGGGCGCTGAGGCATTCTGCAGCGGGTAGAGCACGAAGGGCGCATTGTCATTGTCGTCCAGCACCACCACGCGCACCAGAGCCTGGCTGCTGAGCCCCGGTGAGCCTCGGTCTGTGGCGCTCACGTGGAACTCAAAGGCCTGTAGTACCTCATAGTCCATCGCCCTGAGCGCGAACAGCTGCCCGTTGTCAGCATTGATGGAAATGAGCGAGTCGAGGTCCAGCTGTGGGTCCTGGGGTGGTAGCAGGGAGTAGGTGATGTGGGCATTGGATCCTGAGTCTGAGTCTGTGGCACTGATGGTGCCTATGTGCAGGGCGGGGCTGTTGTTCTCACGGACAAACATGGTGTAGGAGGTTTGGGTGAAGGCCGGAGCGTTGTCGTTGATGTCAGACACCTGCACTGTTATGGTGTGCCGGGTTGTGAGCCTGGGTGTGCCCAGGTCTGAGACTGTGATGGTGATGTTGTACTCAGCTCTGTTCTCTCTGTCCAGTGCTCTTTCAGTTACCAACGTGTAGAAGTTGTCTTCATTAGGTTTCAGGAGGAAAGGAAGATGGTCTTGGATGGAACACACCATTTTTCCATTGTCTCCAGAGTCTGGATCTGAAATTCCAAAAACCGCAACTACCGTTTCAGGGGAGTTTTCTGGAATATCGCTGACCAGTAATGACATGGTGAGTTCAGGTGCGTTGTCATTTACATCCGTCACATTTATTACTACTGTGCATTTTCCTGAAAGGCCTCCCCCATCAGAGGCCTCGATTTCCATACGGTAAGACTGAGTTTCCTCAAAATCCAACAGTTTTCTTACTCTAATTTCTCCGGTGTCTGTATTTATTTCAAAAGCCCGAAGAACTTGATTTGAAGATTGAAAAAGCGAGTAGGAGAGCTCTCCGTGTGTCCCAGCATCTAAATCTCTTGCGGATACAGTGATGACAAGGGAGCCCACCGGGCTGTTCTCTTGAACCTGCACCTCATAGAGCCCTTGGGCAAATTCAGGGGCATTGTCATTAATGTCCAGAACCACAATGACAACCTGAGTAGTCCCAGTCTTGGGAGGTGACCCACTGTCCAGAGCTGTGAGTGTTAATCTAATCTGTGCCTGCTTCTCCCGGTCCAGTGCTTTGTCTAGCACCAGCTCTGGATATTTCCTCCCATCGCTGTGATTTCGGGTGAGAACGTGGAAATGGGAGTTGGTGCTGATTGTATAGTTCTGAACTGTGTTGCTCCCCACATCCAAATCTTGAGCTATTTTCAACGGGAACGTGGCACCTGGATGGCTGCTTTCCACGATTTTAAGGAGAATTTCATCTTCCATGAATTCAGGGGCATGGTCATTTACGTCTTGAAGCTGTATTTCCCCTTGAATAAATTGCACTGGGCTCTTTAGTAACACCTGGAAAGGTAGGATGCACGGGTTGGTGCTCCCACATAACTCCTCTCGATCCAATTTTTCTTTCATGAGCAAATTTCCACTCTTCTGCTCCAGCTGCAGGAGCTGTTTGTTCCCTTTGGAAAGAATCTGGGCACCCCTGATGACCAACTCCCTTAAACTCAGCCCTAAATCTTTTGCTAGGTTCCCCACCAAAGAACCTCTGTCTGTCTCCTCTAGAACGGAATACTTAATAGTTGCACTGCCTGCCTCCCACAGTAGTAACAGAAAGATAATGGCGGTCACTTGCCTTTTCTGTGGTGCCTTGTGGAGTGATGTCTTCATCATTCCTCTGCTCCAAAGGATGCAGCAGTTAATGCTCCAAGAATTGCTTTGTGAACAATTCAGGAATCTTAGCTATATAAATTTGAGCTTCTTTTCTTTTTTAATGTTGCTGGACACGGCTTATCTGCCTTTCCGAAAGGATCGATCGGCAGAAATGTAAAAAGCTTCCTTTCTCAGCAGCAAGAAATGGCTCTGACTTTACAGTCACAAATTCGCCAAGTTTTAGTTTTCTTAGCCTGCAGCGCCACCAAGCGTTCTGTTTTACAACTTCAGATAATTTTTCTTTCATAGTACACTGTAAAGGTTACAATGTGTGGCCCTCCTTTTAGGTCAAAGTGTTCTATTTGCTCCTTTCCCCTAAGTCTCACTTGGCAGCCTTGAGGTAGCTGATTTGTGTGTGAGAAATATATACCTTTCTCACGAAGGAAGAAACTCAGTACACAAAGCTCTGCAGAGGCAGTCGCTCATTTAAAACGTATCTATACAAGTTATCATTTGGTTTTGACCATAACACCATGAAGGAACAAACAAAATTTCTTGCTCTCGAGGAGTTTTCATTTTATTGTAAAAGTTACTAATTTATTTCTGTTTAAAATAAATATATTATTTTTTTAAAAAAATACAGTCTTTAACTTTCAAATGGCAATATGCCTGAAACTCCTGAAGGGTAACTAAAGGGAGATTTTTTTTTATTGTTTGTTTGTTTGTTTTGGTCTCTACGGTATACATTCTTTGGAACTATCCTTCATTTGTGCACTGTATGTGATGATCAATAAATTTGACTGGAGATGGTCACTCACTTTGTAAGTAGTCAGTTCTGGCTTAGAGTTCAATTGTAGTTTCTCAAATACAAAGAAGATAATGGGATCAATGTTGTAAAATCGATACTTTTTCAGGAAGGGTTTTGTCCTATGTGCTATAGAGAGGAGACCAGAAGGTGTACAACTTTTGGGATGTGGAAATTGTATAATTGAAAAACACTGAAGTTCCAACCAGAGCTATATAGTAGGAATGAAAGAAACAAATGCCCCCAAGAAAAAGGGTGCCACGAGGGACAAGTATCCCAGAATCCCAAAGAGTAAATGCTTCCTAGTCCACTTTGATTAAGTAAATTAAAAGTAAAATATCCATACATCACCTTGATACAATTTGCTTTTCTATGAGAGAAATTTGAAAAGAGCATTTTTATACAATATGGCAACAATAACCTATAAAACAAGCCTATGGATAGACATTAGAGGAGAAAATACAGATACTTGAGAAAGCAGAGAGTGAAGTTTGGAAGATATAATTGAGATTTATAGATATAAACACAATAACTTTGAACTCCCAATCTGTTAGACAAAAACTGTGCTTTTCTGGATTTTATTCTCAGCAATAAAATTTAGAATGAGTAGAAAGATATTTTCTGTATGGAAGTGATAATAACTTAGTAAGTGATATTTTTAAAGTTTCATATATTTGTAATTAAAATCAAATAAAATAAAACTTCAATCATTGGCAAAGTCACATTGCTGTAGAGAGAATGTGAGCATTTCTTTGTAGAATTTTTGTTTAAAAAAGGACTACTGGCCCTTACAGTCTCCATCTGCACCCAGAGCAGGGGCTATCCCACAGCTCTCAAAACCAAATTCTCCTAGAGAGAGCTGGTCTGACGGGAGCACTCTCACTCCAAAGATCACAGGCTCGCAGGCCCACAGGAGAGAAACGCTCCAGTCAGAGACAGCAAGACCAACTAACATCAAAGATAACCAGATGGAGAGAGGCAAGCACAGGAACCTAAACAACAGAAACGAAGACTACTTGGCATCATCAGAACCCAGTTCTCCCACCACAGCAAATACTGGATATCCCAACCCAAGGGAAAAGCAAGATTAGGATTTAAAATCACATGTCATGTTGATGATAGAAGACTTTAAGACAGACATAAATATCTCCCTTAAAGAAATACAGGACAACACAGGTAAAAAGAAGCCCTTAAAGAGGAAACACAAAAACCCCTTGAAGAATTACAAGAAAACACATCCAAACAGGTGAAGGAATTGAACAAAACCATCCAGGATCTAAAAATGGAAATAGAAACAATAAAGAAATCACAAAAGGAGACAACCCTTGAGATAGAAAACCTAAAAAGGAGACCAGGAGTCACTGATGCAAGATCACTAACAGAATACAAGAGATTGAAGAGAGAATCTCAGGGGCAGAAGATACCAAAGAAAACATTGACACAGTAGTCAAAAAATGCAAAAAGGGAAAAGGTTCTAACCCAAAATATCCAGGAAATCCAGGACAATATGAGAAGACCAAACCTAAGGATAATAGGTATAGACAAAAGCAAAGATTTCCAACTTAAAGGTTCAGTAAATATCTTAAACAAGATTACACAAGAAAACTTCCTCAACATAAAGAAAGAGATGCCCATGAACATACAAGAACTCTACAGAATGCCAAATAGACTGGACCAGAAAAGAAATTCCTACCATCACATAATAGTCAAAACACCAAATTCACAAAACAAAGAAAGAATATTAAAAGCAGTAAGGGAAAAGGTCAAGTAACATATAAAGGCAGACATATCAAAATTACACCAGATTTCTCAGCAGAGAATATGAAAGCTAGAAGATCCTGGATAGATGTCATACAGACTCTAATAGAACATGAATGCCAGCCCAGACTACTATATCCAACATAACTCTCAGTTACCATAGATGGAAAAATCAAGACATTCCATGACAAAACCAAACCTACACAATATTTATTTTTCTTCAAACCCAACCTTACAAAGGGTAATAGATGGAAAAGACTGATACAAGGAGGGAAATTACACCATAGAAAAAGCAAGAAAGTAATCTTATTGCAACAAATCTAAAAGAAGATAACCACACAAACATAATTCCACCTCCAACAACAAAAATAACAGGAAATAATCACTATTACTTAATATCTCTTAACATCAGTGGATTCAATTTCCCAATAAAAAGACACAGACTAACTGACTGGATATGTAAACAGGACCCAGTATTTTGCTGCATACAGGAAATACACTTCAGTGATAAAGACGGACACTACCTAAGAATAAAAGGCTTGGGAAATTTTTTCCTCGCAAATGGTTCCAAGAAACAAGCCATTCTAAAATCAAATAAAATTGAATTTAAACCAAAAGTTATCAAGAAAGATAAGGAACTCTCAATTCTGAATATCTATGGTCCAAATGCAAGGGTACCCACAGTCGTGAAAGAAACTTTACCAAAGCTCAAAACATACATCACAGCACACACAATAATAGCGGGAGACTTCAGCACACCACTCTAATCAATGGACAGATCATGGAAACAAAAAACTAAATGAAGACACAGTGAAACTAACAGAAATTATGAACCAAATAGATTAAACAGACATCTATAGAACATTTAATCCTAAAACAAAAGAATATACCTTGTTCTCAGCACCTCATGGTACCTTCTCAAAAATTGACCATACAATTGGTCACAAAACAGGCCTCAATAGATACAAGGGGATTTTAACAATCCCTTGCATTTTATCAAATCACCACGGACTAAGGCTGGTCTTCAATAACAACAAAAATGACAAAAAGCCCTCATACACATGGAAGCCAAGCAACTCTCCATTCAATGAAAACTTCATTAAGGAAGAAATAAAGAAATTAAAGACTTTTTAGAATTTAATGAAAATGAAGGCACATTCCCAAACTCATGGGATACAATGAAAGCAGTGCTAAGAGGAAAACTCATAGCTCTGAGTGTCTCCAAAAAGGAATTGGAGAGATCATACTTAGCAGCTTGACAGCACACCTAAAAGTTCTAGAACAACAAATGTCATCAAGGGTGCTGAGGGTGCCTGAAAGAGATGGGGAACAAGAGACGCAAAGAAGAACACCAAGACAAAAGTCTGATCAAGGTGACAATTTTATTTTTTTCCCAATTTATACCATAACAGGGGTAACAGAGGGAGGGGGAAGTGTGAAACATTTCCACAGGCCAAGGACACAGTATTTGTGTGGTCAGCTGATGTCAACTGGATGTCAGAAAGGTCACAGGTTTGTCATATCTATTGGTCAGCAGGATGTTGGTTTTTCAGAAAGGTTACAGGTCATCACATTGGGCATCTTGACATCAGATGTATTTCTCAGCAAGGTCACAACTTTATCATTATCATTATTCATCTTGACCACCAGATTTGTATTAGTCTTCTGCAGCTGGCTGGGGGTTTTCCATGAACCCAGTCATACTGAACTCTAACCATAATATTAACATCAATAATGGAGGGTTTCAAGGGCATTGCTCCCAACAAACAAAAGCAAATACAACCAAGAGGTGTAGATGGCTGGAAATAACTAAACTCAGAGCTGAAATCAACCAATTAGAACCAAAAGAACTATACAAAGACTCAACAAAACCAGGAGCTGGTTCTTTGACAAAATCAACAAGATAGAGAAACTCTTAGCCAGACTAGCCACAGGGCAGAGAGACAGTATCCATATCAACAAAATCAGAAATGAAAGGGGAGACAACAAAAACTAAGAAAATTCAAAAAATTATCAGATTCTACTACAAAAGCTTATATTCAACAAAACTAGAAAATCTGGATGAAATGGACAATTTTCTAGACATATACCAGGTACCAAAGTTAAATCAGGATCAGATAAACCATCTAAACCATCCCATTACCCCTAATAAAATCAAAGCAGTCATTAAAAGTCTCCCAACCAACAAAAGGATCAGCTGGGTTTAGTGTACAATTCTATCAGACCTTCAAAGAAGACCTAATACCAATACTCTTCAAACTATTCTACAAAATAGAAACAGAAGGAACACTACCCAATTCATTCTTTTAAGCCACAATTATGCTTATACCTAAACCACACAAAGACCCTACAAAGAATGAGAACTTCAGACTCATTTCCCTCATGAATATCTATGCAAAAATACTCAAATAAGTTTTTCAAACCAAATCCAAGAGCACATCAAAATGATCATTTTCCGTGATCAAGTAGGCTTCATCCCCAGGATGAAAGGATGGTTCAGTATATGGAAATCCATCAATGTAATCCACTATATTATCAAACTTGAAGGGAAAAAACACATGATCATTTCATTGTATGCTGAAAAAGCATTTGACAGAGTTGAACATTCCTTCATGATAAAAGTATTGGAAAGATCAGGACTTCATGCCTAAACATAGTAAAACCCATATACAGCAATTCAGTAGCCAACATCAAACTAAATGGGGAGAAATTTGAAGCAATCCCACTAAAATCAGGGACTAGACAAGGCTGTCCCCTGTCTCCCTACCTATTAAATATTGTACTTGAAGTCCTAGCTAGAGGACTTAGAAATCAAAAAGAGGTCAAAGGGATACAAATTGGAAAGTAAGAAGTCAAACTATCACTATTTGTAGATGATATGATAGTATACTCAAGCGACCTCAAAAATTACATCAGAGAACTCCTATATCTGATAACTTCAGCAAAGTGGCTGAAGTTAACTAAATTAAATTTAGTTAAAATTAACTAAAAAAATAGCCTTCCTTTACTCAAAGGATAAACAGGTTGAGAAATGACACCCTTCACAATAGTCATAAATAATAAGATGTAACTCTAACCAAGAAATATCTGTATGACAAGAACATCAAGTCTCCAAAGAAAGAAATCAAAGATCTCAGAATATGGAAAGATCTCCCAGATCATGGACTGGCAGAATTAATATAGAAAAATGGCCATCTTGCCAAAAGCAATCTATACATTCAATACAATCCCCATCAAAGTTCCAACTCAATTCTCCATAGAATTAGAAAGAGCAGTTTGTAAATTCATTTGGAATAATAGAAACCCTGGATAGCAAAAATTATTCTCAACAAAATAAAAGAACTTCTGGAGCAATCACCATCCCTGACCTCAAGCTGTATTACAGAGCAATAGCGATAAAAACCTGCATTGTATTGGTACAGAGACTGGCAGGTAAATCAATGAAAAGGAATTGAAGACCCAGAAATGAACCCACACACCTATGGTCATTTGACCTTTGATAAAGGAGCTAAAACTATCCATTGGAAAAAAGATAGCATTTTCAACAAATAGTGCTGGTTCAACTGGAGGTCAGCATGTAGAAGTTGCAAATTGACCCCTTCTTATCTCCTTTTACAAAGTTCCAATCCAAGTGGATCAAAGACCTCCACAGAAAACCAGATACACTGAAACTAATAGAAGAGAAAACAAGGAAGACCCTGAACACATAGGCACAGGAGAAAATTTCCTGAGCAGAACACCTATGGCTTTTGCTCTAAGATCAAGAATTGATAAATGGGACCTCATAAAATTGCTTCTGTAATGCAAAGGACACTGTGATTAGGACAAAATGGCAACCAACAGATTGGGAAAATGTCTTTACCAATCCTACACCCTATAATGTCTATCATATACAAAGAACACAAGAAGTTAGTCTCCAGAGATTCAAGTAATTTTATTAAAAATTGGGGTACACACCTAAAGAAAGAATTCTCC
This sequence comes from Rattus norvegicus, assembly GCF_021556685.1. Taxonomy (NCBI): domain Eukaryota; kingdom Metazoa; phylum Chordata; class Mammalia; order Rodentia; family Muridae; genus Rattus; species Rattus norvegicus. Next base: position 29,290,673 of record NC_141551.1, on the reverse strand, counting down.
ACCGAGGAATACCAAATGGCTGAGAAACACATAAAGAAATGTTCAGCATCCTCACTCATCAAGGAAATGCAAATCAAAACAATCCTGAGATACCACCTCACAGCAATCAGAATGAGTAAGATCAAATACTCAGGTGACAATAGATGATGGCGAGGTTGTGGAGAAATAGGAACACTCCTCTATTTTTGGTGGGATTGCAAGCTTGTACAACCACTCTGGAAATCCGTCTGGTGGTTCCTCAGACAATTGAACATAGTACTACATAGTACTTAGGACCCAGCTATACCACTCCTGGGTATACAACCAAAGATGCTCCAACATATACCAGGGGCACATTTTGTTCACAGCAGCCTTATTTATAAGGCTAGAAGCTGGAAAGAGCCCAGATGTCCCTCAACAGAGGAATGAATACAGAAAATGTGGTCCATTTACTACTCAGCTATCAAAAACAGCGACTTCATGAAATTCATAGGCAAATGGATGGAACTAGAAAATATCATCCTGAGTGAGGTAACACAGTCACCAAAGAACACAAATTGTGTCCATTCACTGATAAGTGGATATTTGCCACAAAGCTTGTAACACCTAAGAAAAATTTATAGATCATATGAAGCCCAAGAAGAAGGAAGAACAAAATATAGATGGTTCATTTCTTCCTAGAAGGGAGAAAAATATAGGAGGAAATACAGGGACAAAGAGTGGAGCAGGAACTGAAGAAAATGTCATTCAGATACTGCCCCACCTGGGGATCCATCCCATATGCAGCCACCAAACCCAGTCACTATTGCCTCACCAAATCCAGTCACTATTGCTGATCCCAAGAAGTGCTTGGTGACAGGAGCCAGATATGGGTGTCCCCTGAGAGGCCTTACTGATACAGATGAGGAAGCTTGCAGCCTGAGTACAGGGACCCCAATGGAGGAGTTAGAGAAAAGACCGAATGGGTGGAAGGGGGTTTACAACCCCATAGGAAGAACGACAATATCCACCAACCATGCCCCACCAGAGCTTCCAGGGACTAAACCACCAGCCAATCAGCACACATCACACATCGAGGGACTCATGACTCCAGAGGATGACATTGTCCAGCATCAATGGAAGGAAAATCCCTTGATCCTGTGAAGACTTGTTTCCCCCATGTAGGGTAATGCCAGGGCTTTGAGGTTGCACACACACACACACACACACACACACACACACACACACACACACACACACACACACACCTTGTTCTGAAGGTCCTTGCACATTCTCATCCTTGAGGGCAGGAGAACCAGATCTGCATGCTCTAACTTCTTCTCAGCCATTTCTTTCATACACTATCCTCTTTAGCCTAGTAAGTCAAAGTTCCAGAATCTTTTAATTTAGCAATTAGATTTACACTCTCAATCCACAATACATCTACAGAGTAAATTCACTGTCAATTAATAAAGATAGAAACTGCCCAGCTAGACAAGATAAAATTCACCTAGACCACCTGGATTGGAATCATCTTCCTCTGTCGTCTCCATCTTGATTTCTCTCCTCCTCCTTCCTAGACTTTTCCCCGCCTACCCTTTCTTCTCATCCAATGATAGGGAACACCGTATCCTGAACCTGCCTTGCTTCATAATGACATTATCCTACATAAAATTATTATTATTATTTTAAAAAGGACTGCTGGATGACTGGTAACAAAAAGCAAAGATTTATTCAACTTTTACAAATATCTTGATGCTAAAAGACCATACTCTCCTTACACAACGCTCACAAACTATAATTTAAAATGAATTGACAGTTCAGTAAAATCTACACTTAAGTAATATGTGTTGATTATTAAAATGCACAGAGACATTCCTAGTTATGCATACATAGGGTAAGTGTCTTAGTGTTTAGAGTTCCTTACATTTAGAGATGCACCTGATAACCAACACGAGACTAAAACGTTCAGTAATACCAAGTATTTACATTTAAAATTTTCTCCAAACCAATAGTAAAATTAATCACTTGTTTAAAATGAAATCTCAAAGGCTTTACATGTAATATACTTAAAAGATTGCATGATTTCATATTCTATTAAAATATTTTACTTAACTTGTCAGATACAGGTTAGTGCTACTAATTAAAAAACAAACTATGAAGCATAATAGAGAACAAGTGGAATCTCCAGAAACTGTCTTTCTAAAAAGTACAATCTCAAAAATAATAGCAATGGTACAGGCCAGGCCAAGCATGATGGAAAAGCCTTTAGTCACAGTACTAAGGTGACAGATGCAGGTAGGTCTCTCTGAGTTCCAAGGCAGCCAGGTCAATTTAATAAGTTTCAGACCATCCCAGGCTACACAATGGCACACCCTTTTACTTCCACCACTCACAAGAGAGAGGCAGTGGATCTACAGAATGAGTTCCAGGATAGCCAGGGTTACATTGAAAAACCTGTCTCCCTTGATGCCCCAGAGAAAGGAGATGTGAGGGGGAGGTGAGCTGGAGGTGAGTGGGTGGATGGGTGGGGGATCACCCTCTCAGAGGCAAAGGAGAGGGGGGATGGGGTGAAGAACTCTTGGAGGGTGTACCAGGAAGGGGGCAACATTCAGAATATAAATAAACAAGAAAAAGAAAAAAGAAATAGGAGATCCCTGTCTCTGAAAACCAAAATAGAAAAGGAAAGAAAGGAGAATTGATTTAGCTCAGTAGTTTATTTTGCTTAACATGCATGAGACACTGGATTCCATTTCCAGGCACTATTCCAAAAAGTAAGGACATAAGCTTCTGCTAATACACATCAATAGCATGCAGGTATAGGTTAAAAGGTATTTCTAAGCTTAAGCAGAATTTACTAGTACACTAAAGTATTTAGATGAATAGGAAGCTATTCCGAAGAGTAGGACTTTGCTCTGTGTTCCTCTCAGGTTCCACAGAAGGAAAGTGTGGGTTAATTGCCTTACGCAATTTGAACTCACCAGTCCCAGTGTCTCCCCTCAGACACACCTCATACTGGTAGCTCTGGGAAAGAGTCCCAGAGCCGCTGACATCCACCAGATGGCCAGGAAAGTGTCCCTCAGGCATAGAGTAGCCATTCAGAGAGGCCGCCCTGACCCTCCTGCACAGCCTCACCACCACGAACAGCACCACAGAAAAGAGGAAGAGCGAAGACACAGATGCTAAGGCGATAACCAGGTACAGGGTGAGCGTATCTTCAACATCCTTCGTGGAGTCCTGCGCTACCTCGGGGAGAGGTAGGTAGGGCTGAGAGAAGCCATCTACCAGCAACACATGCAGCGTGGTGCTGGCAGAGCGCGGAGGGTTGCCATTGTCCTTGACCAGCAGCAGCAGCCTGTGCTTGGACACGTCACGCTCACTCAATAGCCTAGTGGTGCGTACCTCGCCATTGTGCGCCCACACACTGAATAGTCCAGGTTCGGTGGCCTTGAGCAACTGGAATGACAGCCAGGCATTCTGGCCTGAGTCGCGATCTACAGCGACCACCTTAGTGACCAGGTAGCCAGGCTCAGCCACCCTGGGCAGCAGCTCTGTGCAGGGCACAGAGGCATTCTGCAGAGGGTAGAGCACAAAGGGTGCATTGTCATTGTCGTCGAGCACCACCACGCGAACCAGCGCTTGGCTGTGGAGTGCAGGAGAGCCTTGGTCTGTGGCGTTCACTTGGAACTCGAAGGCCTTCAGGGACTCATAGTCCAGTGCCCTGAGAGCAAACAGTTGCCCATTGTCTGCATTTATGGAGACCAGCGAGGAGAGGGCCAGATGCGGGTCGTTACGCGGCAGCAGTGAGTAGGTGATGTGGGCATTGGTGCCTGAGTCTGAGTCTGTGGCACTAATGGTGCCTATGTGCAGGGCAGGGCTGTTGTTCTCATGGACGAACAGGGTGTAGGAGGTTTGGGTGAAGGTGGGGGCATTGTCGTTGATGTCAGACACCTGCACTGTTATGGTGTGCTGGGTTGTGAGCCTGGGTGTGCCCATGTCAGTGACTGTGATGGTGATGTTGTACTCAGCTCTGCTCTCTCTGTCTAGTGCCCCATCTGTTTCCAGAGTATAGAAATTCTCCATAGATGGTCTTAGAAGAAATGGAAGATTGTCATCTATGGAACACATAACCTGCTGGTTACTTCCTGAGTCTGCATCTGAAACGCTGAATACTGCCACTATGATACCTGGCAAATTTTCAGGGATGGGGCTGTTGAGTGAGGATAAGATCACTTCCGGAGCATTGTCATTCATGTCCAATACTTGGACGACTAAAGAGCATTTTCCTGTTAGCCCACCACCATCTAGGGCCTCGACATCCACATGGTAAAATGGAAATGCTTCAAAATCCAACATGCTTTTCAGTCGAACTTCTCCTGTCTTAGTGTTTATTTCAAAAGGCTCATTAAGGCCATCATCTTGAGACAGTCCATAGGACACTTCCCCGAAGGATCCTGTGTCCAAATCTCTTGCTGAGACAGTAATAAGCAGTGAGCCAACAGGGTTGTTCTCAGGGACTTGAACCTCATAGAGCTCCTGAGCAAATTCTGGCGCATTGTCATTTATGTCTAAGACCAGTATTTGAATCTCTGTGGTCCCAAACCTGGGCGGAGACCCACCATCCACTGCAGTGAGCTTTAGTCTGAGCTGGTCTTGCTCCTCACGGTCCAACGCCTTGTTCAACACTAGCTCAGGGAACTTCCTGCCATCGCTGCGGTTTCGAGTGAGCACGTGGAAGTGAGGGTTATCATTGACAGTGTAGCTTTGAATGCTGTGGCTGCCCACATCCAAGTCCTGTGCCATTTTCAAAGGGAATATCTTTCCAGGTGGAGTTATTTCTGATATCTTAAGGAGCATTTCTTTGGCAGGAAACTCTGGGGCATGGTCATTTATATCTATAACTCTCAGTTCAGCTTGATAAAACTGCAAAGGATTTTTTAGTAACACCCGGAAAGACAGCACACAAGGTTCTGTGGAGCCACACAGCTCTTCCCGGTCCAGGTTTTCATTTAGTACCAAATCCTGGGTCTGTGGGTCAAGCTGTAAATACTGTCTGTTCCCCTTGAAAACCACTCTAGCCTCCCGAGCAGCCAGTTCTCCCACCCTTAGTCCCAAGTCCTTAGTCAGGTTGGCCACAAATGTGCCACGTCCTGTCTCCTCCAGCATGGCATACTGAATTGATTCTGAGCCCACCTCCCACAAAAGCATGAATGTAATCAAAATCATCACTTGCCTTGTCTTGCACCACACTTCTGTGTGTGACATCTCTATTGGCTGATCCCAGAGGAAAAATCTCTTCCAGCTCTTACGCACTGAGGTAACTTTGGCCTTCCCGAAAACCTTTGCTGTGGAATTGTAGATTTGATCTTACAGATTCTCAGTGACTCCTCTTCCCCGGAATCCCTAGCTGCAGCAGTAAATGGTTCCTGTATTTTTGCGTCAGCTTCTAGGTGAATTGGTGCCTGAGGATTCTCAAGGGTTCTTACTCATTCTCTTAGCCTACACCGCCACCATGCGTTCAAATCAATAACTTCATGAGAAATCTTCAGATCAACACTGAGCATTATAAAGACTTTTATCCAAGTCTGAGCATTATAAAGACTTTTGAGTCGGTGTTTCCGAACTGAGTGTGGGAAGGGTTTCTTAGGAGACTTGTTTGTGTGTTCATCCTTGAGTTTAGCTTTTAGATTGGTTTACAAGACCAATCTATATCTTGAATCCAACTGTCTGCTGACCTAACCCCTTAGGTCTTCAGTGTATTTACAAATCATTCTCTCTGGCCATGTCAACTTCCCATAATCAACTATGGTTCTTTAACGGTACACATGATCTCTGATGAGTTCTGTAAATTCACGAGTTTAAGATGTACACTGTTTAATTGTCCCAATAAACACATCAACAAATTATTGAAAATGTGAGCATTGGTCAGAAACATAAATGTTGAGCTAAACACTAACTTCTCTAAAATACACGACTCATAGATGGCATGAGCAACAGACTTACTTGTGATAAAGTCACATGAGGGCAGTAATGGTAATAATCATTAGGTCACTGAGAGGAAAACTACAGCCAAAAGGTACATACGATAGCAGAATAATAACAAAATGAATAATTTAAATAGGAATGAGAAGAAATGGATATTTGTCATAAGAACTTTAAGGTTTAACTTCATTTCTAGGCGAGTAAAATTGGTCATTGATTTGATAGATTTGGGGGTTTTATTATAACTTTTCATTGGACAAAACACCCTCATGTTGATTGATCAAAGTCTAAAAATATATTATTCTATTGTAATCTATCTGTGGCATGTTTCAGAAAATGACACTCACAAACTACCTCTACTCAGGCACAGCGTTGAACAACTGCAATCCCAGAACTTGAGAGTCTAAGACAGAAGGACAGCAAGTTCAAGGGAAGCCTCGGCTACAGAAAGACTGCGTCTCACAAAACAACAAATAGAAAGTCAGATAATGTGACGTGGATTACGTTTAAACACACCATGGAATTTAATGACTGAACATTGTGGTTATATTCTGTTACCATCCTGCTGTTTTCTGATAAATTCAAGACTGTCTTTAAGTATCATTTTAAAATGTGGGTAAGTACCCATACAGGAACATAATATATGTTAAATACGACTGGTTGCTGATGGATTTTGTATTTATTTAAAGATAAATTTATTGAAGTCAAGCAAACTTCACAAAACAGCCAAGACAATGGAAGGTGTGAAATTAGAATATATTAAAAATATTTTAACTCTTAGTAAAGCAAATCTAAAATCTGATGGTTGAGATCATCTTATAGCTAGAAATCACATGTGTACATTCAGTGGAATAAAGAGAACCACTATCAGGATCCTCTAGGGTTTACTAGAAAAACCCCTTCTGAGCCTGTGAATAACAAATGGGACTAACAAAATAAAACTGACCATCAAAGACCGTGGTTTCTGGATCATTTCTAAATGTTCCTTTCAAATGGGATCATGGTTAGCCATTGTTGTCAATTTGATTGTAGTACAGACAAGATTGGTCATTACCTCCTGCAGTGTCTGTGAAGGGTTCCCTAGAGAAATAACTGAGGCAGGAAACCCATACTGCATGTGGGCAGCACCATCCCCTAGGCCAGAGTCAGAATCAGAGAAGAAAACAGAGAAAGAACTCCAGGTAAGCAGTCTCTCCTCTAGGCTTTTGTCACCTCAAAAGGTCCTCTTCCTTCAGCGATGGACTGAAACCTTGAGCCAAAACAAATGTATCCTCCCTTGTTTTCTTAGCACATTACACCACAGTGTGTGTGTGTGTGTGTGTGTGTGTGTGTGTGTGTGTGTGTGTGTGTAACAGAGGGTGCTCTCAGTTCTGATTCCAGTTTAATGGCTTATTATCTCACAAATTACTTTATTCATTTTCTGTGGCTACATTGGCACCAGGTGTCTTCAAATATGGCTTAAAGAGTATTCCCAAAGTAAAAACAAATTTTTATCAGCATTATAACATTTATTGTTCTCAATCTAGACAAAGAAACATCCTTTAAGAACATTGGTATTTAAATGAGAAAGATAGTATCTTGATATTACCCTCTGCAGACAAAAAATCTGGGGTGCTAACAATTCAGCTAATAATGATTTAAAATGTATTTTTTTAGTAATAAACAAGTTGATCAAAAAGAACTTTTAAATTTGTTTGAAAGTGCTTTTGAGATGGGAAGATGTTTTGGTGAGTAAACCACTTGTCTGCACAAGCATGAAACCCCTGGTTCAAATCCCAGTTTTCCTCTAGGGAGGTGGGAGGCAAACACAAGAGAATCCCTAGAAGCTGTAGGGTAGGCTAGGCTGGTGCATACAGCAGAAAAACAGCAAGGGGACCCTGCCTGAAATGAAATAGAAGGCTATACCAAGGTATCTTCTGACCTCCATGCAAATGCCTTGGTCCACACATGCACACACTGTATGTACACACACACACACACACACACACACACACACAGTGCTTGCCAACTAGAACAGGTTTTAGCAAGAATATGGATAAAGTTGTATGGGGAGATATTGCTGCTTGTAATGTAGGTTGGTGCAACCAATCTTGAAATCTCGTTGGAAACATCTATTGAAAGTTTACTCATACAACTCTATCCCCAAGAAGTGAATGTTCATCCCAAATGCAAATATGCATCTAATCAAAATATATATGTAACAATGTTCATAATATTATTTATAACTAACAAACCAAAGTAATAAAGTGTGGCATACACAACCAGAATAACAATTTATGACAAAAATTATAAAATAACAACCATTAAAGCAGTATTATGCATACATTTCATAAACACAATATAGAATGAAAGAAGCAACTGGTAACTTACAAGAAATTTACATAAACTCAAAAGAGGCAGGACTGTAGATTGGAAGTTAGTACACTTGCTATGCTTAGGCCAATTGTGCCCAATTTGAGTGGCACCCGCCATGCTAGTAATATTTCATTTTCCCATTGCACTGATAGCATATGTTCTTACTTTATGCAAACACATTTAGGGGAACATTAAGGGTTTTTTTTTGTCACGCTATAATTTGACTTAAAGCCTTCACTTCTTTTTTGATCACAGGGATCAATACAGGAAAACACGAACAAAACAAAGCAGAATAAGTCAAAAACATCCATAACTATTCTATTGCATTCTCAGATACCGTGTGCAACATCATTTATATTCATCCCACCAACAGTGAGTTTAATAAAGAGAACGCTGTACAGCAGTTTGCCTTTTCAACTTAGCATCGGAAAGACTGTCGAGAAACAAGATGGCTAGAATAAACAGAAAACACAACTAGTATTTGATTTTTATTAAGGTCGCTCACCACAGCTGAGCCTACTCATGCATGCTCACAATCCCAACATAGGACAACAGAGGCAGATGGACTGCCACAAATTCAAAGTCAGTCTGTACATAGTCATTTCAGGTCACCCAGGGCTACAATTTAAGACCCTGTCTGAAATAACACAACAAAGCAAGGCATCTCTAACAATGAAAGTGGTTCCAATTCGTTACAGCGAATATGAGTTCCCCTCCAAAGCAAAGTTATAATAATTGTAAAAAAAAAAAAACAACCCAGCATGCACTGGTATGGCGTAGAAATCTAAACAAACACAATGGAGTAGAACCAAATTCTCTAGAGTAGGATCACATCTGAATAGTTTGATTCAAAACAAAGGATAAAATGAACATATATCTCAGGAGTTGATTCACGGCACTACACCATTCTACATCAGGGATAGTTAAGGAAAAATGAGGTAACCACCACTTCAAAATCAGTGCTCTAATAGAATCCAACGCTATTGTGCACAACAGCGTTTTCTCTTTCTTCAGCAGCAGCAGCCTGGGTCGGAAGGATAGGAAACAATGGTTTAAGAAAGTTAAACTCATTTGTTCTAGTACCTCCATTAAGACACACCTCATATTGATAACTCTGGGACAGGGTCCCAGCACTGCTGACATCCACTAGGTGGCTAGGAAAGTGTCCCTCGGGCACAGAGTAGTCACCCAAGGAGGCCTCCCTGGCCCTCCTGCACAGCCTCACCCCCACAAACAGCACTACAGACAAGAGGAAGAGAGAAGATACAGATGCCAAGGCAATGACTAGGTACAGTGTGAGAACGTCGTAATTATCTTGCATGGAATCCTGTGCCACCTCAGCCAATGGTAGGTAAGGCTGCGAGAAGCCATCCACCACTAGCACGTGAAGAGTGACATTGGCAGAGCGCAGAGGATCGCCATTGTCCTTGACCAGCAGCAGTAGCTTGTGCTTCTGAGCATCTCGCTCACTCAGCAGCCTAGTGGTGCGCACTTCACCATTGTGTGCCCATACACTGAACAGCCCTGGCTCTGTAGCTTTAAGTAGCTGGAACGACAGCCAAGCATTCTGTCCAGAGTCGCGATCCACAGCCACCACTTTGGTGATCAGGTAGCCGGGCTCTGCTGCCCTAGGCAGTAGCTCAGTACAGGGTGCTGAGGCATTCTGCAGTGGGTAGAGCACGAAGGGGGCATTGTCATTGTCATCCAGCACCACCATCCGCACCAGAGTCTGGCTGCTGAGTGCAGGCGAGCCTCCATCTGTAGCGCCCACGTAGAACTCGAAGGACTGCAGAGCCTCATAGTCTAGAGCTCTGAGCGCGAACAGCTGCCCATTGTCAACATTGATGGAGATGAGCGAGTCGAGGGCCAGCTGCGGGTCATCAGGCGGCAGCAGCGAGTAGGTGATGTGGGCATTGGAGCCTGAGTCTGAGTCTGTGGCACTGATGGTGCCTATGTGCAGGGCGGGGCTGTTGTTCTCGTGGACAAACATGGTGTAGGAGGTTTGGGTGAAGGCAGGGGCGTTGTCGTTGATGTCGGACACTTGCACTGTTATGGTGTGCTGGGTTGTGAGCCTGGGTGTGCCCAGATCTGAGACCGTGATGGTGATGTTGTACTCAGCTCTGTTCTCTCTATCAAGTGGCCCCTCAGTCACTAACGTGTAATAATTCTCAAATGTGGGTTTCAGGAGAAATGGGATATTGTTCGGAATAGAACACACCATCCTTCCATTGTCCCCCGAATCAGAATCAGAAACACTAAAAACAGCAACTACAGTCTCTGCGGAATTTTCTGGGACCAGGACTGTGAGCTTCCTAATTGTCAACTCTGGGGCGTTGTCATTCACATCCAACACCTGTACAGCCACAGTGCATTTTCCTGAAAGGCCTCCTCCATCTGTGGCTGCGATTTCTATGTTATGATTGCTAATTTCCTCAAAATCCAGCTCTTTGCTCAGATGGATTTCTCCAGTGATTTCGTCTATTACAAATGGTTGAAATACCCCATACCCTTGAAACAGAGAATAGGTCACATTGCCATATACCCCAGCATCTAAATCCGTGGCAGAGACCGTGACAACAAAGGCATTGAGGGGATTATTCTCAGGAACTTGCACCTTATAGAGTGACTGTACAAACTGGGGGGAGTTATCATTGATGTCCACAACTTCTATGTGAACTGTGGTGGTTCCTGAGCGGCGTGGGGTTCCACCATCCAGAGCAGTGAGGATTAAAGTGAGCTCAGGCTGCTCCTCCCTATCCAGGGCTCTGTCCACCACCAGCTCTGGGTATTTCCTGCCATCTGTGCGACTGTGAGTAACGACGTGGAAATGGAGGTTGGGATTGACTGTGTAGTTCTGAACAGCGTTGCTCCCTATGTCAGAGTCCTGAGCTGCCTTCAGAGGAAACACAGTTCCTGGATGGGCGCTCTCAGGAATTGTTAGAAGCATTTTCTTGTTGGGGAACTCTGGAGAATGGTCGTTTATATCTGTGAGCTGCAGTTCAGTTTGGAAGAACTGCATAGGGTTTTCCAGTATGATCTGGAAGTTCAGCACACAGGGTTCTGTCTCTCCACACAGCAGTTCTCTGTCTAGTTTTTCCTTTAAGAACAAATTCCCAGTCTCTGCATCCAGCTGCAAAAGTTCTTTGTTTCCTTTGTAATGGATTTGAGCTCCTCTAGAGGACAGTTCTCCAACCCTGATCCCCAGATCTTTCGCCAGGTTAGCCACCATATAGCCACTCTCTGTTTCTTCTGGCATGGAATATCTAATGGCCTCAGAGCTAGACTTCCACAATAACGACAATATAGTAAGAAAAAAGACTTGCCTTTGCTGTGGTATTTTTGCTAGTGCTGTCTCCATTGTTCAGATTCAGTCCTGAGGGTGCTGCTTCTTCAAGTCAATTACAATCCACTCATGAGGGTCCGGGAAGATATTGGAGTAAATCTGATTAGGAAGGTGTCTTCTTCCCAAATAGTCACAAAAACACGTCCAATCACTTCCACCTCCAAAGCTTCCTAAATTCTGCTTTTCAGGTTAATGACTTCCTGTGAGTCTGCAGAGCTCATTCTCCATATTCTTAGCCTGCAGCGCCACCAAGCGTCCTTATTTCCTCTTACATTTCATTTTGCTATTTCAACTCTCATTTTAAACCTGATGTGTTTAAGTGCCCTTTTAATTTGAACAAGCAGCCTGTACTGTGATTTCAGTTCTTAGCAACCAGAAATTTCTACATATGATTTTGTCAAATTAAGTTTTGCTTGTAAGAATATATTTTATTTTTATTTTTAAGCATTTTTTATCACCCTTCCAAAGAATGCCACCATTTGGATTTTCGAGACATAGACCCTCAAAGACTCAGCTTCTCTGTGCAATATTACACACTACATAGAAAAAGGTCAAAAGATCTGACCACAGTGATGGCCAGTATCAACCCCGAGGCTTTAAGACCCAGAAGAAGTCATGTTTCAGCCCTGTCTGGCTCAAAAGTCTGCTTTACTGGAAGGGAGTTAAGGAGCTGTAATACTCGAGGAGATTCTCATCTGTTTGTTTTAGAATTTTCTTATCTGCCATATTCACCACCCAGCCAGGAGCAAGACCAATGAAAATCTGCCTTGGATCCTTCCAAATGCTGAGCATTCTGAGAGTTTACCTTTCATGATAGCAGGAAGGACATAGCCAAACTTCAAGGTGCATTCAAGTCTTGCTTTGGGAAACTTGGCAGGGTTGGTCAGGTACCCTCATTCCTTCACATTGGTATAATAGGGTACCAGTGCTTCAGGTAGGAATATTTGCTTTGGAATGTGCTGTCCTTGCAGAAAGAATGGAACAGGCTTGTACAAAATCTCCAGACTTCATGGGTCATAAATGGCTGTAGTAACAACACCGCCATTTATCGATTGTAGCAATTGAAGCCAACTGCACCTCAATATTAATTTTTGCTTGAAAAATATCAGAACCCTCTTCAACTAGCTGGATCCCATAATTGCTTTTAAGTACTTGGATGGTCACACCTCTCCCATTCACAATCTGGGTGAGGTCAATAAGTTGAGTTTGACCAACTCAACAAAAGTCAATGGATGCTGTAGTCTTCTGAGACTCAAAGGCAGGTATTAGTGTCTAAAACTATGTCCTGCATTAAATCCATATTTTCGGATTCAGGTGTAAAATGGAGTCCGCTCTCCCTCAAAGTCCAGCTGAGGCTGGATTCTTCTCTGCTTTTCTCCTTTTTGACCTCTGCCACATTTCCTACTTCTCCCATCTCTTGGATGTCTTTCCTGTTTTCTGGAATCAGGGTTGGGCTTCAGGATATCCAGGTTCACTTGCAAGGACCACTACAGCTCCAGGTTGGTCCCACAGCTGTGTACCATGCCAGTCATGAATCTTTCCAGGGGCCAAGAATACATTTAAATACATTTTCAAACAAACTAAAAAGCAACTATTTGTTTATATAAGACTATTGAGTAGACGGATCCACTTTCTTGTGTAAACTTTAAATTCTATTTTGTTCAAGAAGGTAAACATAATGGACATATAGAAAAATTAATTATACTTTTTATAGTTAATAATTTTTGCTTTGAAATATACCATTCATCTAGGAGGAAAAAGTGATAATTGTATACTCATTGAATGTCTATAATGTTATTCAGCTCAACTTAGACAATAAATATAATAGGCTAAATCCCAAGATAATTTGCCCCTCTACTGTTTGATTATTTCTCCAAATGATGGGCAGTCTTCATGTGTAGTTGTACTATGACCATCGAAACATGACTATTCCAGTTGCTCCACATCTCTGTTAACACTTGGTGCTGTCATCTCAATTTTTAGAACATTACTGCATGTGTGGTGATTTCATAGAGTAAATTTAATTAGTATTGGTCTGTCATTCATGAAGTTTTGTACATTTTCATGTTTACCAACCATCAGGTTACTGTCTTCTGAGATGCTTGTTCATGCCATGTGTGAACACACATGCTTGTTCGCGTGTGTGTTTGTGTGTGTGTGTGTGTGTGTGTGTGTGTGTGTGTGTGTGTGTGTGTGTGTGTCTTCTCTTTGCTTGTTGAAGTACCTTGTATATTCTGGGTATAATTTTTCAGATATATAATGTTCAAATATTTCCCACTGTATGTCTTGAATTTGCTCAATTCATATTGGACTTTAATCAATGAAACACCTTAATTGTGTTTAGTTTGATTTGGTAATACCTTTATTTATTGCATATCTTTTGTTTACATTTCAAATGTTATTCCCTTTCCCAGTTTCCCATCCACAAACGCGCTATCCCATAGGCCTCCCCATACTTCTATGAGGGTGTTTCTCCACCCACCCACCCCTTCCTTCATCCCCCCACTGACATTCCCCTACATACGCAGCTGGAGCCATGGGGCTGTCCAGGTGTACTCTTTGGATGGTGGTTTAGTCCGTGGGAGCTCTGTTGGTTGGTATTGTTCTTATGGGGTTGCAAACCTCTTCACCTCCTTCAATCCTTTCTCTAACTCCTCTATTGGGGACCCTGTTCTCAGTTCAATGGTTGGCTGCCAGCATCCACCTCTGTATTTGTCATGCTGGCAGAGCCTCTCAGGAGACAGATATATCAGGCTTCTGTCAGCTTGCACTTCTTGGCATTAGCAATATTGTCTGGGTTTGGTGGCTGTGTGTGGGCTGGATCCCCAGGTAGGTCAGTCTCTGTTCCAAACTTTGTTTCCATATTTTCTCCTGTGAATATTTTTATTACCCCTTCTAAGAAGAACTGAAGCATCTACACTTTGGTTGTCCTTCTTCTTGAGCTTCGTGTGGTCTGTGGATTGTATCTTGGGTAATCTGAGCTTTTGAGCTAATATCCACTTATCAGTGAGTGCATACCATGTGTGTTCTTTTATGACTGGGTTACCTCACTCAGGATGATATTTTCTAGTCCCATCTATTTGCCTATGATTTTCATGAAGTCATTGTCTCTAATAGCTGAGTAGTACTCCGTTGTGTAGATGTACCACATTTTCTGTAACCATTCCTCTGTCAAGGGACATCTGGGTTCTTTCCAGTCTCCATCTATTATAAATAAGGCTGCTATGAACATAGTGGAGCATATGTCCTTGTTATGTGTTGGAACATCTTTTGTGTGTATGCCAAGGAGTGGTATAGCTGGGTCCTCAGGTAGTACCTCCAGACTGATTTCCAGAGTGGTTGTACTAGCTTGCAATCCCACCAACAATGGAGGAGTATTCCTCTTTCTCCACATCCTCGCCAGCATCTGCAGTCACCTGAGTTTTTGATCTTAGCCATTCTGACTGGTATGAGGTAGAGTCTCAGGATTCTTTTGATTCGCATTTCCCTGATGACTAAGGATGTTGAACATTTCTTTAGGTATTTCTCAGACAAATGGTATTGCTCAGTTGAGAATTCTTTGTTTAGCTCTGTAGCCCATTTTAGTAGGGTTATTTGACTCTCTGGAGTCTACCTGAGTTCTTTGTATATATTGGATAATAACCCTCTATCAGATGTAGGATTGGTTAAGATCTTTTCCCAATCTGATGGTTACCATTTTGTCCTATTGACAGTGTCCGTTGCCTTATAGAACCTTTGCAACTTTATGAAGTCCCATTTGTGGTTCTTGATCTTAGACCATAAGCCTTTGGTTTTTCTCTTCAGGAAATTTTCCTCAGTGCCCATGTGTTCGAGGCTCACTCTCAATTTTTCTTCTAATAGTTTGAGTGTATCTGGTTTATGTAGAGGACCTGGATCCACTTGGTCTTGAGCTTTTTATAGGGTGGTAAGAATGGTTTGATTCTTCTACATGCTGACCACCAGATGAATCAGCACAATTTCTTGAAACTGCTGTTTTTTTCCCACTTGATGGTTTTAGCTCCTTTGTCAAAGATCAAGTGACCGCAAGTGTGTGGGTTCATTTCTGTGTCTTCTGTGGGTTCATTTCTATTCCATTGATCTACCTGTTTATCTCTGTACCAATATCATACAGTTTTTTTTATCACCATTGCTCTGTAATATAGCTTTAGGTCAGGGATGGTAATTTCCCCAGAAGTTCTTTTATTGTTGAGGATAGCTTTCACTATCCTGGGTTTTTTGTTATTCCAAATGAATTTGCGGTTATACCTTTCCACTTTGGATCTTTTTTTTTTTTTTTTTTTTTTTTTTTTCGGAGCTGGGGACCGAACCCAGGGCCTTGCGCTTCCTAGGCAAGCGCTCTACCACTGAGCTAAATCCCCAACCCCTTACCTTTCCACTTTGTTTATGACTTTTAAATCTCCATAATTCAATTCAATACAGATATTCATTTTTAATATGTGTATATCAGGGAGTCTTGTGGAAGAGTGGGGGATATAATTGACCAATCTGGAGGGGTCAAGGACACTGCCCAAGATCTACAGGGTCAACTAACGTGGGCCCCTGGGGACTCATAGACACTCACAGATACACTCAAACCAGGAAGCATGCAGGGGCTAGACCTAGGCCCCCTACACATTTTTAGCAAATGAGCAACTTGGTCTTCATGTGGGATTCCTAACAAGTGGAGTGTGGATGTTTCCATCTTTATTTCCTGCCACTGGATCCCCTCCCCCTACCTGGACTGCCTGGTTGGGCCTCAGTGGGAGAGGATGTGCCTAGTCATGATGGCACTAGATGTCTCAGAGTGGGGTGATACCCAAGGGGGGACTTCCCCTTCTCTGAGGAGAAGAGGAGTGGGCAACAGGGGAAGATACTTGTAAGTGGGACTTCAAGGAGGGAGCAGGCTGTGATTGGAATGTAAAGTGAGTAAAAATAAGTAAATAATTCTTGGAGAATAACGTGTGTATATTTTGAAAGTTTCCCTTTCAGAAACAAACGTATTAGATACTTAAAGCATGCATTTTTTATTTCAAAATATCTTTATATCATGTTACAAATCTTATGTACCCTTCCAGAGGGGCTGTCATTGCCCTGTATTGGGGTGGTTACAGGTTTGCCCA
The DNA here is from genome assembly GCF_021556685.1 of Rattus norvegicus. Lineage (NCBI taxonomy): Eukaryota > Metazoa > Chordata > Mammalia > Rodentia > Muridae > Rattus > Rattus norvegicus. Next base: position 29,273,915 of record NC_141551.1, on the reverse strand, counting down.
GTGTTCCAGTTTTCTCTTTGAAGATCATGTAATACTCTTCTTTTCATTACTCCAGACTCATCCCAGATTTTGTTGAGAGGAAAGTCTCATTTTTCAAAGCTGTCTATTTTTAATGAGTAATTTTAAAATTATAAAACTGGGAAATGCAGAAAATTCTAACCCTGTCCTCACCCTCTGCAACCTTCATTATAGATATCCTCTGTCACACTGGTCTGTTTCTTACAGTTTATGAGCCTACATTTTTAATACTGAGTCCATATTTTAAGTTGAGGTTCGTTCTTTATGCCTCTGAGCATGAATCAATTTAATGTCACATACACATATTTTTAGAATGTCATAGTTTCACTGTCTCTTCCTGTCTTTAGTTAGGGTTTTTATTGCTGCAACAAAGCAAAAACAAGGTGGGGAAAGAAATATTTATTTGGCATACACTTAGAGATCCATAGTCTATCACTGGAGGAAGTCAGGACAAGAACTCATGCCAGACTGGAACCTGGAGGCAAGAGCTGATGCACAGGCCATGGAGGGGTGCTACTTACTGGCTTGCTACTCATAACTTGCTCAGCCTGCTTTTTTTCTAGAATCTAGAACCACTGGCCCAAAGATGGTACCACCCACAATGGGATGCACCCTTCCTCTTTGATCACTAATTGAGAAAATGTCTTGAAGCTGGATCTCATGGAGGCATTTTTTTCTCAACTGAGGCTCCTTCCTCCCCGATAACTCTAACTTGTGTCATATGGTACACAAACTCAGGCAGTACAACTGATCCCTTGTCAACCTCACATACAAACACATGATCTTCTGGGCTCCTCCAAAGGGATTAGAGAACTTCTTCATCTCTGCCCTGTATAGCACACATAGCTTATCTTCTGGGTTTCAGCTGACTACATTCTATTGTTGCTGATATTCTTGGTGGTCATCCTATGGTACTGGCATCTCTAATAAGCTGTGGTCTTCCACTGCAATTACGCTGCATTTTCACTAATAACCTCTCATAGGCTTTCTTCATGGTGCCAAGCCTCAACTTCTTTGCATGAACCCTTCGGTACTATCACTTCAATGGCCACTAACCAATGGTCTTTCCTGGTCTCTTACAGTGCCAAGCCTCAGCTGCTCTCCATGACTCCTTCATGGCTTTAAACAAGTACCACCTAGATGATTCTTACATATTAGCAAGTCTGGCTGCCAGAATGAGGGACAACCTTGGCTATCTCTGGAAGACAGCTTCTTTGTGTTTTCTAAAAATATTTCCCAGAAGATTTCACCTCAGTGATGCCACACTATTTCTAATCATCACTGATTTCTCAGCTTCAGCCAACCAGTATCAATTGTTCCAGAAACACAAACGTTCTACTTTAAGAGTTCTGGTATCTTGTTAATCTCAGTTGATTCTTCAGCTAACCAGAACCAAAGAATCTTAAATCAAAATAACAAATGACCTTAGTAGAGTCTTTAATCTTTCCTTTGAAATGTCACATTCTTGCCTTCCAACCTCCTAAGAACATTCCTCAGAAGTCTTAACACTTTACGGCTCCTCTAGCCCAAAGTTCTAAAGCTCTTCCACAATCCTCCTCCAAAGATGATCAGTACTGTCACAAAAATACCCCAGTCCTGGTACCAAATTGTTTTAGTTGGGGTTTCTATTGCTGTGATGAAACACCATGAGCAAAAGGCATGTTGGGGAGGAAATGGTTTATTCAGCTTCACATTGCTGTTCATCACCAAAGTAAGCCGGTAATAATCAACTCTTTGTGGATCTTGCATCAGCTCCTGCCTCCAGGATTCTGTCCTGTTTGATTTCCTGTCCAGATTTCCTTTGGTGATGAACAGTGATTGGAATAAACCATTTCAGCCCTAACTTGCTTTTTGGTCATGATGTTTTCTTGAAGCAATAGAAACCCTAACTAAGACACTTCCCATCCTCTAAATCTAATTTTTTCTTTCTCCTTTCCCATTAGAATCTTTGGAAATCACTGGTAGTTTTTCTGCCTACATAGTCAGAATTTTATAGTATTTTAAATCAGCTTAACTCCTATGAATAATGTGCACATAAGCTTCTCAATGGTGTTCTGTAGGTTGATATCCAACTTCTTTCTGCTCAATAACAATACCTTTTGGGTGGGCCCATAGAGCCAGAGGACTCTTTAACTAGCATCCCCTGGAAATAGGGTTACAAATGGATTTGTTGGGACCCAATCTGGTCCTCTGGAAAGGTAGAAAATGTTCTGAACTACTGAACAATCCTTCCAGCCTCTCCTCTATATCACTTAAAAAGATTTGTTTTTATTTATTTTGTGTTGTGTGTATTTGAATAGGTATCTTGAGGGTGTAAAGGTCCTTAAAGAGGGTGTTGGATTCCTCAGAGGTAGAGTTAAAGGCAGTTGTGGTAATTCACAGACAGTGGGTTCTGAAATTCAATCTCAGATCCACTTGCTCTTAAATTCTGATCCGTCTCTTCAAGGTCTTAATTTTTTTCTGAATTTACTTTAGGTATCTTAGATCAGTATGCATTCTACCCACCAATTCCTTATTTGTTTGTTTCTATGAAGTTTTACAATTTATATAGTTTTATACAGATATATCTTTGCTAAGAAATTGACTTTCAGTATTACATTTCAATCTTTTATAAAATTCTCTCTTAATTATTAGCTTAATTATTCCTTGTTTCAAAAGTATTAACCTTTCTTATTTTTTGACATTGTTAGTTGATTTTAGCATATAGATCTTCTAGGTCAAAAGTTGTTTTCTCTTCTTGGTTTTCTTTATATTATCCAGTTTGTGACATCCATTTACTTATTGTTGGATATTTATGTAAAATCTGAGATGATCATGACACGATTCTCCTCTTCTAGAAGGAGCTCAGCCTTTGCTCTCAGCTTGATAGCGCACTATCTTGTGCAGTCACTCTAATTTAAACGGTTGCTGAACTGTGTGAAGGTTCTCTTCCAAGCACATGAGCATGACACGTTTCACATTGCAAACATGAATTCTCTGCAGTTGGTTTGAAGGGAGGCCCCAGGCTCTACTCTTTATACTTTGTACAGGATCTCCTTCTGCCTTCAGAGAGTTTTCAAGTTACAGTTTCGGTCTTCTCTCCTGGGTACTGAATTGAGATGTGACAAGGAGAACTGGCCCTGATATCAAGTCTTCCCTTCGGTCAGAGCACTTGAACTACCGTGTATATCATGCACCTGTTAACTACTCATTGCCCAAACTATGTGTTGGACTCAGTTCTCATAATCAGCTTCCGGTTGCTTTGAAAGGATAACATGACATTTAGTCAATTTTTTTGTGATTGTTTTCTGCTGTCAGATAATCCATCTAAGTTGGAAGGGAATTCTACCAAACAAATGCTTAATCTTTAATTTAATATTTTAAAACGAATATATTTTGTGACTTTTGGTCATGAAGGAAGAGAGGGAGTATTTCTCCCTAATGCTGGGGAGATTGAACCTAGAGATTTTTACCTTTGAGGCAAATGCATGCACGTCTGTTGGGCTACAACAGCTGTAACAATCCTGGATAGCAAATCAGAATAGGCATCCTGGCACAAAATGGGTAAGTCATTAGTGTTGTCTGTCAAATTTAAGTCTTTCGATATGTTTAAAAAGTACATTTCTAAGAAAAGAAGTCATCAGAAATTTTCTTTTTTATTTCATTATATCCTTAGGGGGAAAACATTAATTCAGGGAAGTTTGCAAATACTTAAACTCCAGAGGAAAAACACTTGAGATTTAAAAACAAATAAATATTAAACACGATTAATGTTTATGTACACGAATGAAGGAAACCCAGTGAATGCATACTAACTAAAAAGCAACACATATAAATTATATTACATAGTAGATTATGAACCAAGCTCTTCAATTTTCATATTTTGCAAATATGTCAACAAAGTTTTTTGCAGTTTTATCCACAAAAACTTAACTAGTTGGAAATCACATAGTAAGATTATTTAAGTCATTGAATGTAAGTTATTTTTTAATTCAGTTACATTTATTATAGTTCAAATCAATTAAGAACCAATATATTAAAGTGAAAAATTTGAGAACTAATAACCAGAATCAAATAGAGTTTTAAAGCTTCAAGAAATTCCTTGGGTCTTTTGAAAGGTGAAGAGCAGCTGCAGGGAAACCAAAGGAAATACGTGTATTAATATAAACCAGAGACAGGGCACAGTGAGTAGCCAGCTTAGAATGTACAGTTTCTGGGGATGTTATCCAGTACCATGCAACCATGCCTTCTGACTCAGTTACTTTTCCTAATTTAAGGATAAAATAGGAAAGATCTGTTTTGGCTCTCAGTTCAAAATTACATGTTGGTAAGGATGGTGAAATACAGGAGCTTGAAGCAACTGCTAACACTGCCTCTCCAGCAGGAAGAAGAAAGCAACAGACACTTGTGCTCTTTGTAACCCTTTGTATAGTCCAGGATCCTAGTGGATGGTGCTGCCCACAGTGGTCCTCCTTGGCTGGTCTTCCCACCTCAATTAACCTAAGCAAGATGATACTTCATAGGTGTGGTTAGAGGTTCTAGATCTCAAGTTGACAACTGAGATTAACTCAAGACCCACAAAAGCTACATTTGCACTTTTATTTCCGAAATACAAGGATGAACAAAAAGTGATTGTTCAACAAAATGAGATCATTAAAGTCTTGATTCTTTCGAAGAACTTCAGTGGTTCCTTTTATTATTCAGATTAGTCTTTAACCAAGATTGTGTCATGCAATTATTTAATAGAATTTGGTTAATTGTTGGTTTGCTTGTATCTTTTTGTTACTTAGAAATGTACGTAGGGCCTGACAGACATGCATGGTCAGCCACTGATTGTGTTTTTAGAGTCTTAACACTTTTATTCAGTGACAGAGATGACAAATTATATACAATGTTACCTCTTTAATGTTTACAAGTGAGCTTTAAAATTTTTAATATAATTCATAGACCAATGTTCTAGATATGTGGTGAGCAAAATATTCTATATGCTAGCATATATGGTTCTTACAAGAATAAAAGTTCACAACTCAAATGTATCAATACAGTGATTGCTTGTAGTTCAGAAGACACGTATGTTCATAGACACTAAGAGTAACTAAAAGGAATTTCAACTGTCAGTGAGGCTCACTAAAAGAATGTATGGTTAGCATTTAAGAGTTCTTATGTTTAATACACAGTAGCAATAACATAAAGTGGAAGATATGCGAACACCTGAGCAATAGAAACTTGGAATTATGCACTAAAAAGTCAAGTATCAGCACTTGGGAGACTGGGATAAACAGATGTGTATCAATTTCGGGCCAGCCTGGTGTTAAAGTGAGTTCAAAGATATCCAGAGCTACATAATGAGACCCTGTCTAAAAGCAAAGCAAAACAAACAAAACACCAACCAGCCAGCCAACCAACCAACCAAACAAACAAAAAACCCACAACCAGGTAAAGTAAAATAGATTTTTGTGTGTGTGTAATACTTGAGTTAAAGTAAAACACAAGTTGTAATATACAAAAATTGTGTTTTGTAAAGTCTTAATATTCATTACGCCTGAAAAGGTAATCACAGTGGATACCAAGAATGTAAGAAAAAACAATTTTAGTAATGGAGGACATGCATATGTTTTGATTACAGTGTCAATACTTAGAAAATGATTCACTTTTCTAGGAGAACCATATTGCAATAGAATTGCTAAAAACAAATTCACTGAAACACACACAACAGTTAACTGAATACAAAGCTATCCCTGCAGGGGGTGCTTTCCTTCACTTCTCTCCCAGAATCCTGAAGCATCACGTTGGGAATCATGGGTTTGAGGAATTTGAACTCACCAGACCTAGAATCTCCTGACAGACACACATCATACTGATAGCTCTGGGACAGGGTCCCCATACCGCTGACATCCACCAGATGGCCAGGAAAGTGGCCCTCAGGCACAGAGCAGACACCCAGAGAGGCTGCCCTGGCCCTCCTGCAGAGCCTCACCCCCACGAACAGCAGCACAGACAAGAGGAAGAGAGAAGACACAGAAGCCAAGGCAATGACTAGGTACAGCGTGAGCACCTCTTCATCCCCGTGAATGGGGTCATGCTCCACTTCAGGCAGAGGCAAATAGGGCTGAGAGAAACTATTCACCAGCAGCACGTGAAGTGTGACACTGGTAGAGCGCTGAGGCTCGCCATTGTCCTTGACCAGCAGCAGCAGCCTGTGCTTGGGCACATCGCGCTCGCTCAGCAGCCTGGTGGTGCGCACCTCGCCATTGTGCGCCCACACGCTGAACAGCCCGGGCTCGGTGGCCTTGAGTAACTGGAACGACAGCCAAGCATTCTGGCCAGAGTCGTGATCCACAGCCACTACCTTGGTAACCAGGTAACCAGATTCCGCCTCCCTGGGCAGCAGCTCTGTGCAAGGAGCAGAAGTATTCTGCAGTGGGTAGAGCACGATGGGGTCATTGTCATTGTCGTCCAGCACCACCACGTGCACCAGAACCTGACTGCTGAGCGCAGGATAACCGCCATCTGTGGCGCCCACTTGGAAGTCGAAGGCCTGCAGTGACTCATAGTCCAGTGCCCTGAGAGCAAACAGCTGTCCACTGTCAGGGTTAATGGAGATGAGCGAGGAGAGGGCTAGCTGCTGGTCTTGGAGTTGGAGCAGTGAGTAGGTGATGTGGGCATTGGAGCCTGAGTCTGAGTCTGTGGCACTGATGGTGCCTATGTGCAGGGCGGGGCTGTTGTTCTCTTGCACAAACAGGTTATAGGACGTTTGGGTGAAGGCAGGGGCGTTGTCGTTGATGTCGGACACTTGCACTGTTATGGTGTGCTGGGTTGTGAGCCTGGGTGTGCCCAGGTCTGAGACCGTGATGGTGATGTTGTACTCAGCTCTGTTCTCTCTATCAAGTGGCCCTTCAGTCACTAACATGTAATAATTCTCAAATGTGGGTTTAAGGAGAAATGGGATGTTGTTCGGAATAGAACACATCATTCTTCCATTGTCCCCCGAATCAGAATCAGAAACACTAAAAACAGCAACTGCAGTCTCTGCGGAATTTTCTGGGACCAGGACTGTGAGCTTCCTGATTGTCAACTCTGGGGCGTTGTCATTCACATCCAACACCTGGATAGCCACAGTGCATTTTCCTGAAAGGTCTCCTCCATCCGTGGCTGCGATTTCTATGTTATAATGGCTAATTTCCTCAAAATCCAGCTCTTTGCTCAGACGGATTTCTCCGGTGATTTCGTCTATTACAAATGGTTGAGAATCTCCACCGCCTTGAAACAGAGAATAGGCCACTTTTCCATATATACCAGCATCTAAATCCGTGGCAGAGACCGTGACAATCAAGGTATCAAGGGGGCTATTTTCGAGAATCTGCACCTTATAGAGTGTCCGTATAAACTGGGGGGCGTTATCATTGATGTCCACAACTTCAATGCGAACTGTGGTGGTTCCTGAGCGGCGTGGGGCTCCACCATCCAGAGCAGTGAGGGTTAAAGTGAGCTCAGGCTGCTCCTCCCTATCCAGGGCTCTGTCCAGCACCAGCTCTGGGTATTTCCTGCCATCTGTGCGACTGTGAGTAAGGACGTGGAAATGGAGGTTGGGACTGACTGTGTAGTTCTGAATAGCGTTGCTGCCTATATCAGAGTCCTGAGCTGCCTTCAGGGGAAACACAGTTCCTGTCTGGGCGCTCTCAGGGATTTTTAGAAGCATTTCTGTGTCAGGGAACTCTGGAGAATGATCGTTTATATCTGTGAGCTGCAATTCAGTTTGAAAGAACTGTACAGGGTTTTCCAGTATGATCTGGAAGTGCAGCACACAGGGTTCTGTCACCCCACAAAGCACCTCGCGGTCTAGTTTTACCTTTAAAAGCAAATTCCCAGTCTCTGCATCCAGCTGCAAGAGCTCTTTGTTTCCTTTGTAATGGATTTGAGCTCCTCTAGTGGCCAGTTTCCCCACCTTGAGCCCAAGATCTTTTGCCAAATTAGCCACTAAGTAACCACTCTCTGTTTCTTCTGGTATGGAATATCTAATGGCCTCAGAGCCAGACTTCCACAGTAGTAACAATATAGTAAGAAAAACGACTTGCCTTTGCTCTGGCATTTTTGCTAGCGCTGTCTCCATTGTTCAGATTCAGTCCAGAGGGTGCTGCTTCAGGTTGCTTACAATCCACTTGTGAGGGTCCACGAAGATACTGAAGTAAATCCGATTAGGAACACGTCTTCTTCCCCGATTCTTCCATAAACCCTAACTTACTACTGTCTCCTTTAAACAGCTGCCATAGTTCTGCTTCTTGGCTTAATGAGATGTCTTCCTGGGCGGTCTGAAGAGCTCATTCTTGACACTCTTAAGCCTGCAGCGCCACCAAGCGTCCTCATTTGCTTTTGCACATCATTTTCATTATAAATTAAAAATTTGGTGTGTTTCTTTATACTTTTAGTTTACACAAACAGCCTGAATTGTAAGCTCAGTTTTTATCAACGAAAAGTTCTAATACGATTTTTCTGAATTAATTTTTGAGTGTTAGAATAATTTTATGATAAAATCTTATTATATATGACTATAAAATCAATACATAAATTATTACATAAACACGCAACTTCTATCCCAGTTATATTTTCAGCAAAATGTGTTTTAAATGTATACATTGAAAGATCTGATATTCACCCAATGATGGAGCTATTCATTTTACTTCCTTAGACATTCTTTGTGCTGTAAAGGACATAGGGAATTCTTCATCGATAAATCCATGAGTTATTTTTTAATTTTATTTCTCTTGAATATTTTTTGTATTTCCTTTCAACTGCTATGACATTTCCCCCCTGTCATACCCCTCTCCCTGCTTCTATGAGGATGCTCCCACTCCCACCCACCCACCCACCCACCTCAACCTAAATGCCCTGGCATTACCCTACATTGGGGAAATGAGTCTTCACAGGACCAAGGACTTTTCCTCCCATCGATGTTGGACAATACCATACTCTGCTACAGATGTGACTGGGGTCATGGTTCCCTCCGTGTGTACTCATTGGTTGGTGGTTTAGTCCCTGGGAGCTCTGGTAGGGTCTGGTTGGTTGATATTGTTGTTCTTCCTATGATGTTGCAAACTCCTTCAGATCTTTCAGTCTTTTCTCTAACTCCTCCAATGGAGTCCCCTTGTTCAGTCCAATGGTTAGGTGCAACCATCCTCATCTGTATCAGTAGGACTCAGGCAGAACCTCTCAGGAGACACCCAATTCTGGCTCCTATCAGCAAGCACTTCTTGGTATGAGCAATAGTGACTGGGTTTGGTGGCTGCACAAAGGATGGGTCCTCAGGTGGGGCAATCTCTGGATGACCTTTTCTTCAGTCTCTCTTTGTTCCTTTATTTCCTCCCATGAGTATTTTGTTCTCCCTTCTTAGAAGAAATCAAGAATTCACATTTTGGTTTTACTTTTTGAGCTTCATACATTCTATGAATTTTCTTAGGTATACCAAGGTTTTGGTCTAATATCCACTTATCAGTGAGTGCATACCATGTGTGTTCTTTGGTGACTGGTCTACTTCATTCAGGATGATATTTTCTAGTTCAATCCATTTGCCTAAAAATTTCATGTGGTCATTGTTTTTAATGCTGGAGTAGTACTCCATTGTGTAAAAATATCACAATTTTTGTGTCCATTCCTCTGTTGAGGGACATCTGGGTTCTTTCCATCTTTTGGCTATTATAAGTAAGGCTGCTATGAACATAGTGAAGAATGTGTTCTTATATGTTGGAGAATATTTTGCCTGTATGCCCAAGGGTGGTATAGCTGGGTCCTCAGGTAGTACTATGTCCAATTTTCTGAGGAACCACCAGACTGATTTCCAAAGTGGTTGTATGAGCTTGCAATTCCACCAACAATGGAGGAGTGTTCCTCTTTCTCCACTTCCTCACCAGCATCTGTTGTTACCTGAGATTTTGATCTTAGCCATTCTGACTGGTGTGAGGTGGAATCTCCGGGTTGTTTTGATTTACATTTTCCTGATGACTAAGGATGTTGAACTTTTCTTTAGTTGCCTCTCGGCCATTTGGTATTCGTCAATTGAGAATTTTTCTTTAGCTGTGGACCCCATTTTTAATAGGATTATTTGATTCTCTGGAGTCTAACTTCTTGAGTTCTTTGTATATATTAGGTATTAGCCCTCTATCACGTGTAGGAATAGTAAAGACCTTTTCCCAATCTGTTGGTTGCCATTTTTGTCCTATTGACAGTGTCCTTTGCCTTACAGAAAGCTTTTCAATTTTTTTGCCTTCTTTTTAAGCTTTTCAATTTTATGAGATCCCATTTGTCTATAATTGATCTAAGGGCCTGAGTCATTGTTGTTCTGTTCAGGAAATTTTCCCTTGTACCTATGTATTCTTCCCCACTTTCTGTTCTATTGGTTTGAGTATATCTGGTTTTATGTGGAGGTCTTTGATCCACTTGGATTTGAACTTTGTACAAAAAAATAAGAATGAGTCAATTTACATTCTTCTGCATGCTGACTTCAAGTTGAACCAGCACCATTTGCTGAAAATGCTGTTTTTTTCCCATTGGATACTTTTAGTTCCTTTGTCAAAGATCGAGTGACCACAGGTGTGTGAGTTAATTTCTGGGTTTTCAATTCTATTCCCTTGATCTATCTTCCTGTTTCTGTAACAATACCATGCAGGTTTATTTTAGCACAAATGCTCTGTAATACAGCTTGAGGTAAGGGATGGTGATTCCCCCAGAAGTTCTTTTATTGTTGAGAATAGTTTTCCATATCCAGGATTTTTTGCTTTTCCATTTTAATTTGGAAATTGCTCTTTCTAATTCTATGAAGAATTGAGTTAGAATTTTGCTGGGGATTGCATTGAATCTGTAGATGGCTTTTGACAAGATGGCCATTCTTACTATATTAATCCTGCCACTCCATGAGCATGGAAGATCTTTCCATCTTCTGGATCTCCTTCAATTTCTTTCTTCAGAGACTTGAAGTTCTTGTCATATGGATCTTTAACTTCCTTGGTTAGAGTCACTCCAAGATATTTTATGTCATTTGTGGCTATTGGGAAGGGTGCAATTTCCCTCATTTCTTTCTCAGCTTTTGATCCTTTGAGTAGAGCAAGACTACTGAATTGTTTGAGTTAATTTTATATCCAGCCACTTTGCTGAAATTGTTTATCAGCTGTAGGAGTTCTGTGGTGGAATTTTGGGGCCACTTAAGTATACTATCATATCATCTGTAGATAGTTATATACTGACTTCTTCCTTTCTGTTTTCTATCCCTTTGAACTCTTTTTGTTGTTTAATTTCTCTGGCTAGGACTTCAAGTACTATATTGAATGGGTAGAGAGAGTGTGGGTAGCCTTGTCTTGTCCCACACTAGTGGGACAATCCTAGTGGGATTGCTTCAAGTTTCTCTCCATTTATTTTGATGTTGGCTGGTTTGCTATATATTGCTTTTATTATGTTTAGGTATAGGCCTTGAATTCCTGATCTTTCCAAGACTTTTATCATGAAGGGTTGTTGAATTTTGTCAAATGTTTTCTCAGCATCTAATGAAATGAGCTTGTGCTTCTTTTTCTTGAGTTTGTTTATATAGTGGATTATGTTAATGGATTTTTATATTGAACCATACTTGCATCTCTGGGATGAAGCCTACTTGATCATGGTAAATGATCATTTTGATGTGTTCTTAGATTCTGTTTGTGAGTATTTTTGCATCTGTATTCATGAGGGAAGTTGGTCTGTGGTTCCCTTTCTTTGTAGGATCTTTGTGTAGCTTAGGTATAAGTGTAATTGTGGCTTCAAAGAATTAATTGGATAGCGTTCTTTCTGTTTATATTTTGTGGAATAATTTGAAGAGTATTGGTATTAGGTCTTATCTGAAGATCTGATAGAACTCTCCACTAAACCCATCTGGTCCTGGGCTTTTTTTTTTTTTTTGCTTTGGTGACTTTCAGTGACTGCTTCCATTTATGTAGGGGTGATGGGACTTTTTAGATGGTTTATCTAATCCTGATTTAACTTTGGTACTTGGTGTCTGTCTAGAAAAATGTCCATTTCCTCCAGATTTCCAGTTTTGTTGAGTATAGGCTTTTGTTGTAGGATCTGATGATTTTTTAAGCCTTATTGATATGTTTTGTTAGTCCTTAGTTTTTCTCCCTTTTATATCTTTCTCACTTCAGTTTAGAAGTCAAATAACCAAAACTTACATAGCAAGGATAAGAAATGGTCAGACATGTTCTTTTATGTTTCATCATATCCTTAGGGAGAAAACATTATTTCAGGGAATGATGCAAATATTTAAACTCCAGAGGAGTGACTCTTGAGGTATAAAAACAAATAAAGGGTAAACAAAATCAATGTATATTCATTATATAGAACCCATTGGCGTGTGCAGTGAATGCATAAAAAGTAAAATATATAACATTAGATCATAAACCAAACATTAGATCATAAACCAAACTCAATTGCTCTTATACTGCAAAAAGTTCAACAAAGCTTTCCTGCAGTTGTATTCACACAAACTCACCTACTTAGAAATCACATAATAAGTTTATTTAGGTCATTGAATAAAAGCAATATATAATTCAGTTAAATTCATTGTAATTCAAATCACTTAAGAACAAATACTTTTGTATATTTTGCAGTAGTCAACACAATTGAAAAGTTAAATTGACTGAGAATATGTCAAAGTTGCACCAAATAACAAATCAGGAATTAATCAAATACCACTGAAGGAACTGTCTTGCTTTCCATATCTACAAAACAACATGAAGTGAAAATTTCTGAGCCCTAATACTCAGGATCAAATAGACTGCTGAAATTTCCAGAAATCCCCTGGGTCTTTTGAAAGGTGAAGAGAAGCTGCGGGGAAAGCAAAGGAAATGTGGGTATTAATATAAACCAGAAATGGTGTCAAGGTGAACAGCATGCTTAGAATGCACAACTCTCTGACATGATATCCGCACCATGTGACCATGCAATCTGACTCAGTCACTTTTCCTATTTCTATGATAAAATACCACAACGAAAGTAAATATGGAGGGAAAGATTTGTTTTGGCTCCCAGTTCAGGATTACATCACGATGAGGAGGGTAAAAGACAGGAACTTGAACCAACTGGTCACACTGCATCTCCAGACAGGAAGAAGAGAGCAATGCACCCTTTCACTCAGCCCACTCTCTCCTCTTCATTTAGTCCAGGGTTTCAGCGCAGGGAATGGTGCCACCCACAATGGTCTTCCATGGCTGTTCTTCCAACCTCAATTAACCTAAGCAAGATTATCCTTCATAGGTGTACCCAGTAGTTCTAGATCTTAAGTGAACAACTGAGATTAGCACAAGACCCACCAAGGCTACATTTACACTTTTATTTGTTGAACAAAAGGATGAATAAAAAGAAATTATTCAACAAAATCAGATCATTTAAGTCTTGGTTCTTTGGAGGACTTCAGTGGTTACTTCTGTTATTCAGATTAGTTTTAAAATAGGATTGTGACAAGCAATGATTAAACAGGACTTGGTTATTTGTCAGTATGCGTGTTTCTTTGTTACTTGGAATTGTACCTATGACTTGACCGATATGGTCTACTACTGATTGTAGTCTTACTCTCTTAACACTTTTATTTAGTGACAGAGGTGATAAATTATTAACATAAAATGTTGTGTTTTTAATATTGACAAAGGAAGTTGCTAAAATTAATATTATTTATAGAACAGTGCTAGGTATGCAGTGAGAAAATAATGCAGATAATCTAGCATATGTGGTTCTCATAAGAGTAGAAAGGTCACAACTCTAGTGTCTCAATATTTTAATACAAGAATTGTTTATAATTCAGAAGACAAATATGCTCATGGCTACTCAGAGTAACTAAAATGATTTCGGCTATAATTAAAATCCCACTAACAGAAGGTGTGTTTAGTACGTAAGAGATCCTATGTTGAATATCCAATAGTAACAAAATAAAGTTAAATCGAGAAATAAAATGCAAGCACCTTGGCCATAAAAATTGAAATTATGTGGTAAAACAGGTAAAGTAACTGGCAATTGTGAGTCAGAGACAGATGGGTGTCTGCTTGAGGCCATCCTGGTCTCCATAGTAAGTTCCAGGACAGCCAAAGCTACATAGTGAGACCTTGAAAACAAAACAAAACAAAACCGGATGACATTAAATTTTATTGTGTAACACTTGCGCTAAAGCAAAACATAAGTTGCGACCTAAATATCTATTAAAATTAAAAAAAACTAAGTACAGTGGATATGGAGAAAGAAGTACACATTTTGGTAATGGAGGACATGCATACTCTTTGATTACAGTTTCAATACTTAGGTAAGGCTATTCAGTTTCTTAAGAGAATCATATTGGAATAGATTCTCCTTAAACAAATTCACTGAAGCACACACATTAACTGAATACAAAGCTATCCCTGCAGGGGGGACTTTCCTTCACTTCTCTCCCAGGGTCCTGGACCATTAAGTTGGAGATCATGGGTTTAAGGAATTTGAACTCACCAGTTCCAGAGTCTCCAGTCAGACACACCTCATACTGGTAGCTCTGGGACAGAGTCCCAGTTCCGCTAACATCCACCAGGTGGCCAGGAAAGTGGCCCTCAGGCACAGAGCAGACGCCCAATGAAGCCTCCCTGGCCCTCTTGCACAGCCTCATCCCAATGAAGAGCAGGACAGAGAAGAGGAAGAGCGAAGACACAGATGCCAAGGCAATGACCAGGTACAGTGTAAGCACATCCTCATCATCTTGCACGGGATCCCGCGCCACCTCTGGCAAAGGCAGGTAGGGCTGTGAGAAGCCATCCACCAGCAGCACGTGCAGTGTGACTGTAGCAGAGCGCTGATGCTCGCCATTGTCCTTGACCACCAGCAGCAGCTTGTGCTTGGGCACATCGCGCTCGCTCAGTAGCCTGGTGGTGCGTACCTCGCCATTGTGCGCCCACACGTTGAACAGCCCGGGCTCTGTGGCCTTGAGCAACTGGAATGACAGCCAGGCATTCTGGCCAGAGTCGCAGTCCACAGCTACCACCTTGGTGACCAGGTATCCTGGCTCTGCCGCTCTGGGCAGCAGCTCGGTGCAGGGCACAGAGGCGTTCTGCAGCGGGTAGAGCACGAAGGGCGCATTGTCATTGTCGTCCAGCACCACCACCCGCACCAGAGCCTGGCTGCTGAGCGCGGGTGAGCCATGGTCTGTGGCACCCACGCTGAACTCGAAGGTCTGCAGGGTCTCATAGTCGAGTGCCCTGAGCACGAACAGCTGCCCATTTTCTTGATTGATGGAGACCAGAGAGGTGAGGGCCAGCTGCATATCATAGAGTGGCAGTAGCAAGTAGCTGATATGGGCATTAGCGCCAGTGTCGGAGTCTGTGGCGCTGATGGTGCCTATGTGCAGGGCGGGGCTGTTGTTCTCGCGGACCAACAGGGTGTATGAGGTTTGGTTGAAGGCAGGAGCGTTGTCATTAATGTCCGACACCTGCACTATTATGGTGTGTTGGGTTGTGAGCCTGGGTATGCCCAGGTCGGAGACAGTGATGGTGATGTTGTAGTCAGCTCTGCTTTCTCTATCAAGTGGCCTCTCTGTTACTAAAGTATAATAGTTCTCAAATGTGGGCTTCAAAAGAAATGGAAGTTCGTTCTGAATAGAACAAACAATCCTTCCATTTTCCCCAGAATCTGGGTCAGAAACACTAAATACAGCAACTACAGCCTCAGGAGCATTTTCTGGGATGGAACTATTGAGTGAAGATATGGTGAGTTTAGGGGCGTTGTCGTTCACATCCACCACCTGTATAGCCACACTGCATTTTCCTGAAAAGCCTCCTGGGTCTGTCGCTACGATTTCTATGTTATAATATGGAGTTGCCTCAAAATCCAATGTCCCTTTAAGACGAATTTCTCCTGCGACTTCATCTATTTCAAACGGTTGAGATAGTTCACCACCTTGAAACAGAGAGTAGATTACAGTACCGTGTATCCCAGCATCTAAATCTCTGGCAGAAACCGTGGCGACTAAGGCGTTGAGGGGACTATTTTCAGGAATCTGCACCTCATAGAGCGACTGGTCAAATTTGGGCGGGTTATCATTGATGTCCACAACTTCAATGTGAACTGTGGTGGTTCCTGACCTGGAAGGAGCTCCACCATCCAGAGCAATGAGGGTTAAAGTGAGTTCAGGCTGCTCCTCCCTATCCAGGGCTCTGTCCAGCACCAGCTCTGGGTATTTCCTGCCATCTGTGCGACTGTGAGTAATGACGTGGAAATGGAGGTTGGGACTCACTGTGTAGTTCTGAACAGCATTGCTCCCTATGTCAGGGTCCTGAGCTGCCTTCAGAGGAAACATGGTCCCTGGCTGGGCGCTCTCGGAGATTTTTAGAAGCATTTTTCTGTCGGGGAACTCTGGAGCATGGTCGTTTATATCTGTGAGCTGCAATTCAGTTTGAAAGAACTGTACAGGATTTTCCAGTATGATCTGGAAGTGCAGCACACAGGGTTCTGTCGCCCTACACAGCACCTCACGATCTGGTTTTTCCTTCAGGATTAAATTCCCAGTCTCTGCATCCAGCTGCAAGAGGTCTTTGTTTCCTTTGTGATGGATTCGTGCCCCTCTAGTGGCCAGTTCTCCAACCCTGAGTCCAAGATCTTTTGCCAAATTAGCCACTAAGTAACCACTCTCTGTTTCTTCTGGCATTGAATATCTAATTGTCTCAGCGTCAGACTTCCACAATAGCAACAATATAGTAAGGAAAACGACTTGCCTTTTCTCTGATGCGGTCTCCATTGTTGAGATTTAGTCCAGAGGGCGGTGCTTCTTCTAGTCAGTTTCAGTCCACAAAAACCTTTTGGTAAAATATCCTTGAATTTAATCTTTAATGCCTCACTGTCCGCAGAGTTCTCTCCCCTAGATCACACCCCAAATCCTTCTTCTAGGGAGTAGATAGCGCTCTGTTTTCCAGCTTTCCTGGCTTTCTGGGTAGCTGCAGAGCCCATAATTCTCTTTCTTAGTAGACAGCGCCACCACGCGTCCCTTTTCGTGATTGCATATAGTTTAGTCCCGAATTCTAACCAGTTTTGAGTTACAGCTATAACCAGTAGTTTAATTATTCCATCTCCTAAATACTAAATATATCAGTAGTGCTAAGCATACCTCTGCTGGGCTAAAACTACGTGGAAATACATTTATAATAAAATCTGTTAATATTGTATACTAATCTTAACAGGATTCTTTTGAAAATATAAAAAAACCCTTTTTATGGGCTTATAATTTATTAAGCTAAATGTTTCTTATTAATTTTTCCCAGAAATAATTGAATTTTATACATTTTTGGTAATATAGGAAATACATTCAGAAGGCGCACAACAGAAATAAGTCCCATGGTTAATATGTTCATACAAGCAGAACATAAAAGAAACCTAAAATGTACCAAATTCACCATGCTCTCTGTGGCTATTACTTGATGGTCAACCCTACAAAGGCAGCTTACTGACAGCCACCATTACACATGACTCATCTTTCTTAGGAGTTTTATGAAATGGGTTTATAGATTATTCCTCTCTTGTGCTAGTTGAATTTGTGAAGTTATATGTGACAAGTTTTTCTAACGCCCTTTCTCCCCATTGTTTTATATGACTCCTCTGTAGATGTATGCCTTGATTCAGTTTGCAAACTATGTTATTGTTCAGTTTTGAATTTTGTTAAAGGGTAATGCTATGAGCATTATTATACTCACCATTGTATGCAATATGTATGTATTTATTTTGAACTTATTTCTAGGGATTGGGCTATTGTGTTTAGGCTTTGATTTTTCACAACCTACTTTTAATAAGGGTACTTAAATGCTTTATCCTCCCTTCTAGCCATACACCGACCAGAGGTAGTGGAAAAGAATGGTTAATAGGGTGAAGGAGGACATGGACCTGCTTAGAATCAGTTCTTTGAAGCTAATCCAACAGCATTGTCAGGATATCAGCAATTCAGTTGACACAAATCAGCAGTTGTCGCTTGATCCACTCCCAAACACCATTCATGAATCAGGAATGGCAGTTTGATCCAGAGGAAACCCCAAAGCTCTGCCAATTGGCTCAAGTTTGTAGTGTCAAGAAGCTACTACAACACCACCAGAAATTCTTTGATGCGGTTCTCTCCATGAAATCACAACAATGATCAGCAAAGATAGGCAAGGAATACCACTGCCACACAGCCTGGTCCACTTTCTGTCTGGTTATATTTATACTCTTTCCAAATGTGTTCTCTCAAGCACCCACTCTAGCAAAACATCTCCTGCCCCTTTTCTGGGTATCAACCAGAAAATCACCACATGTCTGCTTCAGCAAAACATCCTCCCACATGTCTGCTTCAGCAAAACATCTTCTCATAAGGTTGTTTCCAGGAAGACATCACATGACACAACTGGGTCTCCAAGGAAACCAGATATTTCCATTTCAATTGTGCAGTAAAGTATAATTCACCACAAGGGCACTAGCTCAACTATATTCATAGCAGCTTTAGTCATAACAGTCATGGAAACAAACTAGATGTTCCTCATCTGAAGAATGGAAAAAGAAAATGTGGCACTTTTACACAATAGAGTATTAAACTACTGTTAAAAATAATATGATAAAATTTGTAGGCAAATGGATGAGAACTAGAACAAACATCCTGAGTGAGGAAACCTAGACCCAGAAAGACAAACTTATAGGGGACATTAGATGTACAGTACACCCATGCTACAATCCACAGACCCAAAGAGGCTAAGGAAGAAGGAGGGCTCAAGGGTTTGCATGAATCTCCCTGGGAAGATGAAATAGGATAGACATGGAAGGTGGACTGGAGGTGGGTGGGGACAGGAACAGGGGGATCAGGTGGGGGAAGAATGGGGGAGAGAGTTGTGGGAGAGAATACTGGAATGGAGGTTGGCATTTCAGAGGTGAGAAAGAAACCTAGTGCAATGAAACCTCCCAGGAATCTATGAGGGTTACAGTAGCTAAGACTCTGAGAAATGAGGGCTACAGATCCTGAACCAGCATCATCTGTAGCCAGGCAAAATGTCCAGTGAAAAGATTGGGGTACCAACCTGGTCATCAAACCTTTGACCTACAATTTGTCCTGCCTGAAAGATGGCTGCTGTAAAGGTAGAACGGTAATGGTGGGAATGGCCGACTTTTTGATGGGTCCATATTGAGACCCGTACTGTGAGATTGGTGCTTAGCCATTGTCCTTAGAGAGGCTTTATCAAGCAACTGATGGAAACAGATGCAGAGACTCACAGCCAAACACTAGGCTGAGTTCAGGGACTCCTACTAAAGTAGGGGAGGAAGGGTTATAGGAGTCAGAGGGGTCAAGGACACTACAAGAAAACCTACAGAATCAACTACCTGGGCTCACAGGGGCTCACAGAGATCTTCCTGCCTTTCAGTACTGGATTCAAAGAACTGCATCACCACAGCCCAACTAACTTTATTTTTAAAAAAGGATTTATTTTTATTTTATTCTTGTGTACAGCTATGTTACTGTAGGACAAATATGTGTAGGTGTCAGAAGAGACTACTGGATTCCCTGGAGCTAGAATTAACAGGCTGTCCAATGTAGGTGCTAGGAATGGAAAGTCAGATCCTTTGGAAGAACAGTAAGTGTTCTTATTCACTGAGCAACCTCAAGCTCCCGTTTACACATCTTTACCACCAAGCCCAAATTGTAAGCTACTTTTTCCTTTGATGTTGTATATTCTGTAGTTTTGGACAAATAGATTGGTTTCCTGGCCTCCAAATTCTTTAAATCTACCCATTTCTCCCCACCTTTCCTGAATTTCTGGAAATCATTGATATTTTTACTGTCAGCATGGCTCTCTCCTTTTCTAAAATGTCTTGTGAGAATCAGAGAAGGAGGAGTCTTCAGCTTGCCGTCCTTCATTAAGTACATGCACTTAAGTCCTTGCAATGCCATTTTATGAGGAGTTGGCTCTTTTTGATGTTAAACACTTGATTTTCTGCTTCTGCCACAATGTATTTATCCACCGCTCTACTGAGGAATCTCCATCTTTAAATCTCTACTTTAAGTTTTGATGTGTGTAAATGTTTCTAAAAACACACATGTTCACATTTTTGTTTAGCTGTGTTTTCCATTTCTTTACATGAACGCTGCAGAGTGTGCATGCTGGATCACATAATAAGAGGACACTCAATGCTGAAGAAACCATTCAACTGTCTTCCAAAGTGGCTACATCAGATGTCATCCCCATTTCCACGAATCAGAGTTCCAGGTGCTCCCCCTCCCCCTCAGCGTTTGACAATGTTGGTGTTCTGCAGTCTGGACATTCTAGTAGTCTTGTTTTGGCACCTCAGAATTAAACCGGCATTTCTTGAATGACATATAATGTGTCACAGCTTCTTGTGTGCATATTGACCACCTGTGTGGTTCGGAGAACTTTTACATGTCATTCTTCATTGTTGTTGAGTTTTATAAATTTGTGTGTACATTATGTAGCCATACTCTCTGAAATAAGTTTTTTGAAACATCTCCCCAATCTACAGTTTTCCTTTATTTCCTTTATAGGATATTTTGCAGAAGAAAAGATTTGAGTCGTTGATAGTATCACTTCTTGTTCCAGGGATTATACCTTTGTTGTAGTAACTTCAATGCTATCCTCTTTTTAAAAGTTGCAATTATTCTGTTTGTATTTTCATGTGGAATATATACATTAAGAGATGTCTTGAAACATTAAGAATTTGTTGCTATTATAAATTGATTGGAGGAGAGCTAGCTTTTCACCTACTGAATCCTTCACTTAGTGAAAATTTGTGAGCATTACTCAACTTATTTAGATTTTATGATTTTCCAAAAATTTTGTATAGCTTCCTATGCAATCATGTTATGGCCAGTATATTTCTAGGCATTTTATGTTTCAAAATTATTTAAAAAGCTAGTTAAAATTTTTTATTTTGAGTTTTTTTTCTTACTTTAGTTTTGGAAAAAGTGGAGCTTGAAAGATAATTTATATGTTTTCAACTTTATTGGCACAAACTTCTTTAGAGTACTCCTTGCATTTTTTTTGAGTCAGCATCTTTGTAGGAAGGTCTGTCTGTCCTGAAACTCACTATGTAGGTTAGGCTGGCCTCACACTCACAGAGATTCACCTGTCTCTGTCATCTGAGTTCTGGGATTGAAGACACATGCTACAACTGTTTCCCCTTTCATTTTTAAATAGGAAGAGGGTTGAAAGCTATTGTTTTATTTTTTTTCTTGTCACATTTAAGAATTTTAAATGGTTTTAATTACTAGAAAAAAGCAACAGGGGACTCATTTTCTCTCTTGAATATTTGTTATCTACTTTATTCAAGGGCGCTCTCTCTCTCTCTCTCTCTCTCTCTCTCTCTCTCTCTCTCTCTCTCTCTCTCCCCTCTCCCTTCCTTTTTAACTTGTATTTGACTTGCTGTTTCAAGTATAACTTCTCAAGATCAAACTTACTCATTTTTCTAATACAATCAAGGTTTTAAACTTTCAAGTTTTACTGCAGTGTGTTAGTGTGTTTGTTTAATTTTGGATTTTAAAACCAGCTCTCTTGCTATGTAGCCTAGGCTGCCTTGAACATGTGTTCCTTCTGTTCCCATCACTTAAGTTCCAATATTTTCATTCTTAATTGTTATTTTGCTGAAAATTATGGAAATTTCTGTTCTGAGCTTATCTTTACTCAGGAGTTCTATTATTTAAGTTTAAAGAATTTCTGGATTTTTAAACTTTTTCATAACTGTAGTTCTGGGAAATCATTACATCTTAATATAGCATATTTTTGCTATATTTACAAGTGTATCATTATTATACATTCACCTTTACATCAGTGTTTTTTTAACATCAGCAGTGTTTTTCCCTTTAAGTCTCTTTCTCTTGACTCAATGAATTCAACTACATTGGTTTATTTTGGATGACACCATTTTTAAATGTTCAGTCTTTTTGTTTTCTTTCCTCGCACATACATACTTATTTGGTTGTATGTAATTTACAATTTTTCTTAAATGTAGTCTGATAATTTTAGTTGTATAATTAGATTTTAGTTCATTTATAATTTATGTACTATCCATTTTCTCTGTATTTACAGTATATTATTATTTGTCCCCTGTGTTTTGTTCCTATATCACTCAAATATTTTTATTAAATTTTCTTTCAATTAGTCTTTGAATCATTCTTTAAAACTTACCTAAGAAATTTCAGCAATATATCTTCATCCACAATGCTGTGAAATAATTAATCTCCCTATTCTTGTTGGCTGCATAATCAACACTCAATCAATATTCATTTTCAGTCATTTTTTCTTTCTTCCTGAAATTCTATGATGTCTTCTAGAATGCTTTTTTTAGAATGCTTTTTTAAAATGTAGTATTTATAACATATTTCTTTCAGTGTTCCTATTGCTAATATTCTTTGTCTGAAAACTTCATTTTCTTGGGTATCTGTTCTCTAGCAATAGAATTCTAGTGTGCAAAAATTCTCTTTTGAGATGTCAAAAACGTGACTCATTTGTTGTTGGTCTTGAGATTTATATTGAGAAGCCATTGCTGCATTTCTCTAACGTTTCTTTAAAAGTAATTTTTTTCATGTGATGGCTAGAAAATTTTTTGCTTTTCTATTTGACTTTAATATTGTACTTTATTTTCTCCTAAGGTGTGTTTTGACCTTTGTCTGTAGGCTTAGATTTTTCTTTAATTATGGTTCTTTAATGCTTCAACTTCTCATCTAGCCCACCACCCACTAGAGGTGGGGGGAAAGAAAGTTTAATAGGAAACAGGGGTTGTGGACCAGTTTTGAAATAGTTACTTGAGGTGATTCCAATCTTCATTGTCAGCGGTCCAGTCTACTCAGAAAACACCACCAGACAGTGAACCAGTATAGCAGTGATTTGATCCAGAAGAAAGCTCAAGGCTATGCTGATCAGCATGAGGTAAGAAGCAGCTGGAACACCACCAGAAGTTCTTTGGTCTATTTTTCTCTATGAAGTCATGACAAGTGAAGATCAGTGAGAAAGCAAGTCAAACCAATGCAAGGGTGCCATCAGCAAAGACCAGCGTCATCAAAACCGAACCATGACCAGCAAAATGTGGCAAGGAGAACCAATGCCAGAATCTTGTCCACCATCTGTTGGGTTATATTTATACTCTTTCCAAACATCATGTGTCCTCTCAAGTGTTGGCCCTGGCAAAACGTCGAATGTCAACAGCCAGCTTTCAGAAAAACACTACATGTCTGTTCTCCACAAATAATCATCTCACAAGGCAGTTTCCAGAAAAAAAAATCACATGACACAACT
Source organism: Rattus norvegicus (assembly GCF_021556685.1). Classification (NCBI taxonomy): domain Eukaryota; kingdom Metazoa; phylum Chordata; class Mammalia; order Rodentia; family Muridae; genus Rattus; species Rattus norvegicus. The sequence goes on along the minus strand of NC_141551.1, from coordinate 29,250,636 downwards.
GAGTCTTCAACAAAAGCAGCAATTCCCACATCATTTGTCTAGATAGACTTTCACAAAACATATTGAACAGTTGTTAATCAGTTTTAGAATTGGGAGCCCACAAATGCACATGACACTGTGTGTGTGTGTGTGTGTGTGTGTGTGTGTGTGTGTGTGTGTACAAGTCAAGAGGACAATTTCACAAGTCAGTTCTCTTCTTCCTCCTTTTGGGTTCTGGAGAACAAACTCAGGTTTTGGCTTGGTGATAGCAAGCCCTTTTCCCCACCAAACCAACTTGATATCCCTACTCATTAATTTAAATAATTATTTAAGTTGATTTTTGATACGATATTTCAGTCTAAGATCTGAGCCTTCTAAGTCAAATGTGTTATGCTTTCTTGCTTGGTTTATTCTTGTCACTGAGTAGTGGGGGCTTGCATCAAATCTTTCTACTGAAGACTGGCTGTTCATGTGAAAATTTAACCAAGGGTCAAGTTCCTATTATTTTCCCTTTTGGGAGATCCTTTTGAGCTTTGCATGGTATAGCCATGACTAATCAAGTTACTCTAATCCAAACAGGCATTGTGCCTAATTAAGGTTAGTGCCAGGACTGATAAGCAACAAATACTACTTAATTTCCAGTTGAGAATTTGTATTCTTGATATCTCTTTCCTGTCCCAGGCCTCAAACCCTAATTTTTACATAGCAAGAAAAACACTATTATGTAGCTTTGAACTCTTAGAGGTCCTTCTGTCTCTGCATTCAGGTTCTTGGGTTTTAATTGTAGGCTTATATTTTCAAAATCTTACTTTAATAAGTGTGTGTAAATGTTCTAAGATACCTTGTATCCCTCCACCCACTAGAGGCAGTGGAAATGAAAGGTTAATAGAGCAAAGGCACATGTGGATCTGTTTAGAAATTGTTCTTTGTAATGAATTCAATCTGTCTTATCTCGATATCAGCAGTTCAGTTCTCAGGAATCAGCAGCAGTAGCCGGATCTACTTGAAACACCATTCACAAATCAGTAACAGCAGTTTGATCCAGAAGAAACCCTGAGGGTCTGCCAGTTGGTCGGAGACAATGGAATCTTCAAGAAGGCACTGGAACACCACCAGAAGTTCTGTGATGCATTTCTCTCTATGAAGTCACAACAAATGATGACCAGCAAAGAAAGAGTGTTAAGGTGAACCAATACTATTCAGCATTGTCAGCAAAGACCATCATCAGCAAAGCCCAATGATAGCAAAGAGTAGCAAGGAAAACCAATACCACACAGCATCGTCCACTGTTTGTTGGGTTAAATTTATACCCTTTTCAAACATCGCATGTTCTCTCCAGCATCTGCTCTAGCAAACCATCACATGCCCTTTTTTTCCAGGCATCTTACAGAAAAACATCACACATCTGTTCTCAGCAAAACATCCTCCCATGTGTCTGTTCAGGAAAATCATCCTCTAAAGACTGTTTCTAGTAAAACCTCACAAGATACAACTGAGTCTTCAAAGAAACCAGAAATTTCCACTTCATTTAACTGTGCATGTTTTTCCTGGGTATGTGCCCTGATAGAAGGAACTGGTCTTCAATCTTCAATATACTTAAGTTTGCCTATTTACTCTGTGAGCAGACAAACCTGTGTTGTTTGCTCAGACCCAGAAAACTTCTTTGGGAGCAAATAGACAATGGGACCCAGTTCTCATTCCCGGGGGTTTTTATCCTCAGCCCATTATAAAGCATGCTTTCTGTGGCTGAATAGTAATGGTTTCTGGCCTTTTCCCTGCTTTTATGATTGTTTCTCTTACCAGATCATTCATGTAAACTTCAAGCGGCAGAGACCAGAGAAGACTGGTAGGTGCACTTTCATATATAGTCTGTATAAAGGCACTAGGTGTACTCCATGTTGTAAAAAGGAGCCTATAACTCACATATGAATAGCTTGATATTTTTACATGATTGTCTGTTCGGAGCTACCACACCATTCCTGTCTAGATACTTCTATAAGAGTTATCAGGATAAATTCAGCAAGTCTAAATGGACCTGTCACAAGAGGATCCTGAACTTGTTATCTACAGAATGAGGGAAGAGGTTAGTTGATTTCAATGAGAGAAATGAAGATATCAGAACTCTGAAAACATGTAACTGACCAGCTGCTCAGAGACTAAATTCAGAATGACTGGGTGCTTCACCCTCACCTTCCTCCTGATAATCTGCTGCCTGGAAGGGAGACATGAAATGGTTGTGAGGCTGTTGACTTGTTGCCTTCTCAGATTGGCAGCTCTCTAAGTAAAGTGATGTCCATTTCTGACACTACACACTGGCTTCTGTGGAGTAAGGCAACACAAGCTCCAGTGTCTGGTTAAATTTTGAGACATGGACTCATTATATAACATTGACTGGCCTGGAGCTTACTATTCAAGACCGGAAAGGCTTTGAACTTAAAAAGATCTGCCAAGTTCTGTGGAATTAAAGGCACGTGCCACCATGCCCAACTATAGAAAGCCATTCAATTCCTCATTTTTTATCTAAACTTCACTGACCATTTTACAGTCACATCAATATAAATATAGCTAGGTAGAACCACACAATGTGCTCACTAGATTCACTGAACACAGCATAAACAATAAACAATTATAAAGTTATAAAACAATTATAATTCAATAAACGCTCTTCTGTTTAATCATGAGCCAGTATTTATTTTCTAGAATGGCATATTCATTTGATTGGAAATTTAAGTTAAAAACAACTGAAGCCACGTTAAACGTCAAAGAAGAAATGAAAATAGTAAAGGGGATTCTACTGCTGATTTTACAAAGAACTCATAGCTACCAAATGACGAAAGACAAGAATATTGTGTCACAATAGTAAGCTCTGAACAAGGCTGTCAGAATGCAGACGTTTCTTCTATTGGAAGACAGGGCCGGCTACAGGAACATGCAACGTAGTTTAGGCTTCAGCTTCTGCCAAGTGTGAGGTCAGAAAGGGTGAGTCTGGTGCTTCATTATCTAGGGATGTTTGGATTAGGATTTTTGCTTATTGAAAAAAAATCATGCTTAGCAATGGATTAACAATTTTATTTCATGAAAGGGATGACAAATTATAAAATATGCTCTCTTTCAATTTTTATTAAAATATAATTAATGGAAAGTTTTAGCCTGATTGCTTTTAAAACACTTTCAGGAACAAACGTAAATCAAACACTAACATTTATGATGCTCGTAACAAGTGTCACAATTGAGTGTTCTATTGAAAGGCATCTAACATGATCTAGGAAAAGTAAGTATGCTAAGGCCAAATAAAATTCTAAGCGTTCTAACCTTAAAACGATAAAAGACACAGTTAAAACAGGTGTCATAATTATATAGAGAAATTCAAATTTTCTTTTGAAAGTTTGAAGAAATTCTGTTACTTGAGTTACTTGTAGTTATGAGAATATTAGTCATCAAAGACATTGACTACATAAAAACCTCATACTTAACATGTGCTATAATGACAGCCTAAGCATGCTTAGTATGAGTAGGAAAAATGAGAGCTGTTGGAGACCTGCACACAAGGTAGCAGTTTTTTGAAAACTAGTTAATATTACACTTACCCACAAAAAGTATATTAATTTTTAGGATTAATTGGACCATTTAGAATACTTAGTTGAATACAAAGCTTTCCCTGCAGTGGGGACTTTCCATAATTTCTATCCCAGCATTGGGGACCATGGGTTTCAGGAACTTGAACTCACCAGTCCCAGAGTCTCCCCTCAGACACACCTCATACTGGTAACTTTGGGACAGGGTCCCTGCTCCACTGACATCCACCAGGTGGCCAGGAAAGTGTCCATCAGGAATAGAGCAGCCACCCAGAGAGACCTCTCTGCCCCTCCTGCACAGCCTCACCCCCACAAACAGCAGCACAGACAAGAGGAAGAGAGAAGACACAGATGCCAAGGCTATGACCAGGTACAGTGTAAGAGCATCATCATCTTCCTGAACGGCGTTCCGAGCAACTTCCGGCAGAGGCAGATAGGGCTGTGAAAATCCATCCACAAGTAGCACGTGCAACGTGACTGTGGCAGAGCGCGCAGGGTCCCCATTGTCCTTGACCAGCAGAAGTAGCCTGTGCTTGGGCACATCTCGCTCGCTCAGCAGCCTGGTGGTGCGTACCTCGCCATTGTGTGCCCACACGCTAAACAACCCGGGCTCTGTGGCCTTGAGCAACTGGAATGACAGCCAGGCATTCTGGCCAGAGTCGCAGTCCACAGCCACAACCTTGGTGATCAGGTATCCTGGCTCCGCTGCCCTGGGGAGCAGCTCGGTGCAGGGTGCAGAGGCGTTCTGCAGCGGGTAGAGCACGAAGGGCGCATTGTCATTGTCGTCCAGCACCATCACATGCACCAGAGCCTGGCTGCTGAGCGCTGGTGAACCTTGGTCTGTGGCACCCACATAGAATTCGAAGGCCTGCAGGGCCTCATAGTCCAGCGCCCTGAGCGCGAACAGCTGCCCATTGTCTGCGTTGATGGAGATGAGCGAGACAAGGGCCAGCTGTGGATTTTGGGGCGGCAGCAGTGAGTAGGTGATGTGGGCATTGGAGCCTGAGTCTGCATCTGTGGCACTGATGGTGCCTATGTGCAGGGCAGGGCTGTTGTTCTCGCGGACAAACATGGTGTAGGAGGTTTGGGTGAAGGCAGGGGCGTTGTCGTTGATGTCAGACACCTGCACTGTTATGGTGTGCTGGGTTGTGAGCCTGGGTGTGCCCAGGTCTGAGACTGAGATGGTGATGTTGTATTCAGCTCTACTCTCTCTGTCCAGAGGGCTCTCTGTCACCAGAGTGTAGAAATTCTTGAAAGTGGATTTTAGAATGAATGGCAGGTTTTCTGAGATAGAGCAAACCGCCTTTCCATTCTCTCCGGAATCCCTGTCTCCAACTCTGAAGATGCTGATTATGGTCTCAGGAGCATTTTCTGGGACTGAGCTGGTCAGTGAAGATATGGTCAGCTCTGGAGCATTGTCGTTCACATCCAACACCTCTATCATCACAGAACCTCTCCCAGAAAGCCCTCCTCCGTCTGTGGCCTCGATTTCCACATGATAAGATTTAATTTTTTCAAAATCCAATTTCTTTTTCAGTCGCATGTCTCCAGTAGTTTCGTTTATTGAGAATGTTTGTTGGATTTCATCTGATGCTTGGAACAAGCCATAGGAAACACTCCCAAAGTTGCCAGCATCTGCATCCCGTGCTAACACAGTCAGGATTGGGGAGTCTGGGGGACAGCTCTCTAGAACCTGCACCTCATAGGGGCTGTTCACAAACTCAGGAGCATTGTCATTGATGTCTATGATCAGGATTCGAACCAAGGCTGTTCCTGACCTCGGTGGAGACCCGCCATCCAGAGCTATGAGGGTTAAGCTCAGCTCTGCCTGCTCCTCTCTGTCCAGGGCTCTGTCCTGCACCAACTCTGGGTATTTCTTGCCTTCACTATTATTTCGAGTGAGGACATGAAAATGAGGGTTGGTGCTGACTCTGTACTCTTGAAGCCCATTGTTGCCCACATCCAAATCCTGGGCTAATTTCAATGAAAATCGTGTGCCTGGCTGGCTGTTTTCCGGAATTTTCAAGAGCAATTCTCTATCTGGGAATTCTGGAGCATGATCATTTATGTCCTGGATCAATAATTCTCCTTGAAAATATTGCACTGGCTTTTCAAGAGACACCTGGAAAGGCAGCACACAGGGATCCAAAGAGCCACACAGCTCTTCCCGGTCTAGTTTCTCTCTCAGAATCAAATCTCCAGTCTCAGGATCCAGCAGCAATCTCTGCTTGTAATCATCAGACACCACCCGTGCAGACCTGGCAGCCAGCTCCCCAGCTCCCAGACCCAGATCCTTGGCCAGATGGGCCACAAAGGAGCCACTTTCTGTTTCCTCTAAAATAGAGTATCGAGTTGTTGCCTCACTGCAAACCAGAACCAAAGCCATCATAAAAATAAACAGCATTACTTGCCTGTTTAGGTGAATCTTCCTCAGCTTCTCCATGATGGGGAAGTGCATGCTTGCATCCAATCCTGTAGCAGTCTCCCAAATGCTTTGAAAGACTGATTTCTGATTTCCTCTTCAGGTGACTTCACGGTGTAGCTCTTATTCTCATATTAGTCCATTATATTCTTGCCCAAAACCCTGTATAGCTCCACAGTGCTTGCAAAGCTCTTGCCTGCGTCTTTTGTTCTGTATTGCAACAAGCGATTCCGGGTACTTTAGAGCTTTTCAATCACAATCTTAGCCTGCAGCGCCACCCTGTGTCTTTTTGGGATAATTGATACAGTTCTAGTTTTAAGTCAAACAATTCTTTAATATCAAAACACATTCTTAATGTTCAGATTAATGCCCTGTTAAAAGTGTATATAGTTTTGTCTTTGGCAACATTGTTATTATCTTATACTGCATAATTTGGTAAAGTCATCCACTACTGTATACAAGAAGAATCATTTACATAAAGGAGAAGACAGCTGCTCTTCCCACACATGCTTTTAAATTTTGAATAACCAGGTTTAAAAAAACCTCAAGAAATCCTATTTCTAACGGTGCTTTCTCACAGTGCCTAAAGAACAAAGTTACATTCTTAATATCAACAGTTTGTACCATTAGTATAAACTATTACACAAGCATTGCCTTTTGAAATACCCCAATGTATTGATACAGATGCATAGATCAGATTCATCAGCTGACAGCTGAGTGAAATAGCAGCAAACCAAATAGTGCAAACCTAAGTTTAATATTGGCTAACCTCCTAATTCTAAAGCATTTGGAAGTAGTTTGACATTACAAATTTTTGATGCATTGTCAGACAACTAACAACTATTTCCAGCCTGTATTTAAATAGAAAATAGTATCTATGTATTTAATGTATAAAATCACTCAAAGAATTTATTTCCAATTTAGAACATTTCTCTAAATTTAGGAAACATGGTTTTTTAAAATTTGTCATTTTTTCTTTTCTTTCTTTTTTGGCTGTTCAGTGGTACTTGGATTTACAAATGAAAAATTCAGAGATGTTTTGCAACTTCTGGGGAAAAGGCAAACTGGCATTTTGATAACGACTCCATTAAGTTGTAAACTAGTTTGAGGGTAATCTGTAATATCCAGTCTTAGAGTTCACATACATTTCCTCCTTGAATAGGTCTTCTGCAATATCCTCCAGTATTGTCTATTGTTCTGTATAAAATATGTCTACACATTTGTTTGCTTCCTTTCTAAGCATCCAGCTCCTTTTGAATCCAAGGACTGGATTCAAATGCAAACACATAGAGATGGTTATTCTTAGGATAATGATCTTCTATTGTACACACGTGCTGAACTTGTTCACTAATGTTAGAATATTTGGAGATTACATAGAATTTTATACATGCAAGGTCACACCATTTATACATACAGACACTTTGTGTTTTCCTCTTCCAATTATCAGATTTTCTGAAATGCTTTTCTTCATTAATGTAGACAATTGTGATATTTTGTCCATGAGGCATATTTAATTATTGTTGTATGTTGAGCCACTATGTTCTTGGGTAAATCCTTTTCAGCTGTGGAATACAATCTCATGTTTTATTATTTTTTTGCCAGTATTTTATTGAGGTGTTTTAAGTAATTGATGATAAGACAAATGGCTATGTAGTTTTCTCCCATTATTGTATTTGCCTGGTTTTGTCACAGTTTGCTTCCATAGACTGAGTTGTTTAGTAGTTGCTTCTCTGATCTTTGTTGTTAAAGCAGTAATGTTTGGTACATGAATACTGTCTTAGTTAGGGTTCTTTAGGATCACAGAATTTATGGAATGTCTCTCTTTGTTGAAGGAATTTATTGTTATGACTTACAGTCTGTGGTCCAACTACCCCAACAATGGTCAATAATTAGTGAGAAGTCCAAGAATCTAGTAGTTGCTCAATCCCATGAGGCTAGTTGTTTCAGCTGGTCTTCTGTAGAAGGCTGGCAAGTAAATGCAAGCAGGCAAAGAAGAGCAAATCCTCCTTCTTTCTATTTTTATTTAAATTTTATTTTTCTCAGATATTTTCTGTATTTACATTTCAAATATTATCCCTCTTCCCCACTCCCCCTACTTCTATGAGGATGCTTCTACTTGCACTCACCCACTTCAACCTCAATGCTCTGGCATTAGTCTACGTTTGGGAAATGAGCCTTCATAGGACCAAAGGCTTTTCCTCCTATTGATGGTGGACAATGCCAACCACTGCTACATATGTGGCTAGAATCATGAGTCCCTCCATGTGTACTCATTGGTTGGTGGTTTAGTCCCTGGGAGCTCTGGTAGGGTCTTGTTGGTTGATATTGCGTTCTTCCTATGGTGCTGCAAACCCCTTCAGCTCCTTCAGTATTTCCTCTAATTTCTACATTGGGGTCACCTTGTTCAGTCCAATGGATAGCTGCAAGCATCCTTATCTGTATCAGAAGGGCTCCGGCAGAGCCTCAAAGGAGACACCCATATCTAGCTCGTGTCATCACGAGCATTCTTGGCATCAGCTATAGTGACTGGGTTTGGTGGGTGCATGTGGAGAGGGTCCCCAGGTGGGATGACCTTTTCTTCAGTTACTGCTCCACTCTTTGTCCCTGTATTTCTTCTTGTGAGTACTTTGTTCTCCCTTCTAAGAAGGACTGAAGTGTTCACATTGTTGTCTTGCTTCTTCTTGAGCTTCATATGATCTGTGAATTTTTTCTTAGGTATTCCAAGCTTTTGGGCCAATATTCACTTATGATTGAGTGCATACCATGTGTTCTTTTGTGACTAGGCTACATCATTCAGGATATTTTCTAGTCCTAATTCTATGAAGAATTGAGTTGGAATTTTGATGGAGATTGCATTGAATTTGTTGATTGCTTTCGGCATGATGGCCATTTTTACTATATTAATTCGGCCAATCTATGAGCATGGGAGTTCTTTCCATGTTCTGAGGTATTCTTCAATTTCTTTCTTCAGAGATTGATGTTCTTTTTAAAATTTTTATTGGGTATTTTCCTTTACATTTCTTTTCTTAAATTGGATATTTTTTACTTACATTTCAGATGTTATTCCCTTTTCCTGTTTCCCAGACACAAGCACCCTATCCTATTCCCCTCCACTTCTTCTATAAGGGTGTTCCCCTACTCATCCACACCCGCTTCCTGTCCCCTGACATTTCCCAACACTGTGGGGTCCAACTTTGGCAGGACCAAGGGCTTGTCCTTCCATTGGTGCCCAACAAGGCCATCCTTTGCTACATATGCAGCTGGAGTCATGGATCAGTCCATGTATAGATGTTGGGTAGTGGTTTAGTCCCTGGGAACTCTGGTTGGTTGGCATTGTTGTTCTTATGGGGTTGCAAGCCCCTTCAGCTCTTTCAATCCTTTCTCTAACTACTCCAACAGGGGTCCCATTCTCAGTTCAATGGTTTGATACTAGCATTTGCCTCTGTATTTGACATGCTCTGGCTGTGCCTCTCAGGAGACAGCTATATCTGGCTCTCAGCATGCACTTCTTAGCTTCATCAATATTATCTAGTTTTGGTGGCTGTATAAATAAGGGCTACATACACATGTGGGGCAGGCTTTGAATGGCAATTCCTTCAGTCTCTGCTCCAAACATTGCTTCCATATTCCATCCTATGAATATTTTTGTTCCCCCTTTTAAGAAGGACTGAAACATCTGCATATTGGTCGTCCTTCTTCTTGAGTTTCATATGGTCTGTGGATTGTATATTGGGTAATTTGAACTTTTAGGCTAATATCCACTTATCAATGAGTGCATACCATGTGTGTTTTTCTGTGATTGGGTTACCTCACTCAGGACGATATTTTCTAGTTCCACCCATTTGCCTATGAATTTCATGAAGTCATTGTTTTAGTTAGCTGAGAGGTGCTCCATTGTGTAGATGTACCACATTTTCTGTATCCATTCATCTGTTGAAGGGCATCTGGGTTTTTTCCAGCTTCTGGCTGTTATAAATAAGGCTGTTATGAGCATAGTGGAGTATATGTCTTTGTTGCATGTTGCAGCATCTTTTGGGTATATGCCCAGGGGAGGTATAGCTGGGTCCTCAGGTGGTGCAATGTCCAATTTTCTGAGGAACCATGAGGTTGATTTCCAGAGTGATTGTAACAGCTTGCAACCCCATCAACAAAGGAGGAGTGTTTCCTATTTCTCTACATCCTCACCAACATCTGTTGTCACCTGAGTTTTTGATCTTAGCCATTCTGACTGGTGTGAGGTGGAATCTCAGGGTGGCTTTGATTTGCATTTTCCTGATGACTAAGGATGTTGAGCATTTCTTTAGGTACTTCTGTGCCATTCTAAATTCCTCACCTGAGAATTCTTTGTTTAGCTCTGTACCCTATTTTAATAGGGTTATTTGGCTTTCTGGAGTCTAACTTCTTGAGTTCTTTGTATCATCTTCTATCAGATTGTTAAAGATATTTTCCCAATCTGTTGGTTGCCATTTTGTTCTATTGACAGTATCCTTTGCCTTATCAAAGCTTTTCAGTTTTATGAGGTCCCATTTGTCCATTCTTGATCTTAGAGCATAAGCCATTGGTGCTTTGTTCAGGAAAATTTCCCCAGTGCCCATGTGATCGAGACTCTTCCTCACTTTTTCTTCTATTAGTTTGAGAATATCTCGTTTGATGTGGAGGTCCTTGAACCACTTGGACTTGAGCTTTGTATAGGGAGATAAGAATGGTTCAAATTGCATTCTTCTACATGCTGACCTCCAGTTGAACCAGCACATTGGTTGAAAATGCTATCTTTTTTTATTGGATGGTTTTAGCTCCTTTGTCAAAGATAAAAGACCATAGGTGTGTGGGTTTGTTTTGATGTCTTCAATTCTATTACACTGATCTACCTGCCTGTCTCTGTACCAAGACCACACAGTTTTATCACTATTGCTCTGTAATCCTGCTTGAGGTCAGAGATGTTGTTTTATTGTTGAGGATAGTTTTTGCTGTCCTGGGTTTTTTGTTATTCCAAATGAATTTGCAAATTGTCCTTTCTAACTCTATGAAGGATTGAGTTGGAATTTTGATGGGGATTACATTGAATCTTTAGATTTCTTTTGGCCATTTTTACTATATTAATCCTGCCAATCCATGAACATGGAAGGTCTTTCCATCTTCTGAGATCTTCTTCAATGTTTTTCTTCAGATACTTGAAATTTTTGTCATACAGATCTTTCACTTGCTTAGTTAGAATCACACCGAGGTATTTTATGTTATTTGGGACTATTATGAAGGGTGACCTTTCTCTTATTTCTTTCTCAGCCTGTTTATCCTTTGAGAAGAGGAAGACTACTGATTTTTTATACCCAGACACTTTGCTGAAGTTGTTTATCAGGCTTAGTAGTTCTTTGGTAGAACTTTTGGGGTCACTTAGGTATACTATCATATCATCTGAAAGTAGTGATATTTTGACTTGTTCCTTTCCAATTTGCATCCCTTTGACCTTCTTTCATTGTCTGCTCTGGATAGGACTTTGAGTACTGTATTGAATAAGTAGGAAGAGTTGGCAGCCTTGTCTAGTCCCTGATTTTAATGAGATTGCTTCAAGTTTCTCTCCATTTAGTTTAATGTAGGTTACTGGTTTGCTGTATATTGCTTTTACTATGTTTAGGTATGGGCCTTGAATTCCTGATCTTTCCAGGACTTTTATCATGTAGGGGTGTTGAATTTTGTCAAATACTTTCTCAGCGTCTAATGAAATGATCATGTGGTTTTTTTCTTTGATTTTGTTTATATAGTGCATTATGTTGATGGATTTCCATATATTGACACATTTCTGCATCCTTGGGATAAAGCTTACTTGATCATGATGAATGATCATTTTGATGTGTTCTTGGATTCGGTTTGCAAGAATTTTATGGAGTATTTTTGTGTTGATATTCCTAAGGGAAATTGGTCTAAAATTCTCTTTCTCTCTTGAGTTTTTTGTGGTTTATGTATAAGCATAATTGTGGCTTCATAGAAGGAATTGGGTAGTGCTATTTCTATTTTTTTTGGAACAGTTTGGACAGTATTGATATGAGATATTCTATGAAGGTCTGATTGAATTCTTCACTAAACCCATCTGACCCTGGGCTCTTTTCTTGTTGGGAGACTTTTAATAACTGCTTCTATATGTTTAGGAGGTATATGGTTTTTAGATGGTTTTAACTGATTCTAATTTAACTTTGCTACCTTGTATCTGTCTAGAAAATTGCCCATTTCCTCCAAATTTTTCCAGTTTTGTTGAGTGTAGACTTTTATAGTAGGATCTGATGACTTTTTGAATTTCCTCAGATTCTGTTGTGTCTTCCTTTTAATTTCTGATTTTGTTAATTTGGATACTGTCTCTGTGCCTTCTGGTTAGTCTTGCAAAGGTTTTATCTATCTTTTTGACTTTCTCAAAGAACCAGCTACTAGTTTTGTTGATTCTTTGTATAGTCCTTTTTGTTTCTACTTGGTTATTTTCATCCCTGAGTTTGATTATTTCGTGCCTTCTACTCCTCTTGGGTATATGTGCCTCTTTCAGTTCTGGAACTTTTAGGTGTGCTCTCGAGCAGTTAATGTATGCTTTCTCCTGTTCATTTTTAGAGGCACTCAGAGCTATGAGTTTTCCTCTTAGCAACACTTTCATTGTGTCCCATAAGTTTGGGTATGTTGTGCCTTCATTTTCATTATATTCTAAAAAGTCTTTCATTTCTTTCTTTATTTCTTCCTTGACCAAGATACTGTTAAGTAGAGTGTTGTTCAACTTTCATTTACATGTGGGCTTACTGTCATTTTTGTTGTTATTGAAGAGTAGACTTAATCCATTGTGATCTGATTGGGTGCATGGGATTATTTTATTTTATTGATTTGTTGAGGCCTCTTTATATATATGGTCAATTTTGGAGAAGGCAACATGGGGTGCTGAGAAGAAGGTATATTCATTTTTTGTTTTAAGACAAAATGTTCTATAGATAACCTTTAAAACCATTTGGTTCAGAACTTCTGTTAGTTTAACTATATCTCTGTTTAGTTTCTGTTTCCATGATCTGTCCATTGATGAGAGTGGGGTGTTGAAATATCCTACTATTATTGTTTGAGGTGAAATTTGTGCTTTGAGCTTTAGTAAGGTTTCTTTTATGAATGTAGGTGCCCTTGCATTTGGAGCATAGATATTTAGGGTTGAGAGTTTATCTTGGTGGATCTTTCCTTTGAAGGATATGAAATATTCTTCCTTATCTTAACTTTTGGTTGAAAGTTAATTTTATTTGATATTAGAATGGCCATTCCAGCATGTTTTTTGGACCATTTGCTTGTAAAGCTATTTTCCAGCCTTTAACTCTGAGGTAGTGTTTGTCTTTGTCTCCGTATTTCCTGTATGCAGCACAATGCTGGGTCCTCTTTACGTATCCAGTCTGTTAGTCTATGTCTTATTATTGGAGAATTGAGTCCATTGATGTTAAGAGATATTAAGGAATAGTGATTGATGCTTCCTGTTATTTTTGTTGTTAGAGGTGGAATTATATTTGTGTGTCTCTCTTCTTTTGATTTCGTTGCAAGGAGATTACATTCTTCCTTTTTCTAGGGTATAGTTTCTCTTCTTGTGTTGGAGCTTTCTATTTATTATCCTTTGTAGGTCTGGATTTGTGGAAAGATAGTGTGTAAATTTGTTTTTGTCATGTAATATCTTGGTTTTCCATCTATGTTAATTGAGTATTTTGCTGGATACAGTAACTTGGGCTGGCATTTGTGTTCTCTTAGGGTCTGTATGATATCTGCCCAGGATTACCTGGCTTTCATAGTCTCTAGTGAAAAATCTGGTGTGATTGTCTTAGGCCTGCCTCTATATGTTACTTGACATTTTCCCTTACTGCTTTTAATATTCTTTCTTTGTTTTGTGCATTTGGTGTTTTGACTATTATGTGATGGGAGGAACTTTTTTTCTGGTCCAATCTATTTGGAGTTCTGTAGGATTATTGTATGTTTATGTGCATATCTTTCTTTAAGTTAGGTAAGTTTTCTTCTATAATTTTGTTGAAGCTATTTGCTGGCACTTTAAGTTTGGCGTCTTCATTTTCTTCTATACCTATTATCCTTAGGTTTGATTTTATTGTGTCCTGGATTTCCTGGATGTTTTAGCCTAGGAGCTTTTGACATTTTACATTATCTTTGTTGGTCGTGTTGATGTTTTTTATGGTATCTTCTGCCCCTGAGATTCTTGCTTCTATCTCTTGAATTCTGTTGATGATGCTTGCATCTATGACTCCTGACCTCTTTTCAAGGTTTTCTATATCCATGGTTGTCTCCCTTTGTGCCTTTTTTATTGTTTCTATTTCCATTTTCAAATCCTGGATTTTTTTCAATTCCTTCACTTGTTTTTTGTGTTTTCTTGTAATTCTTTAAAAGACTTTTTTTGTTTCCTCTTTAAGGTTCACTTGTTTACTAGTGTTGTCTTGTATTTTTTCCACCTTAAATAGCTGTTTATTGGCAGTGGGCTGGAAGGGATGGCAGATTTAGCATTCACAGACAACACCGCACACACAAGGGCAACAAGAGTAATGGGGAAGAGCCTGAAGGCCCCTCTTCAATAGCAAGTGGGTAGGCAGGGTCCTGGAGTGTTGATGGAGCAGCCTTAGATCAGCTCTGGTTAGTAGACATGGTTAGAGATGAAGAGAGATTCACTGGCTGCGGCTCCAGAATGGCCACTTGGAGTGTACTTTCCTTGACAAGCGAGGCTGTTGGCCAGGGCTCGCTTGATGTACTACTCCTGGGCTGCCTTCAGGTTCTCCTTCTTCCCACCCCAAGCCTTTAGAGCACAGGCCTGCAGGGCTCGGCCATAGGAGAAAGTCAAGGCCCATGGCTTCAGCAGGGGACACTTGTTGATAGCGTTGAGGTTGATGGATGCCTCTTCCTCACTCTGCCCTCCAGACAGGAAAGTGACCCCAGGGACAGCAAGGGGCACTGTGCGACGAAGTGCTGTGACGGACGGTTGCCATGGCAATCTCCTCATTGGAAAATTTCTGGGTGCAAGCATGGCCAGGGGTGACCATGTTGGGCTTCAGCAGTGTGCCTTCCAGATAGACATGGTCACTCAGAGCCTTGTAGACAGCTGCCAGTACCTTCTCAGTTACATACTGGCAGCGCTTCAAGTCATGGTCCCCATCAGGGAGAATTTCAGGCTCCACAATGGGTACAATGCCATTCTGCTGGCAGATGCTGGCGTAACGGGCCAGAACATTGGTATTTTCCATGATGGCGAGGGACGAGGGAGTATGTTCCCCAATCTTTAGTACACAGCGCTACTTGGCAAAGTCGGCTCCATCCTTCTTATACTGGGCACAGCGCTCAGACAACCCGTCCAGCCCTTGGGTAGTGGTCTCGCCATTGGTTCCAGCCAGGAGCACTACACCCTTACCTACCTTAATGCCCACAACACCACCCTTGGACTTGATAACTTGGGGGAAGGGACGGCCATCATCTGCCTTCTGGTACAGTGTCTCGTGGAAAAGGATCACCCCTCCAATGCAGGGATTCACATGGTCATCGGCAGTCAGCTGCAGTTGGCGGTAGAAGCGCCTGTTCTCCTCGGTGTTCTCGGTGCCAATGGAATGCAGGCGCTTGGTAATGCTTCCAGTGGACTCGTCTGCAGCCAGGATGCCCTTTCCCGGAGCTACAATTCGGTGAGCGATGTCAGCCAGCTCCTTCTTCTGCTCCCGGGTCAGTGCTGGGTATGGTGGGGCATGGTGCCGGTGGCAGCGCTTTCCTGGCACAGGACGGGGTGGGTCTGTCGGGTACGCCGGTGGGTAGGCAAAAGGACTAAAGAGGGAACGCGGCTAGGGTCACCAGAACCTCGTTCTGCGGCGCGTTCCAAGAGAACGCAGCCTATTCAGCTGGGGTCGGGAGGGTCTTGTATTTTTTTAAGGGAGTTATTTATATCCTTCTTAAAGTCCTCCATCATCATCATAAAATGTGATTGTAAATCCAAATCTTGCTTTTCCAGTGTTTTGGGATATTTAGTATTTGTTTTGGTGGGAGAACTGGGCTCTGATAATTCTAAGTAGTCTTGGTTTCTGTTGCTTAGGTTCCTGCACTTGACTCTTCTCATTAGGTTGTCTCTGGTTTTAGCTTGTCTGGCTGTCTCTGTCAGTGCCTTGACCCTCCTTTAGGCCTGTTTTTTAGCAGTTCAGTAGACAGGCTTTCTTTCATCCGGATCTGGGAACAGAAAGCTGTTCTTAGGTTTGTGTGACCTGAAGCCTCCAGGCGGGTTCCTTGGTACAGAAGAGTTGGTCTTACCTCTGCTCTCAGGTGTGTAGGTTCTCTTGGTGTCTAGCTTTCAGCTCTCAGCGAAGGCAGAAACCCAAAAGTTCCTGCTCCTAGATCCCTATGCCCAGAGGGCACAGATGGCAACTAGGCAATTTTCTCTTGGTCACAAATGTGGGCAGAAATTTGTTGTCTCCTCTGAGTTCTCAGGATTTTCTGCACTTCTGATGGTCCAGCTCTCTCCTCCATGGGATTTGAGTGCAGTGAGCTGTGGGATCTGTTCAGTTCAGTTCCGGGTGCAGCCAGAAATCAGACAGTTCCTGCAGCTGACTGCTACTATATTCCTCTATCCAGAGCCACTATGCAGTTTCTTCTTGGGCCAGGAATATGAGGAGATGTGGGCAGAAGTGGCTGTCTTCCCTGAGGTTTTAGGATTATCTGAACTTCTGGGAGTTCAGCTCTCTCCACCACAGGGTTTGGGTGCAGGGAGCTGTGGGATTATTTCAGTTCAGTTCCGGGCACAGCCAGAAACTGGAAGGGTCCTGTTCCAGAGGACTTCTGCCTTTGTGTGTCCTGAAGCCACTGGGCAGGTCACTTGGAGCAGAAAAGTTGGTCTTACCTCTGTTTTCAGGAGTGTAGGCACTCCTGGCAACCAGCTTTCAGCTTTCAGCATAGGCGGAAACTCAAAAGGTCCTGCCCCCGATTGCTCTAGTCCCTGTGCCCAGAGGTCACAGATGGCACTAAGCTATTTCTTCTTGGGTTAGGAATGTGGGCAGAAAGTAATTGTCTCCTCTGTGTTCTCAGGATTGTACTTCTGAGGTTTTTTAAAAACATTTTTAATTGGATAATTTTTTTACATTTCAAATGTTATCCCCTTTTCCTGTTTCCTGTCCATAAACCCTTAACCTATACCCCTCCCCTTTCTTCTATGAGGGTGTTCCTCCATTCATCCAACCACCCCTTCCTGCCTCCCTGCCCTGACATTCCCTTATACTGGGCCCCGGCCGTGGCAGGACCAAGGGCTTCTCCTCTCATTGGGGCCCATCAAGACCATTCTCTGCTACGTATGCAGCTGGAGCCATTGGTCTGTCCATGTGTACTCTTTGCATGGTGGTACAGTCACTGGGAGCTCTGGTTGGAACTGTCTCTAACTTCCTCACTGGGGAACACCTCTTCACTTCAATGGTTGGCTATGAGACTACACCTCTGTATTTGTCATGCTGTGGCAGAGCCTATCAAGAGACAGATATATCAGGCTTTTGTCAGCATGCACCTCTTGGCATCCATAATAGTAACTGGGTTTGCTGGCTGTATCTGGGTTGGATCCCCAGGTGGTGCAGTCTCTGAAAGGCCATTCCTTCAGTCGCCACTCCAAACTTTGTCTTCATTTCTGCACTGGAAAATTTTTGTTCCTCCTTCTAAGAAGGACTGAAATATCTGCACTATGGTCTTCCTTATCTTGAGCTTCAAGTGGTCTGTCAATTGTATCTTGGGTATTTAGAGCTTTTGGGATAATATCCACTTATAAGTAAGTACATACCATGTGTGTTCTTTTGTAACTGGGTTACCACACTCAGGATGATATTTTCTTTCTTTTTTTCCTCCATCTTTATTAAATTGGGTATTTCTTATTTACATTTCAATTGTTATTCCCTTTCCTGGTTTCCAGGCAAACTTCCCCTTAGCCCCTCCCCCTCTCCTTCTATATGGGTGTTCCCCTCCCCATCTGTCCCCCATTACTGCCCTCCCCCCAACAATCCCGTTCACTGGGGGTTTATTCTTGGCAGGACCAAGGGCTTCCCCTTCCACTGTTTCCATTACAAGGCTATTCATTGCTACCTATGCAGTTGGAGCCCATGTATAGACTTTGGGTAGTGGTTTAGTCCCTGGAAGCTCTGGTTGGTTGGCATTGTTGTTCATATGGGGACTCAAGCCCCTTCAAGCTCTTTCAGTCTTTTCTCTGATTGCTTCAACGGGGGTCCCACTTTCAGTTCAGTAGTTTGCTACTGGTATTCGACTATGTATTTGCCATATTCTGGCTGTGTCTCTCAGGAGAGATCTACATCTGGTTCCTGTCAGCCTGCACTTCTTTGCTTCATCCATCTTATCTAGTTTGGTGGCTCTATATGTATGGGCCACATGTGGGGCAGGCTCTGAATGGGCGTTTCTTCAGCTTCTGTTCTAAACTTTGCCTCCCTATTCCCTCCCAATGGTATTCTTGTTCCCCTTTTAAAGAAGGAGTGAAACAGTCACATTTTGGTCATCCTTCTTGAGTTTTATATGTTCTGTGCATCTAGGGTAATTCGAGCATTTGGGCTAATATCCACTTATCAATGAGTGCATACCATGTGTGTTTTCCTGTGATTGGGTTAGCTCACTCAGGATGATATTTTCCAGTTCCATCCATTTGCCTATGAATTTCATAAAGTCATTTATTTTTGATAGCTGGGTAATGTTCCATTGTGTAGATGTACCACACTTTCTGTATCCATTCTTCTGGTGAAGGGCATCTGAGTTCTTTCTAACTTCTGGCTATTATAAATAAGGCTGCAATGAACATAGTGGAGCATGTGTTTTTGTTATATGTTGGAGCATCTTTTGGGTATATGCCCAAGAGAGGTATAGCTGGGTCCTCAGGTGGTGCAATGTCCAATTTTCTGAGGAACCACGAGGTTGATTTCCAGAGTGATTGAAACAGCTTGCAATCCCACCAACAAAGGAGGAGTGTTTCCTATTTCTCTACATCCTCACCAACATCTGTTGTCACCTGAGTTTTTGATCTTAGTCATTCTGACTGGTGTGAGGTAAAATTTCAGGGTTGTTTTGATTTTCATATCCCTTATGACTAAAGATGTTGAACATTTCTTTAGGTGCTTCTCAGCCATTTGACATTCCTCAGCTGTGAATACTTTGTTTAGCTCTGAACCCCATTTTTTTAAAAAGGGTTATTTGTCTCCCTGCGGTCTAATTTCTTGAGTTCTTTGTATATTTTGGATATAAGCCCTCTATCAGTTGTAGGATTGGTAAAGATCTTTTCTCAATCTGTTGGTTGCCGTTTTGTCCTAACAACGGTGTCCTTTGCCTTACAGAAGCTTTGTAGTTTTATGAGATCCAACTTGTCGATTCTGATCTTAGAGCATAAGCCATTGGTGTTTTGTTCAGGAAATTTTCTCCAGTGCCCATGTGTTCAAGATGCTTCCCCACTTTTTCTTCTATTAGTTTGAGTGTATCTGCTTTGATGAAGACGTCCTTGATGCACTTGGACTTAAGCTTTGTACAGAGTGATAAGAATGGATCAATCTGCATTCTTCTACCTGCTGACCTCCAGTTGAACCAGCACCATTTGCTGAAAAGGCTATCCTTTTTCCACTGGATGGTTTTGGCCCCTTTGTCAAAAATCAAGTGACCATAGGTGTGTGGGTTCATTTCTGGATCTTCAATTCTATTCAACTGGTCTATGTGCCTGTCTTTGTACCAATACCATACAGTTTTTTTCACTATTGCTTTGTAATCCTGCTTGAGTTCAGGGATAGTGATTCCCCCCGGAAGTCATTTTATTGTTGAGGATAGTTTTTTGTTATTCCAGATGAATTTGCAAATTGTTCTGTCTAACTCTCTGAAGAATTGGATTGGAATTTTGATGGGGATTGCATTGAATCTGTAGATAACTTTTGGTAAAATCGCCATTTTTACTATATTGACCCTGCCAATCCATAAGCATGGGAGATCTTCCCATCTTCTGAGGTCTTCTTCAACTTCTTTCTTCAGAGGCATGAAGTTCTTATCAAACAGATCGTTCACTTACTTAGTTCAAGTCACACCGAGGTATTTTATATTATTTGGGACTATTATGAAGGGTGTTGTTTCCCTAATTTCTTTCTCAGCTTGTTTCTCTTTGGTGTAGAGGAAGGCTACAGATTTATTTGAGTTAATTTTATACCCAGCCACTTTGTTGATGGTGTTAATCAGGTTTAGTAGTTCTCTGGTGGAATTTTTGGGATCACTTAAATATACTATCATATCATCTGCAAATAGTGATATTTTGACCTCTTCCTTTCCAATCTGTATCCCTTTGATCTTTTGTTGTCTGATTGCTCTGGCTAGGTGTTTGAGAACTATATTGAATAAGTAGGGAGAGAGTGGGCAGCCTTGTCTAGTTCCTGATTATAGTGGGATTGCTTCAAGTTTCTCTGCATTTAGTTTAATATTAGCTACTGGTTTGCTGTACATAGCTTTTACTATGTTTAGGTATGGGCCTTGAATTCCTGTTCTTTCCAGGACTTTTATCATGAAAGGCAGTTGAATTTTGTCAAATGCTTTCTAAGCATCTAATGAAATGATCATATGGTTTTTATCTTTCAGTTTGTTTACATAGTGGATTACGTTGATGGTTTTCCATATATTAAACCATCTCTGTATACCTGGGATGAAGCCTACTTGGTCATGATGGAAAATTGTTTTGATGTGGTCTTGGATTTGGTTTGGAAGTCTTTTATTGAGTATTTTTGGGTTGATATTCATAAGGGAAATTGGACTGAAGTTCTCTTTCTTTGTTGGGTCTTTGTGTGGTTTAGGCATAAGAGTAATTGTCGTTTCATAGAAGGAATTCCGTAGCAATCCATCTGTTTCAATTTCATGAAATAGTTTGGATAGTATTGGTATGAGGTCTTCTTTGAAGGTCTGATAGAATTCTGCACTGAACCCATCTGGACCTGGGCTCGTTTTGGTTCAGAGACCTTTAATGACTGCTTCCATTTCTTTAGGAGTTATGGAGTTGTTTAAATGGTTTATCTGTTCCTGATTTAACTTTGGTACCTGGTATCTGTCTAGGAAATTGTCCATTTCCTGCAGATTTTCAAGTTTTGTTGAATATAGGCTTTTGTAGTAGGATCTGAAGATATTTGAATTTCCTCTGATTCTGTTGTTATGTCTCCATTTTCATTTCTGATTTTGTCAATTTGGACACACTCTCTGTGTCCTCTGGCTAATTTGGCTAAGGGTTTTTCTATATTGTTGATTTTCTCAGGGAACCAGCCTTTGGTTCTGTTGATTCTTTGTATAGTCCTTTTTGTTTCTGCTTGGTTGATTTCAGCTCTGAGTTTGATTATTTCCTGCCAAATACTCCTCCTGGGTATAGTTGCTTCTTTTTGTTCTAGAGCTGTTATGTGTGCTGTCAACCTGGTGGTATATGCTCTCTCCTGTTTGTTTCTGCAGGCACTCAGAGCTATGAGTTTTCCTCTTAGCACAGCGTTCATTTTTCATTGTGTCCCATAAGTTTGGATATGTTGTACCTTCATTTCTGTTAAATTCTAAGAAGTCCTTAATTTCTTTCTTTATTTCTTCCTTGACCAGGTTATCATTGAGTAGAGCATTGTTCAACTTCCATGTATATGTGAGCATTCTTCCCTTATTGTTATTGAAGACCAGCTTTAGTGAGGTGCAATGTGTGCTTTGATCATTAGTAAGGTTTCTTTTATGTATGTAAGTGCCCTTGTATTTGGAGCATAGATATTTAGGATTGAGAGTTCATCTTGGTGGATTTTTCCTTTGATGAATATGAACTGTCCTTCCTCATCTTTTTTGATGACTTTTGTTTGAAAATCGATTTTATTCGATATTAGAATGATTACTCCAGCTTGCTTCTTCAGACCATTTGCTTGGAAAGTTGTTTTCCAGCCTTTCACTCTGAGGTAGTGTCTGTCTTTGTATCTGAGGTGTGTTTCCTGTAGGCAGCAAAATGCTGGGTCCTCATTACATATCCAGTTTGTTAATCTGTGTCTTTTTATTGGGGAATTGAGTCCATTGATGTTGAGAGATATTAAAGAATAATGATTGCTGCTTCTTGTTATATTCATATTTGGATGTGAGATTATGTTTGTATGCCTGTCTTCTCTTTGTTTTGTTGCAAAACGATTAGTTTCTTGCTTTTTCTAGGGTGTAGCTTGCCTCCTTGTGTTGGCCTTTACCATTTATTTTCCTTTGTAGGGCTGCATTTGTAGAAAGATATTGTGTAAATTTGGTTTTGTCATGGAATATCTTGGTTTCTCCATCTATGTTAATTGAGAATTTTGCTGGATACAGTAACCTGGGCTGGCATTTGTGTTCTCTTAGGGTCTGTATGACTTCTGACCAAGATATTCTGGCTTTCATAGTCTCTAGTGAGAAGTCTGGTGTGATTTTAATAGATCTGCCTTTATATGTTACTTGACCTATTTCCGTTACTGTTTTTAATATTTTTTTCTTTGTTTTGTACATTTGGTGTTTTGACTATTATGTGACAGGAGGAGTTTCTTTTCTGGTCCAATCTATTTGGAGTTCTGTACGCTTCTTGTATGTTTATGGTCATCTCTTTCTTTATGTTAGGGAAGTTTTCTTCTATGATTTTGTTGAAGATATTTACTGGTCCTTTGAGCTGGGAGTCTTCACTCTCTTCTATACCTATTAGCCTTAGGTTTGATCTTCTGATTGAGTCCTCGATTTCCTGTATGTTTTGGACCAGTAGCTTTTTCCGTTTTACATTATCTTTGACCGTTGTGTCGATGATTTCTATGGAATCTTCTGCTCCTGAGATTCTCTCTTCTATCTCTTGTATTCTGTTGTTCATGCTTGTATTTACAGCTCCTTGTCTCTTCTTTTGGTTTTCCGTGTCCAGGGTTGTTTCCCTTTATGCTTTCTTTATTGCTTCTATTTCCATTTTTAATTCCTTCACCTGTTTGGTTGTGTTTTCCTGGAATTCTTTCAGGGATTTTTGTGATTCCTCTCTATAGGTTTCTACTTGTTTATTCATGTTTTCCTGCGTTTCTCTAAGGAAGTTCTTCATGTCTTTCTTGAAGTCATCCAGCATCATGATCATATGTGATTTTAAATCTAGATCTTGCTTTTCTGGTGTGTTTGGATACTCAGTGTTTGCTTTGGTGGGAGAATTGGGCTCCGATGATGCCATGTTGTCTTGGTTTCTGTTGCTTGGGTTCCTGCACTTGCCTCTCGCCATCAGGTTGTCTCTGATGTTTCCTTGTTCTGCTATTTCTGACAGTGGCTAGACCGTGCTATAGGCCTGTGTGTCAGGAGTGCTCTAGACCTGTTTTCCTGTTTTCTTTCAGCCAGTTATGGGAACAGAGTGTTCTGCTTTCAGGTGTGTAGTCGGTCCTGTCTACTGGTCGTCAGCTGTTCCTGTGGGCATGTGTCCTGTGTGCACCAGGCAGGTCATCTTGGAGAATAAAAGTTGGTCTTACCTCTGGTCTTGGGCCTGAAGTCACTCTTCGGGGCTGGGTTTCAGCTCTTTGTGAGGGCAGCAACAAGAAGGGCCTGTCCTGCCTTATCTCAGGTCCCTGCGCCCAGAGGGCCCAGATGGTGCTATGCATTTTCCTCTAGAGTCAGAAATGTGGGCAGTGAGTAGTCTCTTCTGGCTTCCCAGTCGTGTTTGCCCCTCTGAAGGTCTAGCTCTCTCTCCCACGGGATTTGGGTGCAGGGGCTGTTTGACCAGGTACCCTCAGATCTGGATGCAGTCTGAACCACAGGGCTCCTGCAGCTTTAGTGCCACTATCTTCCTGCTCCCAGAGGCCCTATACAGTTTCCTCTTAGGCCAGGGATGTGGGCAAGGTTGGGCAGTACTGGTGGTCTCTCCTGCCCTGCAGTCTCAGGAGTGCCCAAATTTCTGGCGATGAGCTCTCTCTCCCTCAGGTTTGGGAGCAGGGAGCTGTGGGCTGGGATCAGTGAGGTTCAGGCTCCAGCTAGAAACCAAGGATGATATTTTCTATTTCTATCCATTTGCCTGTGAATTTCATGAAGTCATTGTTTTTAATAGCTGTATAGTATTCCATTGTGTAAATGTACCATATTTTCTGTATCCATTCCTCTGGGACATCAGGGTTATTTCGAGCTTCTGGCTATTATATATAAGGCTGCTATAAACATAGGGGATCATGTGTCCTTGTTGTATGTTGGAACATCTTTTGGGTATATGCCCAATAGTGGTATAGCTGGGTCCTCAAGTAGTACTATGTGCAATTTTCTGAGGAACCTCCAGACTGATTTCCAGAATTGTTGAACCAGCTTGCAATCCACAAACAATGGAGTATTATTCTTTCTCCGCATCCTTGCCAGCATCTGCTGTCACCTGAGTTTTTGATCTTACCCATTTTAACTGGTATGAGGTTTGATCACAGTGTGTTTTTGATTTGGATTTCCTTGATGACTAAGTGTGTTGAACATTTCTTTACATGCTCCACAGGCATTCAATACTCCTCACTTGAGAATTCTTTGTTTAGTTCTGTACCCCATTTTTAATAGAGTTATTTGGCTTGCTGTAGTCTAACTTCTTGAGATCCTTGAATATATTGGATATTAGCCCTCTGTTGGATAGAGGGTTGGTAAAGATCTTTCCCCAATCTCTTAGTTGCTGTTTTGAACTAATGACAGTGGCCTTTGCCTTACAGAAACTGCAATTTTATGAAGTCCCATTTGTCAATTCTTGATCTTAGAACATAAGCCATTGGTGTTCTATTCAGGAAAAATTTCCCCAGTGCCCATATATTCAAGGCTCTTCCCCACTTTTCTTCTATTAGTTTGAGTGTATCGGATTTGATGTGGAGGTCTTTGATCCACTAGGACTTAAGCTTCATACAGAGAGATAAGAATGAATTGCTTTGCACTCTTCTACATCCTGACCTCCAGTTGAACCACCACCATTAGCTAAAATGCTATTTTTTTCCCATTAGATGGTTTTAGCTCCTTTGTCAAAGATCAAGTGATCATAGGTGTGTGGGTTCATTTCTGGGTCTTCATTCTATTACACTAATCTACCTGTCTGTCTCTGTACCAAGACCATACAGTTTTTTTTAATCACTATTGCTTTGTAATACTGCTTGAGTTCAGTGACAGTGATTCCCCTGGAAGTCATTTTATTGTTGAGGATAGTTTTAACTATCCTGGTTTTTTTGTTATTCCAGATGAATTTGCAAATTGTTCTGTCTAGGTCTATGAAGAATTGGATTGGAATTTTGATGGGGATTGCATTGAATCTGTAGATTGCTTTTGGCATGATGGTCATTTTTACACCATTAATCCTGACAATCTATGAGCATGGGGTATCTTTCCATCTTCTGATATTTTCCTCAATTTATTTCTTCAGATACTTCAATTCTTGTGATACACATCTTTCACTTGCTTCGTTAAAGTCACACTGAGGTATTTTATGTTATTTGTGAATATTGTGAAAGGTTTCATTTCCTCTAATTTCTTTCCTACCCTGTTTATCCTTTGAATAGAAGAGGACTATTGATTTTTTTAGTTAATTTTATACCCAGCCACTTTGCTGACATTGTTTACCATAGGTGAACATGCTCGTAGATTGTAGGAATACTCTGGTGGAATTTTTGGGATCACTTAAATATACTATTGTATCATCTGTAAATAATAATGTTTTCTTCCTTTCCAATTCTTATTCCTTTGACCTTCTTTTGTTGTCCAATTGCTTTGGCTAGAACTTGAAGTACTATATTGAATAGGTAGGAAGAGAATGGGCAGCATGTCTATTTCTTGATTTAGTGGGATTTCTTCTAGTTTCTCTCTATTTAGTATGATGTTGGCTATTGGTTTCCTGTATGTTGCTTTTTACTATGTTTAGGTATGGGCCTTGAACTCCTGATCTTCTCAAGACTTTTATCATGAAGGGGTATTAAATTTTCTCAAATGCTTTCTCAGTATCTAATGAATTGATCATGTGGTTTTTTTTCTTGACTTTTTTTATATAGTGGATTACATTGATGGATTTCCATATATTGAACCATCCTTGCATCACTGAATGAAACCTATTTGATCATGGTGAATGATCATTTTGATGTGTTCTTGGATTCTTTTTGCAAAACTTTTATTGAGTATTTTTTCATCGATATTCATGAGGCAAATTGGTCTGAAGTTCTCTTTCTTTATATGGTCTTTGTGTGGTTTAAGTATAAGCATAATTGTGGCTTCAAAGAACAAATTGGGCAGTGATTTTTCTGTTTTGTTTTGTAGAATAGTTTGAAGAGTATTGGTGTTAGGTCTTCATTGAAGGTCTGATCTTATTCTGCACCAAACCTATCTGGTCCTGAGCTTCTTTTAGTTGGGAGACGTTTAATGACTGCTTCTATTTTGGGAGGGTTATGGCGCTGTTTATATGATTTATTTGATCATGATTTAACTTTGGTACCTGGTATCTATCTAGAAAATTGCCCATTTCATTCATATTTCCAGTTGTGTTGAGCATAGGCTTCTGGATTAGGAGCTGATAATTTTTTCAATTTTCTCAGTTTCCGTTGTTAGGTCTCCATTTTCATTTCTGATTTTGTTAATTTGGATACTATCTCTCTGCCCTCTGGTTAGTGTGGCTAAGGTTTTATCTATCTTGTTGATTTTCTCAAAGAACCAGCTCCTGGTTGTGTTGATTCTTTGTATAGTTCTTTCTGTTTCTACTTGGTTGATTTCAGCCCTGAGTTTGATCATTTCCTGCCATCTACTCCTCTTTGGTGTATTTGATTATTTTTGTTCTGGAGTTTTCAAGTGTGTTCTCAAGGTGCTATTTTCTGCTCTCTACTCTTTCTTTTTGGAGGCACTCAGAGCTTTGAGTTCTCCTCTTAGCACCACTTTCATTGTATCCCAAAACTTTGGGTATGTTGTGCCTTCATTTTCATTAAGTTCTAAAACGTCTTTATTTTCTTGCTTTCTATATTCCTTGACCAAGTTGTCATTGATTAGAGTGTTGTTCAGCTTCTATGTGTATGTGGGATTTTTGTTGTCTTTGTTGTTATTGAAGATCAACCTTAGTCCATAGTGATCCGAAGGATACAAGGGATTATTTCAATCTTCTTGTATCTGTTAAGGTCTGTTTCATGACCTATTCTATGGTCAATCATTGTGAAGGTACCATGAGGTTCTGAGAAGAAGGTATATTCTTTTGTTTTAGGATGAAATGTTCTGTAGATGTCTGTTAAGTTCATTTGGTTCATAACTTCTAACAGAAGTTTCATTGTGTCTCTGTTTAGTCTCCCATTGATGGGAGTGTTGTGTTGAATTCTCTTACTATTATTGTGTGTGGTGCAATGTTTGCTTTCAGGTTCAGTAAGGTTTCTTTTATGAATGGAGGTGCCCTTGCATTTAGAATTAAATATTCAGAATTGAGAATTCATCTTGGTGGATTTTTCTTTTGAGTATATCATGTCCTTCCTTATCTTTTCTGATAACTTTTGGTTGAAAGTGGATGTTATTCAATATTAGAATGGATACTCCAGCTTGGTTCTTGGCACCATTTGCTTGGAAAATTGTTTTCCAGTCTTTTACTCTGAGGTAGTGTCTGTATTTGTTAGTGAGGTGTGTTTCATATGTTCAGGAAAATGCTGGGTCCTATTTATGTATCCAGTCTGTTAATCTAGGTCTTTTTATTGGGGAATTGAATCCATTGATGTTAAGAGACATTAAGGAATAGTGACTGTTGCTTCCTGTTATTTTGTTGTTAGAGTTTGAACTATACTTGTGTGGCTATATTTTTTGGGTTTATTGCAAGAAGATTACTTTCTTGCTTTTCTTGGGTGTAGTTTCCGTTCTTGTGTTGGTGTTTTCCATCTACTATCTTTGTAGGCCTGGACTTGTGGAAAGATATTGTGTAAATTTGTTTTTGTCATGGAATATCTTGGTTTCTCCATTTATGTTAATTGATAGTTTTGCTGGATACAGTAGCCTGGGCTGAAATATGTATTCTTTTATGGTCTGTATGACATCTGTTCAGGATCTTCTAGCTTTCATAGTCTGTGCTTAGAAGTCTGGTGTGATTCTGAGAGGTCTATCTTCATGTGTTACTTGATCTTTTTTTCTTACTGCTTTTAATTTTCTTTCTTTGGTATATATAGGTTTTGACAATTGTGTGATGGGGGTATATCTTTTCTGGTCCAATCTATTTGGAGTTCTGTAGGCTTCTTGTATGTTCATGGGCATTACTGTCTTCAGGTTAGGGAAGTTTTCTTCTATAATTTTGTTAAAGATATTTTCTGGTTCTTTAAGTTGGGAATATTGTTCTCTTCAATACCAATTATTTTTAGGTTTGGTCTTCCCATTGTGTCTTGGATTTCCTGAATCTTTTGGGTTAGGAGATTTTTGCATTTTGCATTTTCTTTGACTACTGTGTCAATATTTTCTATGGTATCTTCTTCCCCCGAAATTCTCTCTTCTATCTCTTGTATTCTTTTTGTAATGCTTGGTTCTATGACTTCTGACCTAGCTTTTCTATATCCAGGGTTGTCTCCCTTTGTGATTTCTTTATTGTTTCTATTTTCATTTTTAGATCCTGCATGCTTTTGTTCAATTCCTTCACCTGTTTTTTGTTTTTTTGTTTTTTTGTTTTTTTTTTTTTGTATTTCCTGTGATTTTTGTGTTTCCTCTTTATGGGCTTCATTTTTACTTATGTTCTCCCATATTTCTTTAAGGAAGTTATTAATGTCTTTCTTAACGTCCTCTATCATCATCATGAGATGTGCTTCTAAATCCAAATTTTGATTTTTCCATGTGTTGGGATATCCAGTATTTGCTATGGTGGGAAAACCGGGTTCTGATGATGCAAAGTAGTCTTGGTTTCTGCTTCTTAGGTTCTTGC
Organism: Rattus norvegicus; assembly: GCF_021556685.1. Lineage (NCBI taxonomy): Eukaryota > Metazoa > Chordata > Mammalia > Rodentia > Muridae > Rattus > Rattus norvegicus. Next base: position 29,221,793 of record NC_141551.1, on the reverse strand, counting down.
ACTTGCCTCTTGACATTTGGTTATCTCTGATGTTAGTTGGTCTTGCTGTCTCTGACTGAAGCTTGTCCTCCTATGGGCCTGTGAGCCTGTGAACCTTTAAGCCTGTAAGTCTGTGTTCTTGGGAGTGAGAGTGCTCCTTGGAGACCAGCTTTCTCAAGGCAAGTTTTGGTTGTGATAGCCATAGGACAGTCCCAGCTCTGGGCTCAGATGCAGACTGGAAGTGTCCTTTCCTAGGCTACCATGTGGTTCCCTCGCCCTTGTGCTCTCAGTGGGCCTCTCCTTGGACAATCAATGGAGAGAAAGTGTGGTCCCACTTGTGGACTGTGGGCTTAGGAGGGAGACCTCCTGGCAGGCTAGCTCTCTGCAGGCAGGTTTTGTCTCATCCTCTTTCAATATCCTTATGTAGGTCTCCAGCAGACGGAATGGCCCAGATTAAAGAGATTAAAGATGTGTACCACCACAACTACATCTGGGATTTGGGATTAAAGGCATAAATCATCATACCTGGCCATCTATATGATTTTTGCCCGTCAATTACTTTATAAAAAGCAGTCTCACAGGTTCTCATGTCTAGCATCTTAAAAGAGACCATAAGCGGTATGAAGAATGTGACATTGTCTGATGTTTTGGCTTCATAAAGCAAGTGCAGAATTGTAACCCCTGAGGCAGCTTGAACCTAGTTTAAACAGATCTTTAGGATTGCACACTTTTTTTTAGCTTTTAAAATTTGGGATTTGTTTTTATTATACAGGGTAACCAAGGTGATATTTTAAAATGCATGTACATATTTTACTTTTCCCCCCATCTTTATTAACTTGAGTATTTCCTATTTACATTTCGATTGTTATTCCTCTTCCCGGTTTCTGGGCCAATATTCCCCTAACCCCTCCCCATCCTCCCCCCATTATCACGCTCCCACCCAACAATCACATTCACTGGGGGTTCAGTCTTGGCAGGACCAAGGGCTTCCCCTTCCACTGGTTCCATTACTAGGCTATTCATTGCTACCTATGGGGTTGGAGCCCAGGGTCAGTCCATGTATAGTCTTTGAGTAGTGGCTTAGTCCTGGAAGCTATGGTTGGTTGGCATTGTTGTTCATATGGGGTATCAAGCCCCTTCAAGCTCTTTCGATCCTTTCTAAGATTCCTTCAATGGGGATCCCATTCTCAGTTCAATGGTTTGCTGCTGGCATTCACCTATGTATTTGCTGTATTCTGACTGTGTCTCTCAGGAGAGATCTACATCCGGTTCCTGTCAGCCTGCACTTCTTTGCTTCATCCATCTTATCTAATTGGGTGGCTGTATATGTATGGGCCACATGTGGGGCAGTCTCTGAATGGATGTTCCTTCTACCTCTGTTCTACACTTTGCTCCCTATTCCCTCCCAAGGGTATTCTTGTTCCCCTTTTAAAGAAGGAGTGAAGCATTTGCATTTTGGTCATCCTTCTTGAGATTCATGTGTTCTGTGCATCTAGGGTAATTCAAGCATTTGGGCTAATATCCACTTATCAATGAGTGCATACCATGTGTGTTTTTCTGTGATTGGATTACCTCACTCAGGATGATATTTTCCAGTTCCATCCATTTGCCTATGAATTTCATAAAGTCATTGTTTTTGATAGCTGAGTAATATTCCATTTGTAGATGTACCACATTTTCTGTATCCATTCTTCTGTTGAAGGGCATCTTTCCAGGATAATATACAAATCCATCTGTTGAAGGGTTCTTTCCATCTTCAGGCTATTATAAATAAGGCTGCTATGACCATAGTGGAGCAAGTGTCTTTTTTACATGCTGGGGCATCTTTTGGGTATATGCCCAAGAGTGGTAGAGCTTGTTCCTCCGGTAGTTCAATGTCCAATTTTACGAGCAACCTCCAGACTGATTTCCAGAATGGTTGTACCAATCTACAATCCCACCAACAATGGAGGAGTGTTCCTCTTTCTCCACATCCTCACCAGCATTTGCTGTCATCTGTGTTTATGATCTTAGCAATTCTCATTGGTGTAAGGTGAAATCTCAGGGTTGTTTTGATTTGCATTTCCCTTATGACTAAAGATGTTGAACATTTCTTTAGGTGCTTCTCAGCCATTTGACATTCCTCAGCTGTGAATTCTTTGTTTAGCTCTGAACCCCATTTTTAATAGGGTTATTTGTCTCCCTGCAGTCTAACTTCTTGAGTTCTTTGTATATTTTGGATATAAGCCCTCTATCAGCTGTAGGATTGGTAAAGATCTTTTCCCAATCTGTTGGTTGTCATTTTGTCCTAACAACAGTGTCCTTTGCCTTACAGAAGCTTTGCAGTTTTATGAGATCCCATTTGTCAATTCTTGATCTTACAACATAAGCCATTGGTGTTTTGTTCAGGAAATTTTCTCCAGTGCCCATGTGTTCAAGATGGTTCCCCACTTTTTCTTCTATTAGCTTGAGTGTATCTGGTTTGATGTGGACGTCCTTGATCCACTTGGACTTAAGCTTTGTACAGGGTGATAAGCATGGATCATTCTGCTTTCTTCTACATGCTGACCTCCAGCTGAACCAGTACCATTTGCTGAAAATGCTACCTTTTTTCCATTGGATGATTTTGACCCCTTTGTGAAAAATCAAGTGACAATAGGTGTGTGGGTTCATTTCTGGGTCTTCAATTCTATTCCACTGGTCTATCTGTCTGTCTCTGTACCAATACCATGCAGTATTTATCACTATTACTCTGTAATACTGCTTGAGTTCAGGGATAGTGATCCCGCCAGAAGTCCTTTTATTGTTGATGATAGTTTTAGCTATACTGGGTTTTTGTTATTCCAGATGAATTTGCAAATTTTTCTGTCTAGCTCACTAAAGAATTGGATTGGCATTTTGATGGAGATTGCATTGAATCTGTAGATCACTTTTGATAAAGTGGCCGTTTTTACTATATTAATCCTGCCAATCCATGACCATGGGAGATCTTTCCATCTTCTGAGGTCTTCTTAAATTTCTTTCTTCAGAGGCTTGAAGTTCTTATTGTGCAGATCTTTTACTTGCTTGGTTAAAGTCACACTGAGGTATTTTATATTATTTGGGACTCTTATGAAGGTATTATGAATAGTTTCCCTAATTTCTTTCTTGGCTTGTTTCTCTTTTGTGTAGAGGAAGGCTACTGATTTATTTGAGTTAATCTTATACCCAGCCACTTTGCTGAAGTTGTTTATCAGCTTTAGTAGTTCTCTGGTTGAACTTTTGGGATCTCTTAAATATACTATCATATCATCTGCAAATAGTGATATTTTGACTTCTCCTTTTCCAATCTGTATCCCCTTATCTCCTTTTCTTGTCTGATTGCTCTGGCTAGAACTTCAAGAACTATATTGATTAAGTAGGGAATGAGTGGGCAGCCTTGTCTAGTCCCTGATTTTAGTGGGTTTGCTTCATGTTTCTCTCCATTTAATTTAATATTAGCAACTGGTTTGCTGTATATGACTTTTACTATGTTTAAGTATGGGCCTTGAATTCCTATTCTTTTCCGGACCTTTATCATCAAGGGGTGTTGAGTTTTGTCAAATGATTTCTCAGCATCTAATGAAATGATCATGTGGTTTTGTTCTTTCAGTTTGTTTATATAATGGATTATGTTGATGGTTTTCCGTATATTAAACCATCCCTGCATGCCTGGGATGAAGCCTACTTGATCATGGTGGATGATTGTTTGGATGTGCTCTTGGATTCGGTTTGCTAGAATTTTATTGAGTATTTTTGCATTTATAAGGGAAATTGGTCTGAAGTTCTCTTTCTTTGTTGGGTCTTTGTGTGGTTTAGGTATAAGAGTAATTGTGGCTTCATAGAAAAAAATTGGTAGCACTCCGTCTGTTTCAATTTTGTGGAATAGTTTGGATAGTATTGGTATGAGGTCTTCTATGAAGGTCTGATAGAATTTTGTACTGAACCCATCTGGACCTGGGCTCATTTTGGTTCAGAGACCTTTAATGACGGCTTCTATTTCTTTAGGAGTTATGAAGTTGTTTAAATGGTTTATCTGTTCCTGATTTAACTTTGGTACCTGGTATCTGTCTAGGAAATTGTCCATTTCCTGCAGATTTTCAAGTTTTGTTGAATACACACTTTTGTAGTAGGATCTGATGATATTTTGAATGTCCTCTAATTCTGTAGTTATGTCTCCCTTTTCATTTCTGATTTTGTTAATTTGGACACATTCTCTGTGTCCTCTCATTAGTCTGGCTAAGGGTTTCTCTATCTTGTTGATTTTCCCAAAGAACCAACATTTGGTTCTGTGGATTCGTTGTATGGTCCTTTTTGTTTCTGCTTGGTTGATTTCAGCTCTGAGTTTGATTATTTCCCGCCTTCTACACCTCATGGGTGTATTTGCTTCTTTTTGTTCTAGAGCTTTTATGTGTGCTGTCAACCTGCTGATATATGCTTTCTCCTGTTTGTTTCTGCAGGCACTCAGAGCCATGCGTTTTCCTCTTAGCACAGATTTCATTGTGTCCCATAAGTTTGGGTATATTTTACCTTCATTAAATTTTAAGAAGTCTTCAACTTCTGTCTTTATTTCTTCCCTGACCAGGTTATCATTGAGTAGAGCATTGTTCAAGTTCCATGTATATGTGAGCATTCTTCCCTTATTGTTATTGAAGACCAGCTTTAGCCCATGGTGGTCTGATAGGATGCATGGGATTATTTCTATCTTTCCGTATCTGTTGAGGTCTGTTTTATGACCAAGTATATGGTCAATTTTGGAGAAAGTACCATGAGGTGGTGAGAAGAAATTTTTTCCTTTTGTTTTAGGATAGAATGTTCTCTAAATATCTGTTAACTCCGTTCGGTTCATGACTTCTCTTAGTCTGTCTATGTCTCTGTTTAATTTCTGTTTCCGTGATCTGTCCATTGATGAGAGTGGGGTGTTGAAATCTCCTCCTATTATTGTGTGAGGTGCAATGTGTGCTTTGAGCTTTAGTAAGGTTTCTTTTATGTATGTAAGTGCCCTTGTATTTGGAGCATAGATATTTAGGACTGAGAGTTCATCTTGGTGGATTTTTCCTTTGATGAATATGAAGTGTCCTTCCTTATCTTTTTTGATGACTTTTGTTTGAAAATCGATTTTATTCGATATTAGAATGATTACTCCAGCTTCTTCTTCACACCATTTGCTGGGAAAGTTATTTTCCAGCCTTTTACTCTGAGGTAGTGTCTGTCTTTGTCTCTGAGGTGTGTTTTCTGTAGGCAGCAGAATGCAGGGGCCTTGTTGCATATTCAGTTTGTTAATCTATGTCTTTTTATTGGGGAATTGAAACCACTGATGTTGAGAGATATTTAGGATAGTGATTATTGCTTCCTGGCATAGTATATTCATATTTGGATGTGAGGTTATGTTTGTGTGCTTTTCTTCTCTTTGTTTTGTTGCAAAGACGATTAGTTTCTTGCTTTTTCTAGGGTGTAGCTTGCCTCCTTGTGTTGGGCTTTACCATTTATTATCCTTTGTAGTGCTGGATTTGTAGAAAGATATTGTGTAAATTTGGTTTTGTCATGGAATATCTTGGTTTCTCCATCTATGTTAATTGAGAGTTTTGCTGGATACAGTAACCTGGACTGGCATTTGTGTTCTCTCAGGGTCTGTATGACATCTGTCCAGGATCTTCTGGTTTTCATAGTCTCTGGTGAGAAGCCTGGTGTGATTCTGATAGGTCTGCCTTTATATGTTACTTGACCTTTTCCCTTACTGCTTTTAATATTCTTTCTTTGTTTTGTGCATTTGGTGTTTTGACTGTTATGTGATGGGAGGAGTTTCTTTTCTGGTCCCTCTATTTGGAGTTCTGTATGTTTATGGTCATCTCTTTCTTTATGTTAGGGAAGTTTTCTTCTATGATTTTGTTGAACATATTTACTGGTCCTTTGAGATGGGAGTCTTCACTCTCTTCTATACCTATTATCCTTAGGTTTGATCTTCTCATTGAGTCCTGGATTTCCTGTATGTTTTGGACCAGTAGCTTTTTCCATTTTACATTATCTTTGACAGTTGTGTTGATGATTTCTATGGACTCTTCTGCTCCTGAGATTCTCTCTTCTATCTCTTGTATTCTGTTGGTGATGCTTGTTTCTGCGACTCCTTGTCTCTTCTTTTGGTTTTCTATGTCTAGGGTTGTTTCCCTTTGTGCTTTCTTTATTGCTTCTATTTCCATTTTTAATTCCTTCACCTGTTTGGTTGTGTTTTCCTGGAATTCTTTCAGCGATTTTTGTGATTTCTCTCTATAGTCTTCTACTTGTTTATTTATGTCTTCCTGCATTTCTCTAAGGGAGTTCTTCATGTCTTTCTTGAAGTCCTCCAGCACAATGATCAAATGTGATTTTAAATCTCGATCTTGCTTTTCTGATGTGTTTGGATATTCAGTGTTTGCTTTGGTGGGAGAATTGGTCTCCAATAATGCCATGTAGTCTTGGTTTCTGTTGCTTGGGTTCCTGTGCTTGCCTCTCGCCATCAGGTTGTCTCTGGTGTTACCTTATTCTGCTATTTCTGACAGTGGCTAGACCGTCCTAAAAGCCTGTGTGTTCGGAGTGCTGTAGACCTGTTTTCCTGTTTTCTTTCAGCCAGTTATGTGAACAGAGTGTTCTGCTTTCGGGCGTGTAGTCTTTCCTGTCTACTGGTCTTCAGGTGTTCCTGTGGGCCTGTGTCCTGAGTTCACCAGGCAGGTCACTTGGAGCAGAAAAGTTGGTCTTACTTGTGGTCCCATGGGTCAAGTTGCTCGTGGGGGGCTGCTGTTGAGCTCTGTGTGGGCGGCAGCCACAAGGGCAGGCTTGCACACTTATGTGTGACAAAGTTGAGTCAACCTTCTTTTTTATCCATCTATTCACCTTTCTTTTCTTTTCTTTTTATTCAATCATTTCTTCACTTCTTCATTCCTTTCTTTCTTCCTTCCTATCATCCCGACCAAATTTCTCACCCCAAATTTCCTCTCAATCCTTCATCACATCATCTGCACCCCATATGCTCTTTGTCTATTTCTCTTCAGGAAAGGGCAAGTCTCCCATGAATATCAAGCCACTATGGCATATCAAATTTGCAGTAAGCCTGGGGACCTCCCATAGTATTAAAGCTGGGTGAGTGAGTTAACCTTCTTTATTAAGACTTGAATCTGCTGAAACCTGAGCACAGATTACCATGAGACCACTGATCTCTCTTTTAAAGACCAGAACAGTATGCACACAAATAGCTAATGAACTGTCACCACTGAGGTTGACTAGGGCCATGGAAAAACAGACTAGACAGGTTCAATTTTTTTCTACCCTAAGACATTGTGAGATTCATAGCTATCAGGAACGACTGGAAGTGGGGTGAAAGCAAAAGAAGGTAATGACAATTACGAAATATGTACAAGTTGCTATGAGAATAATGCAAGTGGGATTTTTGAAAAGAAAGAAATGAAGAAGAACAACAAGAAGAACCGCAAGAAGAATGAGAACAAGAAGAAAAAAAAACAAGAAAATGCAAGGAGTAACAGTTTATAGATATTCGTGTGATGCAGACACACATGGTGTTTTGCTGAAGCAAGACTCATGGGAGGACACATAATGTTTGGAGAGAGTATACATAGGACTTGATGGAGAGAGACAGGGGGCTTGCTTAGGTAGCTTTGCAATACTTTGTTGGTCTTGTATCTTTGCTGATCTTGGCTTTCATTGAGTGAGGCACAGCAGAGAACTTCTGTGTCCTGGCTGATTCTGGTCTGCTCCTACTTACTTGTGCTGATTTGATGAGGCCTGGCTGTTTCTGCTGAATTGTGCCACCACTGCTTAATTATATTTATCCTGACACTACGGAACTGGGCTGCTGCTATCCCAACAAATGGATATTGCTACTCCCCCACAGGAATACTTCTAAATAATTCCACACCCCTGTGTCCCACTTACCATCTTTTCTCCCCCACCTTTGAATGGTGGGCTAAAAGGTGGGGGAATCAAAGCATTTAAAACTCCTTATTTAAAGTAGTTTTTTAAAAGAAATCTAAGCCTATACCAGGTCCAAAAGAAATATAAAATGTGATGGATAAATGAAACAATCTAAAAGAAATGAGATTTATCACCTCTTTGTTTTGGAGGAAATCAAGTTTAGAAAAGAGAGGTTTTTACACAAAAACGTCTGGGATGCTGATTGATACCACATTTAAAATCAGTAGTATTTGTAGCATGACAAACGAGCAGTGGGAAGATACTGTAGTTCCTAAGTGTGTGAATAACAAAGGGCATTGTTGTAGTTAGTCCCAGTTCTGTCTCCCAGTCCCATGTTCCCAGAAATAATACTGAGACTTGAAATACATGTACAAAAACCTTGGCTATATAGCTAGGCTCTTCTCTGACTGGAATTATAACTTAAGGTAATTCTTTGCCAAACCATTAGATTACATTCATAAAGCTAGCCTCCCAGGTCTATTTCCTTATTTGGCTACTGACTCATTCCTGAAACAAAATATCAAGGTCTAACAATCAAGATTCATTATTTGGGTAAGTACAATCAGAACATACCAACTCATGCCAATATATAGTTCTTCCCCTTTTCCCTGTAAAAATCCACTCCAACAGAAACACCTGCAGCTTTCTGTTAACCTTTACCCAATCCAGAGGCAGCCCCAGCACTGCTTGCCCCTTTGGGGTAATCTTCTGTGTGCTAAGAATATAGTGTCTGGGTTTGTTCTGAGCCTACTACAAGAGGCCAATCCTTTAAACATAACAAAACTATTGTATAATTATAAGCATTGAAATTGGATTAAAAAGCATTAAAATTAAAAACGGCAATCTGTGGGTTGCCATTTTATCCTACTGACAATGTCCTTTGCCTTACAGAAGCTTTTCCATTTTATGAGATCCCATTTTTCAATTGTTAAGATTAGATCATGAACCATTGGAGTTCTGTTCAGGAATTTTTCCCCTGTGCCAATGTGTTCAAGGTCCTTTCCCACTTTCTCTTCTATAGATTCAGTGTATCTGGTTTTCTGTGGAGTTCCTTGATCCACTTGGACTTGAGCTTTGTACAAGAAGATAAGAATGGATCAATTTGCATTCTTCTACATGCTGACTGCCAGTTGAACAAGCACTCTTTGTTGAAAATGCTGTCTTTTTTTTTTCTGGAGCTGGGGACCGAACCCAGGGCCTTGCGCTTTCTAGGCAAGCGCTCTACCACTGAGCTAAATCCCCAACCCCCAAATGCTGTCTTTTTCCATTGGATGGTTTTAGCTCCTTTGTCAAAGATCAGATGTCCATAGGTGTGTGGGTTTATTTCTGGGTCTTCAATTCTATTCTATTGATCTACCTGCTTGTCACTGTACCAATACCATACAGATTTTATCACCATTTCTCTGTAGTACAGCTTGAGGTCAGGGATGATGATTCCCCCAGAAAATCTTTTGTTGTTGATAATGGTTTTTGTTATCCTGGGTTTTTTGTTATTACAGATGAATTTGAGAATTGCTCTTCCTATCTCTGTGAAGAATTGAGTTGAAATTTTGATCGGGGTTGCATTGAATCTGTAGATTGCTTTTGGTAAGATGCCCATTTTTACTATGTTAATCCTGCTGATCCATGAGCATGGGAGATCTTCCCATCTTCTGAGGTCTTCTTTGAGTTCTTTCTTCAGAGACTCAAAGTTGTTGGCATACAGACCTTTCACTTGCTTGATTAGAGTCACACAAAGATACTTTATATTATTTGTGACTAATGTGAAGGATGTTGTTTCCCTAATTTTTTCTCAGCCCATAAAGGAAAGCTACTTATTCATTTGAGTTAAATTTTATATCCAGACACTTTGATGAGGTTGTTTTTCCGTGGTGGGAGTTTTCTCATGGATATTTTGGGGTCTCTTATGTATACACTCATATACCAACCCTACATTCTAGAGAGGGCTAATATAAAAGATATACAAAGAACTCCAGAAGTTAGACTCCAGAGAACCAAATAACCCTATTAAAATGGGGTACAAAGCTAAACAAAGAATTCTCAACTGAGCAATACCAAATGGCTGAGAAACACTTAAAGAAATGTTTAGCATCTGTAGTCATCAGGGAGATGCAAATCCAAAGAAGCCTAAGATTCCACCTTACACCAGTCAGAATGGCTAAGTTCAAAAACTCAGTTGACAACAGAGGTTGGTGAGGATGTGGAGAAAGAGGAATACTCCTCCACTGTTTGTGGGATTGCAAGCTGGTACAACCATCCTGTAAATCAGTCTGGTGGTTCCTCAGAAAACTAGAAATAGTTCTACCTAAGGACACAGCTATACTACTCCTGGGCATATATCCAAAAGTGCTCCAGCATAGAACAAGGACACATGCTCCACTATGTTCATAGCAGTCTAATCTGTAGTAGCCAGAAGCTGGAAATAACTCAGATGTCCCTCAATAGAGGAATGAGTACAGAAAATGTGGTACATTTACCCAATGGAGTACTACTCAGCTATCAGAAACAATGACTTCATGAAATTCATAGGGAAATGGATGGAACTAGAAAATATCATCCTGAGTGTGTTTACCCAGTCACAAAAGAACATGCATGGTATTTACTCATTGATAAGTGGATATTTTCCAAGATAGCTTGGAATACCCATTATACAATTCACAGACTACATGAAACTCAAGAAGGAAGACCAAAGTGTCATACTTAGAAAGAGGAAGAAAATAATCATGAGAAGTAGTGAGAGAGAGGGATCTGGCAGGGATAAAGGGGTAGGAGGGAAAATGGGGCAAAATCAGATGTGGGCAGAGAGGAGGAGAAGTACAGAGGGTTAGGAATTTGAATAGAGGTGCTTAGCAGTGAGGGATGAGGAACTGAGGGCAGACATTAGAAAGTCCCAGATGCCAGGATCCCAAGATGTTCCCAGGACTCAACAGGGATGACATTAGCTGAAATATCCAACAAAGGGGAGGTAGAACCTGTACAGACCAGATCCTGTAGATAGGCATGGCCTCTGGTTAGGGGATGGGGCCAACCCACCAATCTCAAAAATATTAATCCACATTGCTTCTGTCAAAAGAAAATTCAAGGACAAAGAGTAGAGCAGAGACTGAAGGAAAGGTCATCCAGATAATGCCCCATCTAGGGATCCATCACATTGCTTTCTGAGAGGAGCCTGGTATAGCTGTCCCCTGAGAGGCTTTGCCAGAGCCTGACCAGTACAGATTCAGTTGCAGGCAGTCAACCATTGGACTGAGCATGGGGATCCCAACTGAAGAGTTAGGGGAAGGACTGAAGAAACTGAAGGGGTATGCAACCCTATAAGAAGAACAATAATGTCCCCCAACCAAATATCCCAAAGCTCCCAGGGACTAAACCACCAACCTAAGAGTACACATGGAGGAACCCATGGCTCTAGCTGCATATGTGGCAGAGGATTGCCTTATCTGACATCAATGGGACAGGAGCTCCTGAGTCCTGTGGAGGATCGAATACCCAGTGTAGGGGAAGGTTAGGGCCCTGAGGTGGCAGGGGGAGGGAGGAATAGAGAGAAGGTATGTAGAGGAGAAACTGAGAAGAGGGATGACATTTGAAATGTACATAAATAAAATAACCAATAAAAATAAAATTGGATTGTGGGTTTTCAAGGAAATAATTAAATTTTCCGAATTGATGTTTTTGTAGTAAAATTAGGGTAGTATATCATATATAGAATTATGCTTTGAAAGTTAATGAGTGAATTTCTATCTCTAAATTTTTATTTAATTTTGATACTTTAAAGAGTAACCAAAGTCAATAGAAACACACTCTAGGAACCAAGAAATTTAAATATAGATTCCTGAGAGTTAATTAGATGAACAAAAAATATCTTGTATTTAATCTCTCCCATCCATAAAATCAAAGTCACAAATAAGCTCACTATGCAACTAAATTAGAAATTAATGTATCATTTTACAGTTCTCTGAGTTCTCAGGGAAACTGGCCCCATAGTGACTGGAGGTATTCTAATAAAATCCAATACTTGTTCTCTTTTCTGAATATGGATAGTTCTTTTGAAACTTGCTGTGTAGACAATTTTGATATAAATCTTTAATTTTCAAGAGAATTATTCGTTTCCTAAATATTTCAATTTAATTATTCAATAGCTTAATTACGAATAAAATGCAAACAGCGTTTTTGAGCTATATAAAGTCTACTGAATCTATTTAGTAGTGAGGGGGCTCATGTTCAATTAATTTCATTTCTTCTTCAAACATTGAAATATCAGTTATGTCAACTTGTACTTTAGTGACCTTATCACTAAAGAATTGATAGACGAAGTCATCTCTTTTATTAGCATTAGGCTGCTGCTTGTAAATGGCCAGAAAAGCAGAGATGGTTAATGCTGTGCATAGAGTACCTCCCTTGATTCATGTATTTAATAAATATCCATATAAGAGGACTTGAGGACCAGGCATGGTGGTACAGTCATGATCCAAGACCTCAGAAGCAGACTTGGAGGCCAGCCTAGGCCTCACAGAGAGAACTAGGTAAGAACTTTTCTCAGAAATAAGTAATAGCAATAGTTTTGAAAAGCAATTCAAATAACTGGCTAAATGATTTCCAACTGCTAGGAAATAAAAATATCATTGAATAAAGACTGATTGTTCTCCGTCTTCAAATGCAGTCCAGATTATCTTTTTGGATTGGACATTTTCTGTTCATTTTCTAAACAAGTGGATATAGGCCATCCAAAAATTAAATTACTAATAGGATCTGGAGCATGTATGCTGTAGGCCCCAGGTTTGCGTGCACGCACACACACACACACACACACACACACACACACACACACGCAGGTACATGTACACACACCTGCATTCACACAGGCACAAGTACATGGACACATACACACACATTCACACAGGCACATGCACACACATGTGCACAAACACATGCGTACACATGGGTACTCACATGAGCACGTTAATGCACCCTACTGATAGCATCTTACGTGTTGTTTTCAAGATGTAAATGTATCATCAGCAATTAGTCCTTCCAACTTTAGTCTGATATCATATGATGTAGTGCCTCTTAAAAATAATTGTCCTGTATGAATTACATAATTTCCCAAAAAATAAAGATGAGAATAAAACAATGAAAATCCAACTAAGTGTTTCATACGAAGTATTTAGGCTAAAACTGGAAGGATGCTTTTCTGATTATTTTGGATTCATGTGTTCAATTACCATTTACTTACAATTTTTGGTACTAAGGAGCTTTCTGCATCAAAGGTAGTTCCTCTGCTCCTGTAACCACTGAAGTGTGGCTATAGCAATTCAACTACACTGATTAATGTTTGAGAACATATCAGTATTAAATTCTTGCCTTTCCAGAGTTTCCGAAACAATTTTCAAATTTTAGTAATTTCAAATATTTTTCTTTTAAACAATACATTCAAATTCTTGATAGATTTATCTGGATAATAAAATATGGAAATGGATTTTAAATATAATTAACCAAGAAATAATGGTTTGATGGTTTATCATATGAAAGTCATTATTTATTTAACACAAAATAGCCATGTTATGTGGTATTGTTTGATTCCACATGCTACTTTTAGTTGAAGAAAATTTAAACTTCCCAATTAAAAATGGTTTTTCTCCATTATTAATTCCTATATTTGCATCCCATTTAACTAGTATATTGTAGGTGGAATACTGATGTGGATTGACAGTTTTCATCCCCCAATAATTCTACATCATAACAGATTGAAATAGGAAGGAAAGAAGCTACTGATAGGAAGCAACAAAAATATTTGCCCCAAGTCACCCATTTATGGCAAGTGAGCATTAATAATAAAAAGACTAAAACACCTAAAAGCGGTTCACTTTCACACACTGTTGACAGTTTAATGTGCTCTCGTCTACATTCAGGATTTACAAATGAACTTATTACTGAAACACATGCCTCACTAAATGTCTGCTCATGCAAAATGAAATCATACTCTGACTTACAATGCCCTAGGTCAGGAAAGGTTATTTCTGGGACATTTTTGTATCAATTTAGGCTTGTATACAAGCAAATAAAGTCTTTTTTTTTTTTTCGGAGCTGGGGACCGAACCCAGGGCCTTGCACTTCCTAGGCAAGCGCTCTACCACTGAGCTAAATCCCCAACGCAAATAAAGTCTTAAATAGTAATTATAATAGTAAGTAAAAGTGATAAATTAAATGGTACTTCAGTTTGTCTACAAAACATGTAAAATATGTCAATGACTGTATCATATGTTCACATTGAATCAGATATATATATATATATATATATATATATAATAGGTGTGTGTGGGAGGAAAAAAAACACACACACAGTCTAGTTGCTTTACTTGGGCATCGGAAGAATTTATCACATGCTAACACAGGAAGCACATGAAAGAAAACTGTGACTTTTAGGAGGCTGATGGGGAGAAAACAGTGCGATCGTAGAAGGTGGTAATTAGGTGAGCGTTATCATGGCGTGGCATGCACACCTCTGAAATGTCCCAATGAACACTGTACTTAGCACAGTTAAAGCACAGCAGTGAAAGTTAAAAACAAAACAAACACTACTTAGCAAGTTACATGCATGCATAGCCTCAACATGATACAATTTGAGGGGAGTAGATTCCAAAACATAGTTATAAAAGCAGAAGAAGAAATTTATTCCTAAAAACAGTATGTCAGATAACCATAGAAACACAACAAAGTTACTTATTCCCCTCTCAAATTAGTGAAAGAAAATAATGCATTAAGATTGAATTGATAAAATAAGCAAAAATCAACATAGAAATATATTGTCTCAAGGAAAGATTATTGGATGCAAAAAGAAAAATTATAACCAAGACATTAATTATGATTCGGTTAATACAATCGTAGATCTTCCTGACACTGAAGTTTAGCTAGGAGTCCTGAAGGAGACTGGTGGGAATGATAGGGTTCATGAACTTGAAATCTGAGGTCCCAGAGTCTTCAGTCAGACAGACCTCATAATGGTAATTCTGGGACAGGGTTCCCGCACTGCTGACATCCACCAGGTGGCCTGGAAAGTGTCCCTCGGGAATAGAACAGTCACCCAGAGAAGCTGCCCTGGCCTTCCTGCACAGCCTCACGCCCACGAACAGCAGCACAGACAAGAGAAAAAGTGAAGACACAGAAGCCAAAGCAATAACCAGATAGAGTGTGAGCATGTCTTCTTCCTTTGTGGGGTTGAGCGCCACCTCTGGCAGAGGCAGGTAGGGCTGAGAGAAGCCATCCACCACTAGCACCTGCAGCATGATGCTAGCAGAGCGTGGAGGCTCTCCATTGTCCTTGACCACCAGCAGCAGTCTGTGCTTGGGCACATCACGCTCGCTCAGCAGCCTGGCGGTGCGTACCTCGCCATTGTGCGCCCACACATTAAACAGCCCGGGCTCTGTGGCCTTAAGCAACTGGAATGACAGCCAGGCATTCTGGCCAGAGTCAGCATCAACAGCAACCACCTTGGTAACCAGGTATCCTGGCTCCGCTGCTCTGGGCAGTAACTCTGTGCAAGGCGCAGAGGCGTTCTGCAGTGGGTAGAGCACGAAGGGCGCATTGTCATTGTCGTCCAGCACCACCACGCGCACCAGAGCCTGACTGCTGAGCGCGGGTGAGCCTCCATCTGTAGCGCCCACGTGGAACTCAAAGGCCTGCACGGCCTCATAGTCCAGCGCCCTGAGTGCGAACAGTTGCCCATTGTCTGAGTTGATGGAGATGAGGGAGACGAGGGCCAGCTGCTGGTCATGGGGCGGTAGCAGTGAGTAATTAATAAAGCCATTGGAGCCTGAGTCTGCATCTGTGGCGCTGATGGTGCCTATGTGCAGGGCGGGGCTGTTGTTCTCGTGAACAAACAGGGTATAAGATGTTTGAGTGAAGGTGGGAGCGTTGTCGTTGATGTCAGAGACCTGCACTGTTATGGTGTGCTGGGTTGTGAGCCTGGGTGTGCCCAGGTCTGAGACTGAGATGGTGATATTGTACTCAGCTCTGCTCTCTCTGTCCAGGGGGCTCTCTGTCACTAAGGTGTAAAAGTTCTTGAATGTGGGTTTTAAAAGAAATGGAAGTTCATTCTGAATAGAACACAACACTCTTCCATTATCGCCAGAATCTGGGTCAGAAACACTGAAAACAGCAACTACAGCCTCAGGAGCATTTTCTGGGATGGAACGAGTGAGCGAAGATATGGTGAGTTTAGGGGCGTTGTCGTTCACATCCACCACCTGTATAGACACAGTGCATTTTCCCGAAAGACCTCCGCTGTCTGTGGCTACAATTTCCATGTTATAGTATGGAGTTGCCTCAAAATCCAATGCCCCTTTAAGGCGAATTTCTCCTGAAATTTCATCTATCACAAATGGCTGAAGACCTCCACTGCCTTGAAACAGAGAGTAGGCTACATTGCCATGTATCCCAGTATCTAAGTCTCTGGCAGAGACTGTGACAACTAAGGCATTGAGGGGACTATCTTCAGGGACCTCCACCGCATAGAGCGACTGTACAAATTGGGGAGCGTTATCATTGATGTCCACGACTTCAATTCGAACCGTCGTTGTCCCAGACTTGGGTGGAGCACCCCCATCCAGAGCAGTGAGGATTAAAGTGAGCTCAGGCTGCTCCTCCCTATCCAGGGCTCTGTCCAGCACCAGCTCTGGGTATTTCCTGCCATCTGTGTGACTGTGAGTAAGGACGTGGAAATGGAGGTTGGGATTGACTGTGTAGTTCTGAACAGCGTTGCTCCCTATGTCAGAGTCCTGAGCTGCCTTCAGAGGAAACACAGTCCCTGGCTGGACACTTTCTTGAATTTTTAGGAGCATTTCTGTGTCAGGGAACTCTGGAGAGTGGTCGTTTATATCTGTGAGCTGCAGGTCGGTTTGAAAGAACTGCACAGGGTTTTCCAGTATGATCTGGAAGTGCAGCACACAGGGTTCTGTCGCCCCACACAGTGCCTCGCGATCTGGTTTTTCCTTCAGCAGCAAATTCCCTCTCTTTGCATCAAGCTGCAAGAGCTCTTTGTTACCATTGTGATGGATTCGTGCCCCTCTAGTGGACAATTCCCCAATCTGGAGCCCAAGATCTTTAGCCAGGTTAGCTATCAAGTAGCCACTCTCCGTTTCTTCTGGCATGGAATATCTAATTGCCTCAGAGCCAGACTCCCACAAAAGCAACAATATAGCAAGGAAAATGACTTGCCTTTTCTCTGGTGTTTTTGCTAGCGCTGTCTCCATTGTTTAGATGTTATCCAGAGGGAGTTGCTTCTTCCAAATCTTGTCGGTTTCAATCACAAAGGTTTTTTGGTGAAATAACCTCGTATAAATCTTATTGAATTGCTTTCAGGAGTTTTTATGTAAATGTCTACCTTCTGATTCCCAGGAATGGCGTCCTAGGCATCCTGGGAGCCCCTTGTTATACAAATCCTTAGACTGCAGCGCCACCGTGTGTCCTACTCTAGTGTTGCAATCCACTTTGTTATTAGTTCCAGCCCTGCAGTGAAGTATCTACTATAATGTTTGACAAGTTCTTAGCACCTGGAAATTCCAACATTTGTTGAGTTAATTTTCAGTGAAAGGCAAAATTTTTAAATGAACAAGATGGAATATTGGTTTTAAGGAAGACTTTTGAATACATTAATTCTATGTCATAAAATCTACAAAGGGCACCAATCTTAAGTGTACAGCACAAGAACCACCAAGTTACTATAGCTCAATAAGCAGAATCTAGATGGATAAATAGCGTTCACTCGTTTTTACTCTCTTTATAGGAACTATATCATCTTTTATTACGATACAATATTTTGCCTTTCTTAGAATTTTTATAAAGTAAAAACCAGTAGCATATTTCTCTGCCATGGTATTTTCCTGTTAGTCTTTTGGGTAAGTTTCATCTATGATATCCTGTTTCCTTGTTTTGCTTCATTCCTCCATACGTTTGTGCTATTATTTTTTGCCTATACTCCATATGAGGAACATTGGAGTTTTCCAGGCTTGCGTTTTTGAGACATTGTCTCTCTTCACAGTTCTGGCTGTCCTGAAGCTCACAATGAAGACCGACCTTGACTTTCCTTTTTTTGCCTGCCTCTACTTCAGGAGTACTGGGATTAAAGGTGTGTGCCAACACTTTGAATTTTGAATACTGTTATGAACAATCTTTCATGCTTCCTATTTGTATATATTTTAGAAATTTTCACTGTGAGTCAAAGTGTGAAAATATGTTTAGCCTTGGCCAGCACTGTGAAAGAGTTTTCAAATGCAGGTGAGGTACAGAGCTGCTCCTGGTGGTTCCTCCCTGTAGTCCCATCTCTGTTAAGGCACACCAATTATATCACAAGCTCAAGGCTTGAGGGGACATATATATATATATATGTATATATATATTCATTGTCTTTCTTTAAAAGCTAGGGATAAAAATACAGCTCAATTGTAGAACGCTTGCCCAGTGCACTCAGTGGTATGAAGTCCATTCACAGCCATGCCTGAGAATTCTTGTTGCTCCATGATCCAAACCAACACTTGATGCTGTCTCTACAGTTTTAACCACTCCAGGTACCGTGGATATTTAATTAGTGTACATTTAATTAGCACTTCCCTGGTGATTAATGAAAGTATAAAAGATTTCTTGTGTTTATTGCCCATTCAAATGCATTCTCATGATGAGTTCTTTTGTACATTTTACTATAAGACATTTGTTGGAAGATTGTTGGTCTGCAGAAGAATCTATATTCTTAGTATATCACTCTTTTTGCTTATGCATATTGTAAATAATTTTCTTAAATCTACACCTTTTTTAACCTTATTATACTGTTTATGAAACAAAGGTTACTCATTTTAATTTAGTCTGTCCTGTCAATATTTTCCATTTCTGAGTAGGACTTTTTTCCTCTGTCACCAAGGTCACAAAATACACTTATGCATTTTGAATGTTTGTTTTATTTTTCACGTTTAAAGCTACACTTGACATAAAAATCAATTGCACAAGATTAGGGCCCATATCTTCCCAACTTCCTTTGCATTCTGCACTGAAAAGATAAGCCATTCCCCACTGTTTCTGAGTTTCCACAATTGCCCTAAGTCAGGGGATCAAGAATGAGCCTTAAGATTGCATTTGTCTTTGAATAGTAACTAATGTTGCATTCTCTTTCTTCTCCATAATAGGTTTCATTATCTTCAGGGTAAGTTTTCTTCCGAAATGATGATTTTTGAGGAATTTTAAATCCATGCAAAAAAAATGTAAAGGTGCAAAAACCCTGCAGACTGCACACCATCTTCCTCACTGTCATCCATCCCCTCCAGAGTGGTACATTTCTTTCCGAGCTTCAACATTAAGGCATTTTCCCTGATCTGCCACTGAGGTTAGGCTTTTCTCTAGGCACTCTAATATATATTATGTGATTAGTTAACCATGACATGTATCCATTTTAGAGTCCAGCAAAATAGTTCCCCTGACCCCAAATCATCAAAACCTATTTATATTTCTCTCCCTTTCCTGAATCTCTGGAAATCATTGATGTCTTTACTGTTTGATTGGTTTTGGACTTCTTAAATGTTAAAAGTAAGAGTTTTTCAGCTTGGCGTCCATGATGAATATGTGTTTAAGTTTCCTCAATGCCTTTTCATGAGTTGGTGGCTCATTTCATCTTGATACTGAGCAGCATTCCGTGTTGAGATGAAGGCGGACCTTCTCAGTTTCACTCACCGAAGGATCTTGCTCACGCCCAGGTGTTTGACAAATTTTGTAATAGGTTGCAATAAACATCCCTATTCCAGTTTTTATATGGACTCAACTTTTCAGCTCATTTATAAATAATAAGAAAAGTTATTGTGGGGCGAGATAGTGAGATTTGTTTGATTTTCCAAGAAGCTGCCAAACCATCTTCTAAAATGACCTTAGCATTTCCATCCCTGCAATCCATGAGCGAGGGTTCTTGGTGCCCTGCATCCTCAGCAGCAGTTGGTGGTGTCTGTATACTGGAGTCTGGCCACTCTGCCTTATGGTTGTGTCTCATTATTCGAACGTGCTCCTGCCTAACCACAGTCATGTGGAGTCTCTTCCCCTGCACTTATCCCCATCTCGGAGTCTTGTTTGGTAAGTGCTAGGATCTTTGGCACACCTTTCACTTGATATGGTTTTCCTACTGTTGAGTCCTGAAAGTTTTTGTGTATTTCGGTTGGCTGTCTTTTATTAAGCACATCTGCTGCCAGCGTTTTCTCCTGGTCCACAACTTGTTTTGTTCTTGTTGTTTGTTTTTCTTTGTTTTAATTTTCTTTGTAGAACTTTTGCAGAGCAGAAAATGCAATTCAATGAAGTGTGTGTGTCACGAAGTCTTTCTTCCATGGGTCACACTATTTTATAGTATACTCAGTTTCATTTTGTATTAACTTATTAATATTTCTTTGCATTGACATACATAGTATATATACTCCGCCCATTAAATTCACAAAGAAGATTGTTGAAGTTTTGTTTAAGATTTTACCATTTCCATTGATTGTTTGAAAGCAACATTTCAACCATGGAGTCTTTCCAAGAGTGACCATTGTGCATTCCTTCCTCAATTCATTTAGATCTTTATACTTTTCACAATAATGCTTGAATTTCCTGATATACAAGTCTCCTGTTACATTTGTTTCTAGATATTTACATATTTGAAAGAAATTTTAAATACTATCTGAACTTTTCATTTTCCTTCATGTAAACAGAATGCTGTTGACCTTACGTCTACTGCCATTCATGACTTAATCCAGAGCCTTCATGATTTTTATGTGTATAATTACATCATTTAAAGTATAGTTTTTATTTCTTCTGCTCCAATGGTCATGACTTTCACTTCTTCTTGGCTGATTCCTGTGGTTTGGATTGGTAATAGAATCACAGCAGTAGCCAGGGGGAGACTCCTTCTCTCATGGTTGACCTCAAGCAGAAATTTTTCAATACTTTGCCTTAGGGAAATTTACTATATATGTCTTTGTTCAGGTTTCTTCTGAGATAGGGTGCGACGCTGGAGCCTAGCCTGTTCTGCAACTCGCCATGTAGATCACTGTGTTCTCAAACTCATTGAGACTCCATTTCAAATTGGACTACATTGCATTAGCATAGCGATTCATTATATATCACGTACACATATCTGAATTTGGTTGCCTTTAAAAAGAGAAAGAGCATGCCGATGTGTGTCTATAGAAGAGTTTTGTTATTTCTTTCTTCTTCCAGTGTCCTTTTGAATTTTGGATGTCATAGCCTAGTCAGAGTTACTGTCACCCAGATGACTTTTGGTATGTCCACTATGCTTACAAGTTTATACATTTATTTTATTCTCATGTGAACATTTGTAATAATTCAACAAGTTAAATGGACTTTACAATACATATCTAATCGATGTGATTGGTCATATTTTATGTTTTTCAGTTTCGAATTTTAAATCTCATTTTACAGCATTTATCAGATGCAACAGTAATTTTCTTGTAAAAATTTGACAATTTTGTTTGTTACATATTAATAAGACAAAATAAATACAATGCGTGTGACAAACACGATAGCCTAATCAAAGAGAGCCATGACCCAACCAGTGATCCTCCTGCCTCTGCCTCCTCAGTGCTGAGATTTAAGGAGTGTCCCACCAGCTCCTTTCATTTTTAATAGGTTTCACACTTCTTCTCCATTTTCGTTACGTCATTCCTCAGCCTTTGCACTATTGGTTTTTGTGAATTTTAAGAAGACATGATTCTCACTTTCCACAGTCAACACCTGGTCAACATTCCCTTTTTTTCCATCTTTATTAACTTGAGTATTTCTTACTTAAATTTTGATTGTTATTCCCCTTCCCAGTTTCCGGGCCAACATCCCCCTAATCCCTCCCCCTCCCGTTCTTTATGGGTGTTCCCCTCCCCATCCTCCCCCCATTACCACCCTCCCCCCAACAATCATGTTCACTGGGGGTTCAGTCTTGGCAGGACCAAGGGCTTCCCCTTCCACTGGTGCTCTTACTAGGATATTCATTGCTACCTATGAGGTCAGAGTCCAGGGTCAGTCCATGTATAGTCTCTGGGTAGTGGCTTAGTCCCTGGAAGCTCTGGTTGCTTGGCATTGTTGTACATATGGGGTCTCAAGCCCCTTCAGCTCTTTCATTCCTTTCTCTGGTTCTTTCAACGGGGTTCCCGTTCTCAGTTCAGTGGATTGCTGCTGGCTTTTGTCTGTGTATTTGCTGTATTCTGGCTGTGTCTCTCAGGAGCGATCTACATCCGGCTCCTGTCGGTCTGCATTTCTTTGCTTCACCCATCTTATCTAATTGGATGGCTGTATATGTATGGGCCACATGTGGGGCAGGCTCTGAATGGGTGTTCCTTCTACCTCTGTTCTAAACTTTGCCTCCCTATTCCCTCCCAAGGGTATTCTTGTTCCCCTTTTAAAGAAGGAATGAAGCATTCACATTTTGGTCATCCTTCTTGAGTTTCATGTGTTCTGTGCATCTAGGGTAATTCAAGCATTTGGGCTAATAGCCACTTATCAATGAGTGCATACCATGTGTGTTTTTCTGTGATTGGGTTACCTCACTCAGGATGATATTTTCCAGTTCCATCCATTTGCCTATGAATTTCATAAAGTCATTGTTTTTGATAGCTGAGTAATATTCCATTGTGTAGATGTACCACTTAACCTTTACTGTTACTTTTGCTTCTTGACACAATTCTGCAAAACTTTTGGCATTGTTTTCCTTCTGTCTAAAATTCCACTAATTATTTCTCTTGGTGCCTACATAACTCAGTCCATCCACTCAGTCTTTGCTAAAAAATTTTACCTTTGAGGGCTATACTCTGGAATACTTTTTTGTGGGGGGTCAGGGGACATTTACAGACATTGTCTTTGATTCCAAGATTGAAGTTTAAAAGCCAGTTCTTAGTTTTACTGATGCCCCATTAAAAGAAATGCATCATTTCGTGGAGTTGCTTTAATATTCTTTCTCTCCTGGACCTTGTGATGAACATTCCTATGAGATGGCTAAGTGTGATTTGTTTCTTATGGACCCTGATTAGATTTCTCTGAATATCCGTCACATTCAAAGACTCACCAGAGCACCAAGTGTCAGTCATTATCTCTCCAGCTCTTTGTTAGCCCTTTCCTTCAGCCTAAATCTTCTCTCTCCCATCCCCTCTTCCAACAGGTCTCCTTCCTACTTGCAAGTCTTTTATGTGTGGCTTACTGATTTTTGGGTTTATTTATTACCTTTCAAAGAACTGAATGAAGCCTAAAATACATTTCAAGACCTTAAACTGCCACTAATTTGCCTTTTTACTGTTCCTTAGCTTTGGTGAAGGGAGTAATTTAGTTTAAAGTAAAACTACTTCACTTCATGTAGGCTAATAGCTAAGATTTAAAACTGAATAATAGAATATAAAGAATGCTTTTCAATTGCTTATTTTCTGACAAAAGATCAAGAAATTTTAATATAGTCTTGTCTACATACATGTAGTGAGTTAGAAATCAATCAATTCACTGGGCTTATTGAACACAGAAGAATGCCACAATTATAAATCAATCAATATGCTACTGCTCCAATATATTAGCAACTACAATAATATTCATTTCTGTTCACCAGTTTAACTCAAAGTCAACTAAAGGATACACTGAATATCAAAACAAAACATGTAACAGCAGAATTAGTTTTTGCCGATTGATACACTCTACCAAAGGCAACAAATAACACAAAGCTAAAGTTTTTGAAATCTACTAATGAGGAGAATTAAACAGAAAACCCAAACTTTGAGAGAAATTTACTTTTTCAAAAGGCCTTATCTGGAAAACACACGCACGCACGCACGCACACACACACACACTCACACACACTCACACATACACACACTCACACACACTCACACATACACACACTCACACACATACACACATACACACACACTCACATACACATATACACACATGCACACACACACACTCTCACAAACACACTCTCTCACACACACTCATACACACTCACACATACACTCACACACATACACACACTCACATACACATATACACACATGCACATACACACACGTAGACACACACACAGACACTACATTATGCTTGAACTTCTTTGCATGAGGAAGAAAAAGAAAAATGTGTGATGCCCTCAATAATCCTGAATTTTCTCTTCAGAAAGATAGGACATAATTCCAATTCTGAGCTTAATTATTAAAAGAGATAATGTCAAAGCAGTAATTTAAGAGCTTTATTAAATAAATGAGATGACAAACTACACATTCTCTTTAATTTTTGTCAAATAAAAATCCAAAACTTTAGCCATAGTACATCTAGAACATGCACAACCAAGTAAATAGAATTACTACCATGCATGATGCTCACAAACAAAAAGTGTCACAACCTTAACATTTATGACCTGGCTAGTCTGGGAGCTTAAACTGGTCATAAACATGACAGAATTCTGCTCTCTATTCGTGCAGAATGATCCAGGCAACATAAGTAATTTTAAACACACTCTACCTTTAGAAAGATGAAGTTGCATGAAAATGGCTGGTGTCACAAATACATATAAAAACGCAAGGGTTTTTGAGATAAGTAAAATGTCTTACAAGCTCATCAAGAGTTTAATTCAAAGGCTATGCTTCTCAGAGTAGTAATCTCCAAAGTTATTCATATGTGGAGAAAAATATGAACTATGCTCAGTACAACTAATGGCTAGAACTTTCATACCAATAAAAAGGAAACTGTGAGCACTATTAATGATATAAGTAAAATAGACTAGTGGAGAACTTTATAGACACAAGATCATTTCTTAAAAGAGAAAAGAATTGTACATCACTTAGGAAATCCCATCACTTAACTCACTGGTTCTCAACCTTCCTACTGATGGGACGATTTAAGACAGTTCATAGTGTTGTGGTGACTCCCAACTGTGAAATTACTTTCGTTGCTATTTTGTAAGTGTAATTTTGCTACTATTATGTGTGTATCATAAGAATTTTCTGAGGGTTTAGGCGACCGTAGTGAGAGTGGCCTTCGACCCTCAAGAGGTTATAAACCGCAGGTTGAGAACATCCGACTTAGCTGAATACAAAGCTATCCCTGCAATGAAGATTTTCCGCAATTTCTCTCCCAGGGTCCTGAACCATTAGGTTGGGGACCATGGGTTTGAGGAATTTGAACTCACCAGTCCCAGAGTCCCCGGTCAGACACACCTCATATTGGTAGTTGTGGGACAAGGTCCCTGTGCCACGGACATCCACCATGTGGCCAGGAAAGAGTTCCTTAGGCATTGAGTAGCCACCCAGAGAGGCTGCCCTGGTCCTCCTACACAGCTTTATCCCCACGAAGAACACCACGGACAAAAGGAAGAGAGAAGACACAGATGCCAAGGCAATAATC
Organism: Rattus norvegicus; assembly: GCF_021556685.1. Classification (NCBI taxonomy): domain Eukaryota; kingdom Metazoa; phylum Chordata; class Mammalia; order Rodentia; family Muridae; genus Rattus; species Rattus norvegicus. Next base: position 29,196,464 of record NC_141551.1, on the reverse strand, counting down.
AGGTACACAGTGAGCGCATCCTCGACTTTCTGTGCGGGGTCAGGCGCCACCTCAGGTAGAGAGATGTAGGGCTGGGAAAAGCCATCCACCAGCAGCACCAGAAGAGTGACACTCACAGAGCGTGGAGGATCACCATTGTCCTTGACCAGCAGAAGCAGTCTGTGTTTGGGTACATCTCGCTCACTCAGCATCCTGGTTGTGCGTACCTCGCCATTGTGCCCCCACACAATGAACAGCCCGGGCTCCGTGGCCTTGAGCAACTGGAATGACAGCCAGGCGTTCTGGCCAGAGTCAGCATCAACAGCCACCACCTTGGTGACCAGGTATCCAGGTTCTGCAGCCCTGGGCAGCAGCTCAGTGAAGGGCGCAGAGGCGTTCTGCAGCGGGTAGAGCACGAAGGGCGCATTGTCATTGTCGTCCAGCACCACCACGCGCACCAGAGCCTGGCTGCTGAGCGCGGGTGAGCCTCCATCAGAAGCACCCACATGGAACTCAAAGGCCTGCACGGCCTCGTAGTCTAGCGCCCTGAGAGCAAACAGCTGCCCGTTGTCAGGGTTAATGGAGATTAATGAGGTGAGGGCCAACTGTGGATTCTGGGGCGGCAGCAGTGAGTAGGTGATGTGGGCATTGGAGCCTGAGTCTGAGTCTGTGGCACTGATGGTGCCTATGTGCAGGGCGGGGCTGTTGTTCTCATGGACAAACATAGTGTAGGAGGTTTGGGTGAAGGCGGGGGCGTTGTCGTTGATGTCAGACACCTGCACTGTTATGGTGTGCTGGGTTGTGAGCCTGGGTGTGCCCAGGTCTGAGACTGTGATGGTGATGTTATACTCAGCTCTGCTCTCTCTGTCCAAGGGACTCTCTGTCACCAGAGTGTAGAAATTCTTGAAAGTGGATTTTAGAAGGAATGGCAGGTTTTCTGAGATAGAGCAAACCACCTTTCCATTCTCCCCGGAATCCCTGTCTCCAACTCTGAAGATGCTGATTATGGTCTCAGGAGCATTTTCTGGGACTGAGCTGGTCAGTGAAGATATGGTCAGCTCTGGGGCATTGTCGTTCACATCCAACACCTCTATCATCACAGAACCTCTCCCAGAAAGCCCCCCTCCATCTGTGGCCTCAATTTTCACATGGTAAGATTTAATTTTTTCAAAATCCAATTCCTTCTTCAGCCGTATTTCTCCTGTGACTTTGTTTATTGAGAAAGTTTTCTTGATTTCATCTGATGCTTGGAACAAGCCATAGGAAACACTCCCAAAGTTGCCAGCATCTGCATCCCATGCTAAGACAGTCAGGATTGGGGAGTCTGGGGGACAGCTCTCTGGGACCTGTACCTCATAGGGACTGTTCACAAACTCAGGAGCATTGTCATTGATGTCCATGATCAGGATTTGAACCAAGGCTGTTCCTGACCTAGGTGGAGACCCGCCATCTAGAGCCATGAGGGTTAAGCTCAGCTCTGCCTGCTCCTCTCTGTCCAGGGCTCTGTCCTGCACCAATTCTGGATATTTCTTGCCTTCACTATTATTTCGAGTGAGGACATGAAAATGAGGGTTGGTGCTGACTGTGTATTGTTGAAGCCCATTGCTGCCCACATCCAAATCCTGGGCTAAATTCAGTGGTAACAGAGTGCCTGGCTGACTGTTTTCTGGAATTTTCAATAGTATTTCTCCTTCTGGGAATTCTGGAGCATGATCATTTATGTCCTGTATCAATAATTCTCCTTGAAAATATTGCACTGGCTTTTCAAGAGACACCTGGAAAGGCAGCACACAGGGATCCACAAAGCCACACAGCTCTTCCCGGTCTAGTTTCTCCCTCAGAATCAAATCCCCAGTCTCAGGATCCAGCAGCAACCTCTGCTTGTAATCATCAGACACCACCCGTGCAGACCTGGCAGCCAGCTCCCCAGCTCCCAGACCCAGATCCTTGGCCAGATGGGCCACAAAGGAACCACTTTCTGTTTCCTCTAAGATAGAGTATTGAGTTGTTGCCTCACTGCAAACCAGAACCAAAGGCATCATAAAAATAAGAGCCATTACTTGCCTGTTCAGGTGAAGTTTGTCCAGTGTCTCCATGAGGGGGAAGTGAGTGCTTGCAGCCAATCCTTTAGAATTTCCAAAGCTTTGAAATGCTGATCTCTGATTTATTCTTTGGAGGAATCTTCACATTCTTTATCTTACATTAATCCAGTTTATCCTTGCCCAAACCCTTTCATAGCTCCGTAGTGTCTGCCAAGCTCTTCCCTGTGTCTTTTGTTCTGTATTGCAACAAGCGATTCCGGGTACTTTAGCACTTTTATTCACAATCTTAGCCTGCAGCGCCACCCTGCGTCCACTTTGATAAATTCACACAGTTCTATTTTCAAGTCACCCAAACAGCTCTTTAAAATTTCCAAATTGTCATTTTAAAAGTGTATGCAATTTTTTCTGTATCAATGTTGTTATTGCTTGAAATTACATAATCAATATAGCTATCCAATACCATGCATGAGAGGAGTCGTCAAAGCAAAGGTGGAAGACAGCTAGTCTGTGTATAAATGTTAGATTTGCATAATAAGTTAAACGAAACAAGAAAGCATTTTAAAAGTATTTTTTCCAGTGATAAAATATCAAAAGTACATAGTTAATGTCAAGCATTTATGGAATTTATTATAAATTATTACAGAGGGGATTGTCTTTTGGAACACTCTAATGCACAGGTACAGCTGTGTGATCTAATTCATCAGCTGACCACCTGATTGAAATAGCTACAAAGTAAATGGTTTGTGTTGGTAAAGACAAGCTAAGGTTTAAGATTGATTAACCTTCCAAGCCTAAAATATTTCAAAGTACTTTGACATTCTAAATTTTGATGCAGTCTAAGACAACAGCTAACAAACCTCTCCTGTGTCTATTTAAATAGAACGTTCTTATGCATTTAGTGCATAAATCATTCAAATATTTGGTTTCCAACTTAGAGTATCCATTAAAACCAGTAAATTTTGTTTCTTCAATTTTCTTCCTTTTTTTCCCCAATATCGTTATTGCTGTTAGGAAGTTCTTTCATTTCACATACACAAAAAAAATTTAGAGACATCTTGGTAACTTCTAAGAGAAAAGCAAGCTGGCAGTTTTGTAAGGATTCCATTACGTCGTAAACTAGTTAGAGGGTGATCCTCACAGCACAGGGTCCTCCAGTCCACATATGCTTCCTCCTTACAGAGGTCTTCTGTGATTTCCTTCGGTGTTGACCAGTGTTCTGTATGAAGTTCATCTACTTACCCGACTGCTTCTTTTCTAAGCATCTTGCTCCCTTTACTCCAAGGGACATTTCCTTCATTTTAGATTTGTCCAATGGTAGCATACAGATATAACTGATTAGGGGATAATCTTGTGTTCTACCTAGATGCTGGAGTTGCTCATTAATGCTGGCACCCGTGTAGATCACTTACAATGTTGAATGTGAAAAGCCTCACCTTCTATAAGTATCAATAGTTCTGTTTTCCTTTTTTAAATATCTGGTTTTTCTAAAATGCTTTTCTGTGTTTATTAAGGCAATTCTGTGGCTTTGCCATTCATTTTGTCCACAAGTTTTATTTCAGTATTGATTCCTGTGTGTTGAACCAATGTTGTTCCTGGAGAAATCCTTTATAGACATGATGCACAATTTCATCTGTTACTGCTGTTAGTCGGCTCGTATTTTCTTTAGAATTTTCACATCAACAGTAGAAAAACAAATGACTGTATAAATTTTCCTTTTATTATATTTGCCTGGTTTCATCACAGTTTACTGCCACAGAATGATTTGATAAGTAGTTGATGCTCTGATCTGTTATTAGAACAGTGATTGCAGATATATGATTGTATAATCATATTGGGAATTATATTGGGGTTATCAAGTCAATTTCCAAGTCATCTCAAGAGTCAAAAACTACCTGCCACTCATTCAGAATGGAAATTTTTGATTGTATCTTACTGTTGATGTTCATCATCAAATTTGCACAGTTATTGCCAATATGAAGGCTATAAGACTTTCCATGTGTGTGGCTGTCTTAGTCAGGGCTTCTATTCCTGCACAAACATCATGACCAAGAAGCAAGTTGGGGAGGAAAGGGTTTATTCAGCTTACACATTCACATTGCTGTTCATCACCAAAGGAAGTCAGGACTGGAACTCAAGCAGGTCAGGAAACAGGAGCTGATGCAGAGGCCATGCAGGGTGTTACTTACTGGCTTACTTGCCTGCTCTCTTATAGAACCCAAGACTACCAGCCCAGGGATGGCATTACCCACAATGGGCCCTCCCCCTCTTGATCACTAATTGAGAAAATGCCTTACAGCTGGATCTCATGGAGGCATTTTCTCAAGGAAGGCTCCTTTCTCTGTGATAACTCAAGCTTGTGTCAAGTTGACTCACCAAACCAGCCAGTACATTGGCTTTCTCTCTCGTTGTTTTGATTTAGGGTTTCTCTGTGTAGCTCTGGCTATTGTGGAACTCACTATGTAAATCAAGCTGACCTCAAACTCTCAAAGGTCCACGTGTTTCTGTCTGCAAAGTGCTGGGATTAAGTCATACATTAACATGCCAGGCTCTCCATGTGGTTTTCACTTATCAATTACTTTATAAAAAATATTCTCACAGGTCTCATGTCTACCTCCATAACAGACACCATAACAGCTGTGAAAGAGACAACATCCAAGATATTGGCTTCATAAAGCAAATGCAGAATTGTAAGACACGGGCTGTTTGGACCTAGCTCAAATGCAACTTTAGGAGTGGGGTAGAACTTCTACCCATGTGTGAGCCAACCTTCTTCATTAAGGCTTGGATCCCCTGAAATCCAAGTACCAACCACCATGAGACCTCCAACCTCTCTTTTAAAGATCACTCATGCCAGGACAGGAAGGAGCTTCCTAAAGTAGGCAAAACATAGTTGATGAAACATCATCAGTGAGGACGACTAAGGCCATGGAAAACAGACTAGACAGGTGCAGTGTTCGTTCTCTCCCCTAGGACACAGAGACTCCCAAGTACCTGAAAAGGCTGCACATGGAGTAGAAATCACAAGAAGGGAATGACAATTATAAAGTAAGTAAACTTGCAATGACAATATGTCAAATGTAATATTTGAAATGAAAAGAAGAAAGGAAGGGAAGGAGGGAGAAGAGGAGAGAGGGGGAGGAGGAAATAAAGAGAGCACTGTATTATGTGAATGCTGCTTCTGAAAAAAAAACAAATATAAAATGTGATGAATAAATACTCTAAAAGAAAACAAGAGTTATCACTTCCTGGCTTTTGGGGAAGTCACATGAAGAAGGACAGGGGTTTCACATATAAGAACTGAGAAGCTGGCTGACGCCACACTCACAGTCAATAGTATTTGAAGCCTAACAGAAGAGGAGGAGAAAGATACTGTAATTCTTATGTGTGAGAACACCCAAACTATTGTTGTGCATTAAAATTGCACTGTGGATGTTCTAGAAAATAACTAATTTTCTGAATTGATGCCATTGTAAAATAACAAGGGAGAGTATAAATGTATGTTTTTTGAAATGAATGGATGATTCACTATCTCGAAATTTTAATTTAATTTTGATGCTATAAATTCTAACCAAGGTCAATAAAAGCAGCAGTTAGAGGCCAGGTAATTTAAATTTCTAAAGTCTTTTTTTCATTCCACACATAAAGGCAAAGACAAAAATGAAATGAATGTGAAACCAAATTAGAGATTAATGTATTTTTGACTCCTGGAGATTTAAATAAAAAATGGGTCCATAGAGATTGATGTTATTCTGAAATTTTGTTCCTTCCTGAATATGGATGGTTCTTTTGAAATTTGATGTGCAGACAAATTTGAGATAAATTTTGAGTCCCCAGAAAGTTCATCGATTTCCTCGATGTTTCAAGTTAATTATTCAACGAGTACAAGGGGACACCTGCTTTGAATGAAGCATTGCATTGTGTGCCAGATGCCCAACTATGAGTAAAAGCAAAGCAGCGTTTTCAGATTATGTAGCATTTGTTGAAGTTATTTAGCAGTAAGGGGATTCAAATTTTTACTTTCATCTTCGAATACTGAAATACCAGTAATATCAACTTGCACACTATTGAACGTATCACTGGAGAATTAATAGACAACGCCATCTCTTTTACTGACATCAGACTTGCAGTTTGTAAAATGCTCCAAAGTGCAAAACTAGTTAGTATTGTACGTATAGTACTGCCCCCGAGTCCTGCACTCAACAAAATATCCATACAAAGAGGTCTGGGGAACCAGGCATGGTGGTACAGCCACAATCCCAGACCTCAGGAGCAGACTTGGAGGCCAGCCTAGGTTACACAGAGAGAACTGAATAAGAACCTTATCTCAGAAATAAGCGATAGCTATAGTTTTTGAAAAGCAATGCAAAGAAACGGATAAATGATTTCTAATTGCAGGGAGATAAAAATAACTTTGAAGAAATACTTCTTTGCCTTCAAATTCAGTCCAGCTCATCTCTCTGGCTTGGAAAATTTCTGCCCATTTTTTAACAATACATGAATATTAGCCATCCATAAATTAAATTACTCTTTGGATCTAGAGCTGGGATTTACCTTAGTGATAAAATGCATATCTTGTATTCCTGGACCCCGGGTCTTGAGTTCTCTCTCTCTCTCTCTCTCTCTCTCTCTCTCTCTCTCTCTCTCTCTCTCTCTCTCTCTCTCTCTCTCTCCTCGTCTTTATCTCCCTTCTCCCTCTCTCCTACTCACAGTAGTCTTGTCATTTGTTTTAAAGTTGCAACGAATCATCAGCACATTGCCCATCCAACTTTACTCTGATATCATATGGTACATAGCCTCTCAAAAATAAATATTGAATTAGAATCATATAATGCCCATGAAAATGAAGATAAGTATGAAAAGTTGAAGAATTCAAATAAAAGTTTTATACAAAGCATTTTGGCTGAACAGAACTTATTTTCTGATTATTCAGAATTCACTCATGATCATTTACATAAAATTTGGTGCAAGGGAGTTTCAGGATGAAAAATGCTTCTCCCGCTCCCAAGAGAACTTAAACGTGGTTACAACTACACAATCGGACTTACTGATGCTAGGCAACCTGTCAGTCTTAAAGTGTTGTCTTTCCAGAGTTTCCCAAACTATTCAATTTTTTATAGATTCAATTATTTTCTTTTAGACAGTAACATTCAAAGACTAGATAGATACCTCCAGATGACAAAACATGAAAAAAATAAATTTACCCAAAATATAATAATTTGTCATGTAAAAATTTTAAAATTTCATTTTGTGGTTTTGGTTGTTTCCACCACATGTTATTTTTTGATGTAGAAAATTCAAACATCCCAAACGATAATCTTTTTCCCATAATGTATTCTATATTTTCATTTAATTACAATATTGTAGGTAGCATACTGCTGTGGATTGACAATTTTCATCCCTGAATAATCCTATAACATGACAGGTTGTAATAGGAAGGGAGGAACCCTCAAAAGGAAGCAATAAATTATTTGCCAATAATAATAATAAATAAGCGGTGTATTTATGGCAAGTAAGTATTAATAATAAAATGACTAAAACACTTAAAAGCCACACACCTGTATATTCTGTTGAAGGTTTAATGTGTCATCATTTATATCCATGATTTACAATTCTACTTATCAACTGAGCACATGCCTCGCTAAATAAATGTCCACTCGTACAAGATGAAAGCATACTACATGATTTACAATGGATTAAATCAAGAAACATCATTTTTGGTGCATTTTAGTAGCAATATAGGGTTGTATATAAGCAAATAAAATCTTGAAATACGAATTGTGGTAGTCAGTAAAGATAATAAATCAATTGCCCTACTTCTGTTTGTGTACAAAACATGTAAAATATGACAATGATTGTATCATATGGTCACACTTCATCAGCTGCAGTCAAAGCTACTTTGCCGTCATGTATAATAAGTGTGTGGTGTAGGAAAACACACACATGCACATTGCCTTACTTAGGCATCAAGAAGAATAAAATTGTTGCTTTTGGGAATAAATGAAACTGCAGATCATTTAGGCTCAATTATCACACTCTAACACAGGAAGCACATGAGGCTTTTAGGAGGCTAATGGGGAGAAAATAGAAGGTGGTAATTAGGTGATCATTATCATGGTGTGGTATATGCATCTCTGAAAATATCCCAATGAACATTGCACGTCAGCATAGTTAATGCACAGTGGTGAATGTTAAAAACAAAACAAATACTGCTTAGCAAGTTACATGCATAGCCTCAACAAGATACAATCTGAAGTGGGTATATTTCCAAATATAGCCATAAATGCAGAGAGAGAAATGATTCCTATAAACGGTATTTGAACTGACCATAGAAGCACAGCAAAGTTTCTTATTCCCCTCTCAAATTAGTGAAGAAAAAACCTACAATAAGATTGGATTGGTAAAATACGAAGCACAGAAATAAAAAAAAGAAAGAAAAGAAAGTAATGAAAGAAAAATTATGAGTAAAATCAACATAGGAATATATTGTCACAAGGAAAAATTGTTAAATGCAAACAAAAATGTTAATAGCCAAGAAACTAATCGTATTCAGTTACCAAAACATGGGTGACCCTAACACTGAAGTTTAATGAGGGTTCCTGAAGGACACTATTGGGAATGATGGTTCAGAAATTTGAAATCTGTTGTCCCAGAATCTCCGGTCAGACACACCTCATACTGGTAGCTCTGGGACAATGTCCCCATACCACTGACATCCACCAAGTGGCCAGGAAAGTGTCCCTCAGGCACAGAGCAGGCACCCAGAGAGGTCTCCCTGGCCCTCCTGCACAACCTTACTCCCACGAACAATAACACAGACAGGAGGAACAGCGAAGACACAGAGGCCAAGGCAACAACCAGGTACAGAGTAAGCAAGTCTTCCTCTTGTGAGGGGTCACGCCTCACCTCTGGCAGAGGCAGGTAGGGTTGAGAGAAGCCATCCACAAGCAGTACCTGCAGAGTGACACTGGCAGAGAGTGGAGGCTCGCCATTATCCTTGACCAGCAACAGCAGCCTGTGCTTGGGTACATCACGCTCGCTCAGAAGCCTGGTGGTGCGCACCTCGCCATTGTGCGCCCACACGCTGAACAGCCCAGGCTCTGTGGCCTTGAGCATCTGGAATGACAGCCAGGCATTCTGCCCAGAGTCGCGATCCACAGCCACCACCTTAGTGACCAGATAGCCAGGCTCTGCTGCCCTGGGCAGCAGCTCGGTACAGGATGCAGAGGCGTTCTGCAGTGGGTAGAGCACGAAGGGCGCATTGTCATTGTCGTCCAGCACCACCACGCTCACCAGAGTCTGACTGCTGAGCTGGGGAGACCCTTGGTCTGTGGCGCTCACGCGGAACTCAAAGCCCTGCAGGACCTCATAGTCCAGCGCCCTGAGTGCGAACAGCTGCCCATTGTCTATGTTGATTGAAACCAGTGAGGCAAGAGACAGCTGTGGGTCTCGAGGTGGCAGCAGCGAGTAGGTGATGTGGGCATTGGAGCCTGAGTCTGAGTCTGTGGCACTGATGGTGCCTATGTGCAGGGCGGGGCTGTTGTTCTCGTGGACAAACATGGTGTAGGAGGTTTGGGTAAAGACAGGGGCATTGTCATTGATGTCCATCACCTGCACTGTTATGGTGTGCTGGGTTGTGAGCCTGGGTGTGCCCAGATCTGAGACAGTGATGGTGATGTTGTACTCAGCTCTGCTCTCTCTGTCTAGTGGCCCTTCTGTCACTAAAGTGTAGTAATTCTCGTATGTAGGCTTCAAAAGAAATGGAAGTTCGTTCTGAGTAGAACAAACCATCCTTCCATTATCCCCAGAATCTGGGTCAGAAACACTGAAAACAGCAACTACAGCCTCAGGAGCATTTTCTGGGATGGAACGAGTGAGCGAAGATATGGTGAGTTTAGGGGCGTTGTCGTTCACATCCACCACCTGTATAGCCACAGTGCATTTTCCTGAAAGACCTCCGCTGTCTGTGGCTACAATTTCCATGTTATAGTATGGAGTTGCCTCAAAATCCAATGCCCCTTTAAGGCGAATTTCTCCTGAAATTTCATCTATTACAAATGGCGGAGAACCTCCGGAGTCTTGAAACAGAGAATAGGCTACATTGCCATGTATCCCAGCATCTAAGTCTCTGGCAGAGACTGTGACAACTAAGGCATTGAGGGGACTATCTTCAGGGACCTCCACAGCATAGAGAGACTTTACAAATTGGGGAGCGTTATCATTGATGTCCACGACTTCAATTCGAACCGTCGTTGTCCCAGACTTGGGTGGAGCACCCCCATCCAGAGCAGTGAGGATTAAAGTGAGCTCAGGCTGCTCCTCCCTATCCAGGGCTCTGTCCAGCACCAGCTCTGGGTATTTCCTGCCATCTGTGCGACTGTGAGTAACGACGTGGAAATGGAGGTTGGGACTGACTGTGTAGTTCTGAACAGCGTTGCTCCCTATGTCAGAGTCCTGAGCTGCCTTCAGAGGAAACACAGTTCCTGGCTGGGCAATTTCTTGAATTTTTAGGAGCATTTCTGTGTCAGGGAATTCTGGAGAGTGGTCATTTATATCTGTGAGCTGCAGGTCTGTTTGAAAGAACTGCACAGGGTTTTCCAGTATGACCTGGAAGTGCAGCACACAGGGTTCTGTCGCCCCACACAGTGCCTCGCGATCTGGCTTTTCCTTCAGAAGCAAATTTCCTGTCTCTGCATCCAGCTGCAAGAGGTCTTTGTTTCCTCTGTGATGGATTCGTGCCCCTCTAGTGGCCAGTTCCCCAGCCCTGAACCCCAGATCTTTTGCCAGGTTAGCTACCAAGTAGCCACTCTCCGTTTCTTCTGACATCGAATAGCTAATTGCCTCAGAGCCAGCCTCCCACAATAGCAACAATAGAGCAAGAAAGACCACTTGCCTTTTCTCTGGTGTTTTTGCTAGCGCTGTCTCCATTGTTGAGATATGCAGTGCTTGTAAATCTTGTATGTTTCAATCACAGAGATATTTTGGTGAAATAATCTCAAATAAACCTTATTGAACTGCTTTCTGAAATCCTTTCCCCAGGATCTTAAGCAAATGCTCCCCTTTTCAGGGGAACACTCAGCATTCTGAATCCCAGGAATGGCGGTTTGGGCATCTTGGGAGCCCCTTGTTATACAAATCCTTAGACTGCAGCGCCACCGTGTGTACTATTTTAGTGTTGCACATAGTGCTCTACACCTTGTTCTAAGTTCAGCCCCGCTGTGTTTAAACATCTTTTAAGACACAGGAATATCCCTCTATTTGTGTTCTTCGAAAACAGGTTCCAACACATTTGCTGCATTATCAGTGAGTATAATTTTTTTAGATGAACAGACTATCACATTGATTGTAAAGACTTTTTGAATGCATAAATTTAATGCAATGATTACCTACAAAATACTTGATATTCTCAAATACCTTTTCATTTAAGTGTAACATATGTATAAAAAAGGACACCAATCTTAAGTGTTCAGAACAACAAAGCCACCAAGTTAATAAGTCCAATAAGCAGAATCTAGATAAATATATACTGTGTGCCTAAACAAAACATGTTCGCCTGTCAACCTCTGGTTTCCAGTCTCTTTCTAAGGACTACACCGGCTTTTATTGCCGTAGGATCTTCTGTCTTTCTTACAGCTTTATAAAGTAGAATCGGCAAAGTATTTCTCTGCTATAGTATTTTCTTTCACTAGTATTTTCTTTGGCAAGCTCATCTATGGTATGCTGTTTTCCATGTTTTGTATCATGTGCTTGTGTGTTTCCATGTTTGAAATTTTTCGTTTGCTTTTGAGAAAAGCTATCTCTACATAGCCCTGGATGTTCTGGAACTCATTCTGTAGAGCAGACTGACTGCGAACTCACAAAGATCTGCCTGCTTCTGTCTCTCCTGAGTGCTGGACTTTAAATCATGCATCACCACACTGTGAGGCCAAGGCTTGAATTTTGACTAGCACTCCTATAAGCAATTACTCATATGTTCTGTGTAAAATATGTGTATGCAAAAATATACACACATCATATGTATCAGAGTTGCTTGGTGTATGTCATAGTGTGAAAATACATTTAGCTTTAGCAAATACTATGAAATGGTTCCCAGAAGTAGGGCATATACTGAGCTGCCTGTGGTGGTCCACCCCTGTAGTCTCATCTCTGTGAAGACACATCGGTTATCACAAGCTTAAGGGCAGTGTGGGATATATAGTGAGTCATTCTCTCAAAGACATTTCTTTAAAAGTTGGGGATAAAAATACAGCTCCACTGTAGAATGCTTGCCTAGTGCACTCAGTGGATTGAGAGGCATTCCCAGCAGTGTGAAAAAGGTTATTCCAGCAACACATGAGAATTCCAGTTGCTCCATAATCTTGTCAACATTTGATGCTGTCTTTCCAGTTTTAATCGCTCTAGTGAGTATGGATATCACAGTGTACATTCATTAGCACTTTTCTGGTGGTTAATGAAATTATGCAAATGTTCACGCCCTTATTGACCATTCGGATGTTGAGTTACTTCATAGGTTTGTCTATCTGAGGCATTTGCCTGGTGGGTTGGTCTGCAGAAGAATTTATATTCTTAGTATAATACCTGTTTGTGTATGCATATTGTAAAGTTTTTCAACCTATGCTTTCTATTTTAACCTTATTATAGTGTCTTTGTGAAACAAAAATTACTAATTTTAACTTACCCTGACATGTCATTATTTTCCGTTTTCTGGGTAGCACTTTTCTCCCATTTAAATCTTTGTGTCCCCAAGGTTATAGCAAGTCTTATCATGTATTTTGAATGTTTCTTTTATTTTTCACATTTAAAAGTACAATCAATGTAAATCTTACAAGTGAAAAAGACTAAGGACCACGTGTTTCCAAATGCCTTTGCATTCTGTGACGAAAAGATGATCCATTTCTCATTGTTTCTGAATAATCACAAGGGTCATATCATACTTGACAGGAATCAACTCAAAGATTCATTTGTTACTGAATAACTATGCACTCTTCTCATAATTCTGTAATAGTTTTTTTAATTTTCAGGATATGTTTTCTTATGAAAGATTAGTTTTACAGAATTTTAAATCTACAGAAAAAATTACTGAATGCACAGAGAACCTCTACAGTCCTGTACACCCATCTTCACTGTAATCCCCTATGAATGGTACATTTCTTATAACTAATTGATCTTCAATATTCACACATTTCTTTTACTGAGTCTATTTCCTCTATGTATTCTACATTATATAAACTTGGATTAATTTATCATGATATCTATTTTAGCATACCACAAAGTAGTTCCTCTGACCCCAATTCTTCAAAATCTATTTATTTATCCCCCTCTTCTTTCTGAATCTCTTGAAATCACTGACCTTTTTACTGTTTGCATGCTTTGGCCTTTTCAACATGTTACATATAAGAGTTTTTCAGTTTGGCTTCTGTGACGAATTTGTTTTTATGTTTTCTCAGTTGAATTGGAAATTTCTGGTTTCTTTGGCGACTCAGATGTGTCATGTGATGTTTTTCTGGAAACTATCTTATGAGAGGATGATTTTGCTGGTGCTTTTCTGGAAGCAGCCTAGAAAAGGGGCATGTGATGTTTTTCTAGAGTAGATGTTTGGGAGAACATGTGATGTTTGGAAAGAGTGTAAATACAATCCAGCAGACAGTGGACAATGCTGTCTGGTATTGGTTCACCTTGCCACTCTCTGCTGATCTTTGTCGTGACTTGGTAGAGAGAAACACATCAAAGAACTTCTGGTAGTACTCCTGCATCTTCTTGCTGCTTCTGGGGACTCAGGCAGATTGGCAAAGCCTCTCAGGGTTTCTTTTGGACCTAACTGCCATTGCTGGTTCATGAATGGCGTTTGCAAGTGGATTGAGCTACCACTGCAGATTTGGGTGAACCGAATTGCTGATGTCATGACAACACCGATTAGATTCTCTCCAAAGAACTGTTTCTAAACAGGCCCACCTCCTCCTTTGTCCTATTAACCTTTCCTTTCCATTGCCTCTGGGTGGTGGGCAAGAAGGGAGGTTAAATCATTCACATATGCTTATTAACATAGGTTTTGAAAAATATAATCCCACAGCAGACAATTTTTCATGGGTTGATAGCTCATTTCATTTTGGTATTGACTAATATTCCATTTTGCAATTGCATCAGACTTTTTTCAGTTTCCCTTTCTGAATGATCTTGGTCACGACCAGGTTTTTATATGTGATGTAAAGAGATTCAATAAACACCCCATTCCAGTTTTTGTGTGAGCATCAGTTTCTGGCCAATTTAAATATATACTAAGAAAATTGATTGCTTGCTGACATATGTGTCTTTTAGTTTTTGCTCCCAAGATGTTTTCTAAAATGGCACTATCTTTTTCACCCCATGACCCACATATGAAGGTTCTTGGTCTTCCGTGTCACTTGCAGCCGTTGGTGGTTTGGTGTCCTGGAGTTTGCCCATCCTGCCTGTGGTTGGGTGGTGGAGTTTCATTATTTGAATTTGCTGATGTGAGCTTCTTCTCATGTGCGTATTTGCCATCTATATTAGTCACGGTTCTCTATAGCATGACTTGCAGGCTGTGGTCCAACTGATTCAACCATGGCTGCCTATAAATGGAAGGTCTAAAAATCCAATACTTACTCAGATGGTCTCTGGTATACACTTGAATTCTGAAGAGGTAGGTTCTAATGTCAGTGAATGAATGGACTAGCTAGCAAGATAAGAACAAATAGACAAAGAGGGAGGAGCTCCCTTCTTCATTTTCCATATAAAACAGTAGTTTCTAACCTTCCTAATGCTGTAACCCTTTAGTTCCTTTTATGGTACCCCCAACCATAAACTTATTTCCACTGCTACTTCATAACTGTAAATTTGCTACTGTTATAAAACTTACGTAAATATCTGATATTTAGGATACCTGATATGTGACCCCTGTGAAAGAACCATTTGACCCCCAAAGTGGTCATGGCCCGCTGGTTGACAGCCTGTTATAAAGTCTTCCAGCAGAAGGAGTGGAGCAGATTAAAGGTGGGTCTTCCTGACCCCGAAATCTGCATTAGAAGTGAGTCTTCCCACTTCAAACTAAACAAAAAGTCCCTCATATATGTGCTCCACTTGAGGGTTTCCAGATGTAGCCAAGTAGACAACCAAGAACAGCCATCCCACCATCTCCAAGTCTTGTTTTGTAAGTGTTAAAATCTTTGGCACATTTTTTATATGTTGTTGATTTCTTAATGTTGAGTCTTGAAAGACTTTACATATCTAGAAAAGCTGTCTTTTATTAAATGCATCTGTTGACAGAATTTTCTTCTGGTCTATGACTTTTTAAAAAAATTTGTAGATTATTTTGCAGAGAAGATTTAATTTTAATAAAGGCTGAACCATCAATTCTTTCTTCCGTGGATCACACTATCATTGCCAAATACTCAGTTTTATTTTGGGTTAATATTGCTTTACTATGTTCTCTTTGTATATGCACACAAAGTGTATATCCAGTCCATCAAATGCACAAAGAATGTTGAAATTAAGATTTTACAATTTCTATTGACTGAAGGATAAGTATTTCAACCACAGAATCCTCACAATACACTACTGTGCCTTATAATTTATTTATAGCCTTACATTGTTTTAGATTTTTGCTTTGCAACTTCTATTAGATTTGCTTCTTGGTGTTTATGTGTTTGGAAGACGTTTTGAATGCTATTTAAATTTTCAAATTTTCTTCATATAAACAGAACTGACACTGCACTTGCCAGTACTCAAGACATCACTTGTCTCTTCTGATCACAAAGTTTTCATGATTTTGTTGCATAAAATTGTGCTATTTCTTCTACTGTGGCTTTTACTGCTTCTCTGTGTTTTTTCCTCTAGTTGGGACTGGTAGTAAAATCTCAGCAGTCACCATGGTGGGCATCCTTGTCTCATTGTTGATTTCCAGCAAACATTTCAGTGATTTCCTTTGATGATATTGACTAGGTATGTGTTTGGTTTGGTATTTTATGAGATAGGATGCCACTGAGTATAATCTGGGCTGTCTTGGAACTCACTCTGCAGACCAGGCTGGCCTTGAACTCACAAAGATCCACCTGCCACTGCCTCCTGAGTTCTGACATTAAAGATGTGCCACCAAATCTAGTTACTGTATACTTTTAAATACTCAAAAACTCCCTTCTATATACATTCACACACTTTGCACATTAATATATGCTGGGTTTTGTTGAGTAAAATTTTCTGTACCCATTGAGATTAATTGAATTGTTTTTCCTCTTTTGTCACTATGATGAATTACAATGATCAAAAATCAAATACGAAATGCTTTGCATCAGACTAGACTTCACTTGTCACTTCTGATCACAATCCTATGTCATCATTTACTTTTGCCTCCGAATCTGATTGCCTTTTTCTAAAGAAAGACCATGCCCATGTATATCTATGGAGGAGTTTTGTCACTTCTTTCTTAGAATGTCCTTTTAGAAGGTTAGGTATTATAATGTATTCGAAGTTACTGGCACCAAGATGATTTTTAATATGCCTGCTCATCTACAAGTTTGTCTTTGTTTTAGTCCTGTGATTGTAATAATTCAATGTGTGAACTAGACTTTTATAGAACCTTTACCTAATGGTAATGACTGATTTTAAATGATGTTTGATAAATTGTCAAGTGCAACAACATTGTTCCTCATAAATCTTTGACAGTTTGTTTGTTAAAAATGAGTAAAAACAAAAATGCTTTGTGCGTGACAAACATGATAACCTAATCAAGGAGAGCCATGGCCCATTAGTTCACATGATTTCATCACCTGAGTATATTTAAATAAATTATCATTGAAACGAAATTTGTAAACATAGCTCTCAGACACTTGTACACCTTTGTGGCCTGAGAGACTTCAGGTAAGTTGAGGTTTCATAGATAGGGACAATCGACTGGCATAATAAAGACAAATAAAAATGTAAAGTCAAGCGTTTAGAAGAATAGACTGGGAACCTCAAAAAATAGTTTCTAGACAGGAATAATTAAGAGAATGGACAAACAAGAAACAGTCCCTTTTTGCTAAAAGCAGACTTAATTTCCATATAAAATGTCCCTAAAAATACTTACTGAAATAGAAAAGAATGATGCAATATCTAAGTTTGTGAGCATAATGATATTTTGAAGAAAGAGAAAATCTTAAGAGGCTCCCCAAAGGAAAACCAAAACATCATGAAAATGTGCATGAACTAAAGGTCAGAAGCAAAGTAAGACTAATAGACAACTGTGACAAATTTTTTTTGAGACAGGGTCTCACTATGTAGCCAGAGCTGGCCATGTAGACATGGTCACTACATAGACCAGGCTGGCCTAACCAAATCAGTGATCCTCCTGCCTCTGCCTCCTTAGTGCTGAGATCTAAGGAGTGAGCCGCCGCCAAGCCCAGAACCTTTCATTCTTAAAAGCTTTCACATCTTCTCTCCAGTTGTTTTTCATCTATTCCTCAGCCTTTGCTCTATTGTTTTTCATGAATTTCTCACTTTCCACAGTCAACACCAGATCATTATTCACTTGTAAACTTTACCACTAATTTGTACTTCTTCACACAGTTCCAAAATCCCTTTGGGGCTGTTTTCCTTCTGTCTAGGTAATTGCACTATTTATCTCACTGTATGCATGACTCAATTACTTCTCTCAGTCTTTGCCCTGCGTTACCTTTGAAGGTTCCATGTGCTACTAATAGATTTACAGTTAGGAATAATTTGGGGGGAGAGGGAATTTAAAGACATTGTTTCAGGGAAGGGGCGGCACAGGTCTTCCTGGTTGCTGCCGCTGCAGAGAGCCCGTGGGCAGCACCCCACGAGCGAACCTGAGCCTCGGGACCACAGGTAAGACCAAATTTTCTGTTGCAAGAAAGCTGCCTGGTGAGCTTGGGACACACGGAAGCAGAATTTCTCTAGGACCGGGCACGTTCTGTGTTTACCGGAAGTCCCACACCCTCGGATCCCGGCCCGCAGCAGCTCTCTGCTCCCAGACCCGGTGAGAGAGAGACCCAACCGCCTGGTCAGGTGGGTACTCCTGAGGCTGCAGAGCGGAAGAGACCAACAACACTGCTCACCCCTGCCCACATCCCTGGCCCAAGAGGAAACTGTATAAGGCCTCTGGGCTCCCATGGGGGAGGGCCCAGGAGCGGCAGGACCCCTGCCTGAGACACTGCCGGAACCTGAAAGAAACAGACCAGATAAACAGTTCTCTGCACCCAAATCCCGTGGGAGGGAGAGCTAAACCTTCAGAGAGGCAGACAAGCCTGGGAAACCAGAAGAGACTGCTCCCTGCACACACATCTCGGACGCCAGAGGAAAAAGCCAAAGACCATCTGGAACCCTGGTGCACTGAAGCTCCTGGAAGGGGCGGCACAGGTCTTCCTGGTTGCTGCCGCTGCAGAGAGCCCCTGGGCAGCACCCCACGAGCGAACTTGAGCCTCAGGACCACAGGTAAGACCAAATTTTCTGCTGCAAGAAAGCTGCCTGGTGAACTCAAGACATAGGCCCACAGGAACAGCTGAAGACCTGTAGAGAGGAAAAACTACACGCCCGAAAGCAGAACACTCTGTCCCCATAACTAACTGAAAGAGAGGAAAACAGGTCTACAGCACTCCTGACACACAGGCTTATAGGACAGTCTAGCCACTGTCAGAAATAGCAGAACAAAGTAACACTAGAGATAATCTGATGGCGAGAGGCAAGCGCAGGAACCCAAGCAACAGAAACCAAGACTACATGGCACCATCGGAGCCCAACTCCCATCAAAACAAACATGGAATATCCAAACACACCAGAAAAGCAAGATCTAGTTTCAAAATCATTTTTGATCATGATGCTGGAGGACTTCAAGAAAGACATGAAGAACTCCCTTAGAGAACAAGTAGAAGCCTACAGAGAGGAATCGCAAAAATGCCTGAAAGAATCGCAAAAATCCCTGAAAGAATTCCAGGAAAACATAAATAAACAAGTAGAAGCCCATAGAGAGGAGACACAAAAATCCCTGAAAGAATTCCAGGAAAACACAATCAAACAGTTGAAGGAATTAAAAATGGAAATAGAAGCAATCAAGAAAGAACACATGGAAACAACCCTGGATATAGAAAACCAAAAGAAGAGACAAGGAGCTGTAGATACAAGCTTCACCAACAGAATACAAGAGATGGAAGAGAGAATCTCAGGAGCAGAAGATTCCATAGAAATCATTGACTCAACTGTCAAAGATAATGTAAAATGGAAAAAGCTACTGGTCCAAAACATACAGGAAATCCAGGACTCAATGAGAAGATCAAACCTAAGGATAATAGGTATAGAAGAGAGTGAAGACTCCCAGCTCAAAGGACCAGTAAATATCTTCAACAAAATCATAGAAGAAAACTTCCCTAACCTAAAAAAAGAGATACCCATAGACATACAAGAAGCCTACAGAACTCCAAATAGATTGGACCAGAAAAGAAACACCTCCCGTCACATAATTGTCAAAACACCAAACGCACAAAATAAAGAAAGAATATTAAAAGCAGTAAGGGAAAAAGGTCAAGTAACATATAAAGGGAGACCTATCAGAATCACACCAGACTTCTCGCCAGAAACTATGAAGGCCAGAAGATCCTGGACTGATGTCATACAGACCCTAAGAGAACATAAATGCTAGCCCAGGTTACTGTATCCAGCAAAACTCTCAATTAACATTGATGGAGAAACCAAGATATTCCATGACAAAACCAAATTTACACAATATCTTTCTACAAATCCAGCACTACAAAGGATAATAAATGGTAAAGCCCAACATAAGGAGGCAAGCTATACCCTAGAAGAAGCAAGAAACTAATCGTCTTGGCAACAAAACAAAGAGAATGAAAGCACACAAACATAACCTCACATCCAAATATGAATATAAAGGGAAGCAATAATCACTATTCCTTAATATCTCTCAATATCAATGGCCTCAACTCCCCAATAAAAAGACATAGATTAACAAACTGGATATGCAACGAGGACCCTGCATTCTGCTGCCTACAGGAAACACACCTCAGAGACAAAGACAGACACTACCTCAGAGTGAAAGGCTGGAAAACAACTTTCCAAGCAAATGGTCAGAAGAAGCAAGCTGGAGTAGCCTTTCTAATATCAAATAAAATCAATTTCCAACTAAAAGTCATCAAAAAAGATAAGGAAGGACACTTCATATTCATCAAAGGAAAAATCCACCAAGATGAACTCTCAATCCTAAATATCTATGCCCCAAATACAAGGGCACCTACATACGTAAAAGAAACCTTACTAAAGCTCAAAACACACATTGCACCTCACACAATAATAGTGGGAGATTTCAACACCCCACTCTCATCAATGTACAGATCATGGAAACAGAAGTTAAACAGTGATGTCGACAGACTAAGAGAAGTCATGAGCAAAATGGACTTAACGGATATTTATAGAACATTCTATCCTAAAGCAAAAGGATATACCTTCTTCTCAGCTCCTCATGGTACTTTCTCCAAAATTGACCATATAATTGGTCAAAAAACGGGCCTCAACAGGTACAGAAAGATAGAGATAATCCCATGCGTGCTATCGGACCACCACGGCCTAAAACTGGTCTTCAATAACAATAAGGGAAGAATGCCCACATATACGTGAAATTTGAACAATGCTCTACTCAATGATAACCTGGTCAAGGAAGAAATAAAGAAAGAAATTAAAAACTTTTTAGAATTTAATGAAAATGAAGATACAACATACCCAAACTTATGGGACACAATGAAAGCTGTGCTAAGAGGAAAACTCATAGCGCTGAGTGCCTGCAGAAAGAAACAGGAAAGAGCATATGTCAGCAGCTTGACAGCACACCTAAAAGCTCTAGAACAAAAAGAAGCAAATACACCCAGGAGGAGTAGAAGGCAGGAAATAATCAAACTCAGAGCTGAAATCAACCAAGTAGAAACAAAAAGGACCATAGAAAGAATCAACAGAACCAAAAGTTGGTTCTTTGAGAAAATCAACAAGATGGATAAACCCTTAGCCAGACTAACGAGAGGACACAGAGAGTGCGTCCAAATTAACAAAATCAGAAATGAAAAGGGAGACATAACTACAGATTCAGAGGAAATTCAAAAAATCATCAGATCTTACTATAAAAACCTATATTCAACAAAATTTGAAAATCTTCAGGAAATGGACAATTTCCTAGACAGATACCAGGTATCGAAGTTAAATCAGGAACAGATAAACCAGTTAAACAACCCCATAACTCCTAAGGAAATAGAAGCAGTCATTAAAGGTCTCCCAACCAAAAAGAGCCCAGGTCCAGATGGGTTTAGTGCAGAATTCTATCATACCTTCATAGAAGACCTCATACCAATACTAACCAAACTATTCCACAAAATTGAAACAGATGGAGCACTACCGAATTCCTTCTATGAAGCCACAATTACTCTTATACCTAAACCACACAAAGACACAACAAAGAAAGAGAACTTCAGACCAATTTCCCTTATGAATAACGACGCAAAAATATTCAATAAAATTCTGGCAAACCGAATTCAAGAGCACATCAAAACAATCATCCACCATGATCAAGTAGGCTTCATCCCAGGCATGCAGGGATGGTTTAATATACGGAAAACCATCAACGTGATCCATTATATAAACAAACTGAAAGAACAGAACCACATGATCATTTCATTAGATGCTGAGAAAGCATTTGACAAAATTCAACACCCCTTCATGATAAAAGTCCTGGAAAGAATAGGAATTCAAGGCCCATACCTAAACATAGTAAAAGCCATATACAGCAAACCAGTTGCTAACATTAAACTAAATGGAGAGAAACTTGAAGCAATCCCACTAAAATCAGGGACTAGACAAGGCTGCCCACTCTCTGCCTACTTATTCAATATAGTTCTTGAAGTTCTAGCCAGAGCAATCAGACAACAAAAGGAGATCAAGGGGATACAGATCGGAAAAGAAGAGGTCAAAATATCACTATTTGCAGATGACATGATAGTATATTTAAGTGATCCCAAAAGTTCCACCAGAGAACTACTAAAGCTGATAAACAACTTCAGCAAAGTGGCTGGGTATAAAATTAACTCAAATAAATCAGTTGCCTTCCTCTATACAAAAGAGAAACAAGCCGAGAAAGAAATTAGGGAAACGACACCCTTCATAATAGACCCAAATAATATAAAGTACCTCGGTGTGACTTTAACCAAGCAAGTAAAAGATCTGTACAATAAGAACTTCAAGACACTGAGGAAAGAAATTGAAGAAGACCTCAGAAGATGGAAAGATCTCCCATGCTCATGGATTGGCAGGATTAATATAGTAAAAATGGCCATTTTACCAAAAGCAATCTACAGATTCAATGCAATCCCCATCAAAATACCAATCCAATTCTTCAAAGAGTTAGACAGAACAATTTGCAAATTCATCTGGAATAACAAAAAACCCAGGATAGCTAAAGCTATCCTCAACAATAAAAGGACTTCAGGGGGAATCACTATCCCTGAACTCAAGCAGTATTACCGAGCAATAGTGATAAAAACTGCATGGTATTGGTACAGAGACAGACAGATAGACCAATGGAATAGAATTGAAGACCCAGAAATGAACCCACACACCTATGGTCACTTGATTTTTGACAAAGGAGCCAAAACCATCCAATGGAAAAAAGATAGCATTTTCAGCAAATGGTGCTGGTTCAACTGGAGGTCAACATGTAGAAGAATGCAGATCGATCCATGCTTATCACCCTGTACAAAGCTTAAGTCCAAGTGGATCAAGGACCTCCACATCAAACCAGACACACTCAAACTAATAGAAGAAAAACTAGGGAAGCATCTGGAACACATGGGCACTGGAAAAAATTTCCTGAACAAAACACCAATGGCTTATGCTCTAAGATCAAGAATGGACAAATGGGATCTCATAAAACTGCAAAGCTTCTGTAAGGCAAAGGACACGGTGGTTAGGACAAAACGGCAACCAACAGATTGGGAAAAGATCTTTACCAATCCTACAACAGATAGAGGCCTTATATCCAAAATATACAAAGAACTCAAGAAGTTAGACCGCAGGGAAACAAATAACCCTATTAAAAAATGGGGTTCAGAGCTAAACAAAGAATTCACAGCTGAGGAATGCCGAATGGCTGAGAAACACCTAAAGAAATGTTCAACATCTTTAGTCATAAGGGAAATGCAAATCAAAACAACCCTGAGATTTCACCTCACACCAGTGAGAATGGCTAAGTTCAAAAACTCAGGTGACAGCAGATGCTGGCGACGATGTGGAGAAAGAGGAACACTCCTCCATTGTTGGTGGGATTGCAGACTGGTAAAACCATTCTGGAAATCAGTCTGGAGGTTCCTCAGAAAATTGGACATTGAACTGCCTGAGGATCCAGCTATACCTCTCTTGGGCATATACCCAAAAGATGCCTCAACATATAAAAGAGACACGTGCTCCACTATGTTCATCGCAGCCTTATTTATAATAGCCAGAAAATGGAAAGAACCCAGATGCCCTTCAACAGAGGAATGGATACAGAAAATGTGGTACATCTACACAATGGAATATTACTCAGCTATCAAAAACGAGTTTATGAAATTCGTAGGCAAATGGTTGGAACTGGAAAATATCATCCTGAGTGAGCTAACCCAATCACAGAAAGACATACATGGTATGCACTCATTGATAAGTGGCTATTAGCCCAAATGCTTGAATTACCCTAGATCCCTAGAACAAAGGAAACTCAAGATGGATGATCAAAATGTGAATGCTTCACTCCTTCTTTAAATGAGGAAAAAGAATACCCTTGGCAGGGAAGGGAGAGGCAAAGATTAAAACAGAGACTGAAGGAACACCCATTCAGAGCCTGCCCCACATGTGGCCCATACATATACAGCCACCCAATTAGACAAGATGGATGAAGCAAAGAAGTGCAGCCCGACAGGAGCCGGATGTAGATCGCTCCTGAGAGACACAGCCAGAATACAGCAAATACAGAGGCGAATGCCAGCAGCAAACCACTGAACTGAGAATAGGTCCCCTATTGAAGGAATCAGAGAAAGAACTGGAAGAGCTTGAAGGGGCTCGAGACCCCAAAAGTACAACAATGCCAAGCAACCAGAGCTTCCAGGGACTAAGCCACTACCTAAAGACTATACATGGACTGACCCTGGACTCTGACCCCATAGGTAGCAATGAATATCCTAGTAAGAGCACCAGTGGAAGGGGAAGCCCTGGGTCCTGCTAAGACTGAACCCCCAGTGAACTAGTCTATGGGGGGAGGGCGCCAATGGGGGGAGGGTTGGGAGGGGAACACCCATAAGGAAGGGGAGGTGGGAGGGGGATGTTTGCCCGGAAACCGGGAAAGGGAATAACACTCGAAATGTATATAAGAAATACTCAAGTTAATAAAAAAAAAAAGACATTGTTTCAAAGTCAGTTCTTAAGTCAGTCTCAAAGTCAGACGCATCATTTCGTGGAGTTGTTTTAATTTTCTTCCTCTCCTGGACCTTGTGATGAGCAATGTTCCTATGACATGTCTAACTGTGATTTGTTTCTTACGGATCCTGATTAGGTTTCTCTGAATGTTTCTCACAATCGAAGACTCACTATTGGCACCATGTGTCAGTCATTATCTCTCCGGCTGTTTGTTAGCCTCTTCCTACACCCCCAAATTTCCTCTCTCATTCTCTCCCTTTCCTGCCTGAGTCCCTCTTCCAACAGGTCTCCCTTCTACTCTTAGGTCTCCTGTATGTAGTTTACTGACATTTTGGGGTTTATTTATTACTTTGAAAAAAAACTGGCTGATGACTAAAATCTACATTAGAAGGAAAACTTAAACTGTCAGAAATTTGCCTTTTAACTGTTACTTGGCTTTGGTGACAGTGGGGTGATTTGGGTAAAGTAAAACTACTTCATTTGCAGTACAATGACCATAGGATTTAATAATAAATAGTAGGATATGAAGAATGTTTTTTCAGCTGCTCATTTTCTGCCAAAAGTTCAAGGAATTTTGATATAGTCTTACTTACATACATATAACAAGGTAAAAATGAACCAGGTCTCCAGGCTTATTAACCCAACAGATTGCCACAATTACAAATCAATAAATATGCTGCTGCTCCAATGTATCAACAGTAAAACAATATTCATTATTGTTCATCAATTCAACTCAAAGTAATCGAAGGAAACACTAAACAACTGAACAAAATGATTTAACACCAAAAAAAAAAAATAGGTTTTGTTGATTGATATACTCTACCCAATGACACCAAGTAATGCAAAGTGAAAAGTTTTGAAACCTACTAATGAACAGAATCAAACAGAATACCTAAATTTTCAGAGAAATTTTTTTCATTTGAAGGGTGGGAGATGGTCTGGAAAATACACACATATGCACAATACACACACACACACACACACACACACACACACACACACACACATTACCCCATAATTGGACTTCTTTGTATGGGGGAGAAAGAAAATGTGATGCCCTCAATAATCCTGAATTTTCCTATTCAGAGGAATGGGACTTTTTCTGATTCTGAGATTATTAAAATAGATTACGTCAATGCTGTGGTTTAACAGTTTTATTTAATCAATGGGATGAGAAACTACACATTCTCTTTAATTTTTGTCAAATAAAAATTCAAAACTATAAAAATAGTACTTCTAGGTCATGCACAACCTGGTAAGTAGAACTACTAGCATGCAAGATGCTCACAAATGAAAAGTGTCACAACCTTTGTGTAAATTGACATACACCTTAAACTTTGTGATTTGGCTATTTAGGGAGCTTAAACTGGAAATGAACATGACAGAGTGGCACTTTCTATTCACACAGAAAAATCCTGGCAACATCAGTAATTTAAAACATCTACCTTTGAAAAGATGAAATCTCATGGAAAGAGCATATGTCACAAATGCATACACAAATGCCAGGGATTCTTAGATAATTTCATATTATTCGGTTTTTATATGCTTGCAGAAGTGTTAATTACTAAGTGATATTCATTTGCGGAGAAAAGTATGAAATAGACGTAGTACAACTAAAAGGCTAATAGGCTCATACCAATACAAAAGGAAACTATCAGCACTGTTAAAGATACAAGTAGGTTAAACAAGTGAAAAACTCCGTAAGAAATAAGATCATTTCTCAAAAGAAAACATTTGTACGTCCCGTGGGAAAATACACACTTAGCTGAATACAAAGCTATCCCTGCAATGAAGATTTTCCGCAATTTCTCTCCCAGGGTCCTGAACCATTAGGTTGGGGACCATGGATTTAAGGAATTTGAACTCACCAGCCCCAGAGTCTCCTGTCAGACACACCTCATACTGGTAGCTCTGGGACAGGGTCCCTGCACGACTGACATCTACCAGGTGGCCAGGAAAGTGGCCCTCAGGCACAGTGCAGTCACCCAGAGAGGCTGCCCTTGCTCTCCTGCACAGCCTCACCCCCACGAACAGCAGCACAGACAACAAAAATAGAGAAGACACAGAGGCCAAGGCGATGACCAGATAGAGCGTGAGCAAGTCCGCACCATCCTTTGCAGAGTCACGAGCTACCTCAGGCAGTGGCAGATAAGGCTGTGAAAAGCCATCCACAAGCACCACCTGCAGTGTGATGCTGGCAGAGCGTGGAGGCTCACCATTGTCCTTGACCACCAGCAGCAGCCTGTGTTTGGGCACATCGCGCTCACTCAGCAGCCTGGTGGTACGCACCTCGCCATTGTGCGCCCACACACTGAACAACCCGGGCTCCGTGGACTTGAGCAGCTGAAACGACAGCCAGGAGTTCTGGCCAGAGTCGCGGTCCACTGCCACCACCTTGGTGATCAGGTATCCGGGCTCTGCTGCCCTGGGAAGCAGCTCTGTGTAGGGTGCAGAGGCGTTCTGCAGCGGGTAGAGCACGAAGGGTGCATTGTCATTGTCATCCAGCACCATCACGCGCACCAGAGCCTGGCTGCTTAGCGCGGGTGAACCTCCATCTGTGGCGGCCACTCGGAACTCGAAGGCCTGCAGGGCCTCATAGTCCAGCGCCCTGAGCGCGAACAGCTGCCCATTGTCTGGGTTGATGGAGATGAGCGAGTCGAGGGCCAGCTGTGGATCATAGGGCGGTAGCAGTGAGTAGGTGATGTGGGCATTGGAGCCTGAGTCTGAGTCTGTGGCACTGATGGTGCCTATGTGCAGGGCGGGGCTGTTGTTCTCGTGGACAAACATGGTGTAGGAGGTTTGGGTGAAGGCAGGGGCGTTGTCGTTGATGTCAGACACCTGCACTGTTATGGTGTGCTGGGTTGTGAGCCTGGGTGTGCCCTGGTCCGAGACTGAGATGGTGATGTTGTACTCAGCTCTGCTCTCTCTGTCCAGTGCCCTCTCTGTCACCAGAGTGTAAAAGTTCTTGTAAGAGGGTTTTAAAGTGAATGGCACATGATCTGAAATAGAGCAAATCATTTTTCCATTGTCTCCAGAATCTCTATCTCGTATTCGGATAATAGCAACCACAGTTTCCGGAGCATTTTCTGGGACTGAGCTGGTCAGTGAAGATATGGTCAGCTCTGGGGCATTGTCGTTCACATCCAACACCTCTATCACCACAGATCCTTTCCCAGAAAGCCCTCCTCCATCTGTGGCCTCAATCTCTACACGGTATGATTCAGTTTTTTCAAAATCCAATTCCTTCTTCAGCCGTATTTCTCCAGTGACTTCATTTATTGAGAAAGTTTTCTGGATTTCATCTGATGCTTGGAACAAGCCATAGGAAACACTCCCAAAGTTGCCAGCATCTGCATCCGGTGCTAAGACAGTCAGAATTGGGGAGTCTGGGGGACAGCTCTCTGGGACCTGCACCTCGTAGGGGCTGTTCACAAACTCAGGAGCATTGTCATTGATATCCATGATCAGGATTCGAACCAGAGCTGTTCCTGACCTAGGTGGAGACCTGCCATCCAGAGCCATGAGCGTTAAGCTCAATTCTGCCTGCTCCTCTCTGTCCAGGGCTCTGTCTTGTACCAACTCTGGGTATTTCTTGCCTTCACTATTATTTCGAGTGAGGACATGAAAATGAGGGTTGGTGCTGACTCTGTACTCTTGAAGTCCATTGCTGCCCACATCCAAATCCTGGGCTAAATTCAATGGAAACCGCGTGCCTGGCTGGCTGTTTTCCGGTATTTTCAAGAGCAATTCTTTATCTGGGAATTCTGGCGAGTTGTCATTTATATCCTGGATCAATAATTCTCCTTGAAAAAACTGCACTGGTTTTTCTAGGAACACCTGGAAATGCATCACACAGGGATCCACAGAGCCACACAATTCCTCCCTGTCTAGTTTCTCCCTCAGAAGCAAATCTCCAGTGTCCGGATCCACCATGAATTGCTGGTTGTCAAAGTCAGACACCACCCGTGCAGACCTGGCAGCCAGCTCCCCAGCTCCCAGCCCCAGATCCTTGGCCAGATGGGCTACAAAGGAGCCTCTTTCAGCTTCCTCCAAGACAGAGTACCGAGTAGGCACCATGAGAACCTGACCCCAAAGCAGCATAAAAAGGAAAGGAATCACTTGCCTGTTTGCATGATTTCTCTCCAGCTTCTCCATGGTGGAAACACGAGTGCTTACATCCAGTTCTTCAGCAGCCTCTGAATAGCTTGAATGCTAAATTCTATTTTCTTGGCTGGAGGAATCTTTGTTCATGTAGTATACCCCGGCCCAAACCCATTCAGGGTCCGGTATTCCTTCAGATGTTTCCTGTCCCTGTGTTTTTTTGATTCTGTCTTGCAACACAAAGGACCAGGAAGCTTTGAGCGGTTATTCACAAATCTTAGCCTGCAGCGCCACCCTGCGTTCATATTGAAAAATTGACAGTATTTTCCAATCGAAAACCTTTTGAAAATTTCCAAATGAACATTTAGAAATGATTGTGCTTACTATGTTTACAAGTGTTGTTCTTGCTTTAAGTTGCAAAGTTGGCAGTAATTTCATCGTTGGGCATGTGCCAGAAGAATTTTTAGGACGAAAGAAGGAAGTTAACTCAATTTTCCCACGTGGCCAATGGGCGGGAATTGAGAATACTTTTGTATTTTGCATAATCTAACCAAGTGAATTAAATCCTTAATTTTGAATTAACTTCATAATAGTTAGATATGTTTGCTTCTGAAGTAAGAAATTTTGAGCGATGCGAAAATTTTCAAATAATCTGTACCACGTTATCTCTAAAAATCACATTATTTTTCTAAGTATAACTTCTATTTTTCTACACTGGTATGAAAATAGCAGAAATCCATCTTTTGCCTTTCTTATGCAGGGTTTCCTGTGTTTTTGGACCTTATTTCATTAAGTTAATGGCTTTATTTGTGATTTATTTTAAGTAAGTTGTTGCTAAAATATGCCAGTACTCCCTTTCTCATTCTGGAACTGGAAAACGTGAATTATAGTTAGCATTGCACAAGCATCAGTTGAATAAATAAATGTACTCAAGTTTATACCTGAAGGGTCACTGACTTCAAATAAAGTAAATATATAAAATAAAAATAGAAAAGGATAAGCAAAAAGACCTGTGTTTTTAAAACTGAAGGGGAGCCTCCTGAACAAAACAAATAGAAAAGTTCCTAGCATAGTGGCAGATTCTAGTTAGGTTTAAGGAGTTCAGAAAAAAAATGACTCCATTTTATTTTCCCAGTTCTACATGTTGACAAAGAGTTTTAGAGATCACCTATTTCCAGTTCCTTTTGTAATTCAAAAACAAATAAAATCTCAGCAAGACTAACAATGTATGTCACCCTATGGGAAAAATTGTTAACATTTTACATATTGATTCATTTCCTCTCCCATCGACTCTGTGAAATTCATCTTCACACTGTCCATGTTTTATAGATGAAGAAATTGAGATTTGGTTTAAATGATTTTCCCAATGTCCCATGCCAGGTGAAACAGAAAAGTAGAGTTTGAAGTGTTGCATTATAGTTCCACAATCTCTAACATGCCCAAGTGAAATCAAAAGGGCAAATAATTTGTACAAAATTGTCAGTAAATCCAAATTACAGTCTTTGTTTGTGTGTTGTGTACATACATGTCAGGGGTGGCATGTAATCTGGACTCAAGTTTTCAACTATTATTAGATCCTTTAAAATTCTGTATCTGTCATCAGAAGTAATCACCAGCCAGGAGAAATAGTGACCAACTTAGAAATCAGTGACTTTGTTGATAAAGCACATGCAGTTCATAGTCTCAGTCTTGGTATACAAAACATCTATGTACAGGTATTTTTAAATGATATTAGAGCCAATAAACGTTTCGAGTTTAAAGCAAGCATCAAGAAGGTCCCCTAGCATATTATGCTCTGGAGTATTTCTCTAAATTTATCAGAAAACATGTGTTTCTGGGAGTTAATATGATGCATACCAGCTGTTTTTTATGTCAGCTCGATACAAACTTTAGTCATCTCAGAGAAGGGAGCCTCAATTGAGAAAATGCCTTTATAAGATCTGGCTGTAGACAAGACTGTTAGGCCTTTTCTTAATTAGTGATTGATAGGGGTGGAGCCCATTTAGTGTGAGTCCACCCCTGGACTGGTGGTCCTCCGCTCTATAAGAAAGCAGTCCAAGCAAGCCAAGGTGAGCAAGGTAATAAGAAGCACCCCTCCATGGCCTCTGTGTCAGCTGCTGCTGACAGGTTGCTGCCCTGCTTGAGTTCCTGTCCTGACTTCCTTCAATGATGAACAGTGATGTGGAGGTAAATAAACCCTTTCCTCCCCAACTTGATTTGGGTCATAATGTTTCATCACAGCAACAGAAACCCTAGCTAAGACAATAAGGATAAATCACCTAAGGATTCTCAGTCATGTAGGGTATATTGATTGTTACAGCGAAAGATTGTTATGGTGATTAAATTAAAGATGACATTTGAAATATTTCTATAATGTAAATATATACAAAGAGAGATGGACTAGTATTCATGGAATTAAATGGCACTTTAACTCCTCTCTAGTATTATGTATGCAAGAGCCTTAAGCACATCTGAAGAAAATACAAAGGTCTTTTAATAGTTTTATTAAGCACTGGTATATGCTG
Organism: Rattus norvegicus; assembly: GCF_021556685.1. Lineage (NCBI taxonomy): Eukaryota > Metazoa > Chordata > Mammalia > Rodentia > Muridae > Rattus > Rattus norvegicus. The sequence continues at coordinate 29,165,377 of NC_141551.1, read as the reverse complement.
GATAAAATATATTACATGTGTAACAAGTCACATATCTGAATGTCTAATTTGTAAGGTAGAATGTTCTTCAAATCAGGCGTCATGACTCTTTCAACTTTGTTTTTGTATTTTAGGTTTAATTTTCTTATGAATTTTAGGGTTGGCCTGGCAATTTCTGTAAAAAGTTAATCAAAATTTTGTAGTGAGTCTTGACCATTGGACATACAACCATTTGTGCAGAATTAAATCTTTTAGTCCATGAACACTTTCTAATTCCTTGAGTCTTTTAAAACTTTATTCAAAAATGCCTTCCAATGTCTTCTTTAATGAAGTCTGGATTATTTTTTCTATTTCACTTTTGGATAACGATCTTTGTCCTGAAAACATGCCAAACTTTTAAAATCTGTCTTCTGTAAGTTTTCTACCATTTCGCTTAAATAAGGCAGGATCATATGCAATTACTTTTCAACTCTCAATCTGAATAATTTTATTCCGTTTACTTTTCTATTTGCAGTGGCTAGAACTTCCAGTACAATGTTAAATAGTAGCGATGAAATCAAACATGCTTATCCTGTATGTTTTCACTGCTAAATAGGATGTTATGGGTGGGTTCTGTAGCTGCGTCTTTAGAGTTTTCATTCTGCTCCCACCTCTTGGTGTGTTTTATTACCATGGAAAAGTGTTGCATTTTCTTAAAAGCTTTTCTCCATTAATCGACATAGTTGTGTGGTTTTATCCATTATTTTAATAAGGTAAATTGCATTGATTTAATTTGAATATGAACAGATGTTTTAGTCCTAGGGTAATCTTTCTTCGCCATGATGTGTAATCTCCTTATATGCCAATAGATCAGTATCCTAGTATTTATTTGAGAAGTTTTGAAGACACTCTTAAAGAAACATATGAGGATTCTCTTATAATCTCTCTGTTTTATATAAGTTACAATACCCCTCTATTATGCCATATTTGGTAATTGAATTTTCTTTTTTCCCTGGGTTAATCTGGGTAGATTTTGTCAGTTTTCTTGATTATTGCAGTTTGATAACCTTTGCTTAGGCTGATTTAGTTTTCTTGTGTTGCATTTGTCTGTTTTTGTCAATAATGGGGCCATCCTCATGAGTTGATAGTTTCTGTTCCTCTACTTTATGAAAAAATTTAAATATTGGTATTAATTCTTTAATATTTGGTAGAGTTTGTATGTGAAGTTATCTTGTTCTCGGATTGTGAAAAAATTGACTACTAACAATAATTCATTACAGGTATATTCTCACTTTCTATTTCTTCCTTTGTCAATTTTAGCAGTATGTGTTTCTAAGAATTTTTTTTAGTTAATCTTGATTTTATAACCAGTTTCCGTGAAACATATGAGGATTCTCTTATAATCTCTCTGTTTTATATAAGTTACAATACCCCTCTATTATGCCATATTTGGTAATTGAATTTTCTTTTTTCCCTGGGTTAATCTGGGTAGATTTTGTCAGTTTTCTTGATTATTGCAGTTTGATAACCTTTGCTTAGGCTGATTTACACTTCCGCCATTTTTCATTTTCTAATTCGATTTCCATCAACTCTGATGTTCTTTGGCCATTGGTGCTTAGAATATTCTCATTTTTCAAATGTTTTCTTTTTTCCTTTATTTGAGATTGGTTCAATATAACGCATCTGGCTTTAAACTTACCAAACAAACAAACAAAAAAAACAACAACAACAACAACAACAAAAAAAAAACAGGTCTTGCCTTAAAGGAGAAGTGTGACTACACTGGCTGGTTTTGTGTGTCAACTTGACACAAGCTGGAGTTATCACAGAGAAAGGAGCCTCTCTTGAGGAAATGCCTCCATGAGATCCATATATAAGGCATTTTCTCAACGAGTGATCAAGGGTGGGAGGGCCCATTGTGAGTGGTGCCATCCCTGGGCTGGTGGTCTTGGGTTCTATAAGAAAGCAAGCTGAACAACCCAGGGGAAGCAAATCAATAAGTAACATCCCTCCATGACTCTGTTTTAGCTCCTGTTTCCTGACCTGCTTGAGATCCAGTCCTGACTTCCTTTAGTGATGAACAGCGTCACGGAAGTGGAAGCTGAATAAACCCTTTCCTCCCCAACTTGCTTCTTGGTCATGATGTTTGGTGAAGGAATAGAAACCCTGACTAAGACAGTGACTTACTGATTCTGAGATTTTTTTTTAAATATGCGATATTTTCTGTTATAATTTTCTTCTAAGTATAACTTTAATTGCTCATCATACATTTTTGGTATGTTGTATTTTCACATTTCATTCATTTCAGAGAATTATTATGTCTCTTGTGATTTCTTATATGCTTTATTGGCTGCTTAAAATACATTGATTTCCATACATTTGCAAATTTTCTAAATTTCCAACTTAATTTCATTCTTTTCCATTCAGTCTTGAACCTGCCCCATGGAATGGATGGTAAATCCTTCATCCTTTAAATTGCTTTGGTCAGAGTATTTTATCACAGCAACAGAAAAAGCAACAAAGACATTTACTTAGAGGCATTATATTTAGGTACATATATGTTTAGTTGTTATATTTTCTCAATAGATTCTCCCTTTTATCTAAAATGACCCTCTTCAACACTGTTTTAATAATTTTAAAAATTAACTTTGTGGTTAATTTTGCTATTCTCCCACTCTCTTTTGTTTGCTGCCTAGAAGGTATCTTTTTCATCCTTTGACTCCCAAAAATATGTCTTTGAATAATTATGAATATATGTTCATGCATATATAATGCATAAAATGAAATTTGTCTGATTCAACACAAATGAGAAGAAAGATTATAGATACGTAGAAGTAAATGTTTACAAGGCATTGATAATCTGCCCTGTACTGATTCTCGAAGATTAATCTTAGTAACTAGAGAAAGTACTAGGAAAGTAACCACCCATAGAAAGGTCCTTCTCTTGTGGTATTGGAGACAGACTACAAGCATGCTAATAAAAGTGTTCAAAAACACGTTCCCAGTCCCAGTCTGTGGGAATTTGAGTGAGAATGGTCCCCATTGGCTCACATATCAGAATGCTTGGTCTGCAGTTGGTAGGACAGTTTGGGAAGGAAAAGGTGTAGCGTCATTGGCGCTGGTGCATGAGTAGGGGGTGAGCTTTGAGCTTTCAAAGTCCATGCCATTCTCATCTAGCCTCTTGCTCCTGAATCCGTATGTAGCTTTCAAGTACCTCTCTCCAGCACCATTCCTGCTTTCTGCTGTACTCCTCGCCATGACAGTCATCGACTCTCACCCTCTAAGACCGTAACACCTCAGGGAAATCTTTATTTCTTGAGAGAAAACTTTCATGGTCCATGGTGTTTTATCACAGCAGTAGAAAACTAAGACATAATTTCATTCAAACTGGCCATATTATTTGGAGTTGTGGTTCCTTCTAGCTTTAACTCTAAGTTGTAGTCAATTTGACCTTTCTCGGTCTTATTGCTCTCTAATCCCAATATTGTGCATTTTTGAATTACAGTGATGGAGAGAGAATGTGGATCAAAGTTATTCTCTGAGCTAGATTCTGAGCAATCCTAAGTTATTTCAGACTGTAATCTGAAGGAACCTTGAAGGAAGCTAAGAAAATATTTCCTCCTAAGTCACCGTATATTTAGGAAATGGGTATTGTGTAAGCTATAGTGCTTAACAGAACACGGTTCTTGCTGTAGTACTTTAAAAAATTATCCCATGGGTTTTTACAACAACTCAAAATTTACAAACTAAAGTGGCATCTAACTATAGATCTCACCAAATAATATGAAAAAAATGGCTCAATAGTTTAAAAAGGCATATGTTTAATTTATCCCTGTTATTTGATTATGCTTTTTAACAATCCTAAAAAAATGAAAGCTTAAAAGTAATTCAATGGCTTTATCAGTGTTTTTCCCCTATATAAAAATGAAATCTTGAATATTGCTGCTGGGTGCAGTGGTGCATGCCTTTAATCCCAGTACTCGGGAGGCAGAAGTACTTAGGTCTCTGTGAGGCCAACTCAGTCTACATAGTGAGTTTGAGAACAGTTAGGGCTACTAAAGACCCCCCTGTCTCAAAAATGTTAATAACAGGTGTCAAAAAGAGATAGGTTAAGCCTGCTCTTTCTAAAAGAGTTCATATATTATAGTTCTTCTCCCAGGGACTAAACCATTGATTAAAGAGTACACATGGAGCAATCCATGGCTCCAGCTGCATATGTAGCAGTGCCTTGTCAGGCATCAATGGGAGGACAGGCCCTTGTTCCCATGAAGGCTCAATGCCCCAGTGTAGGGGAATGCGAGGATGGGGAGGTGGGAGGGAGTGGGTGGGTGGGTGGGTGGATGGGGGAGCACCCTCATAGACGCAGGGGTGGGGATGGGATAGGGGGGTTCTGAAGGGGAAATCAGGAAAGGGACTAACATTTGAAATGTAAATAAAGAAAATATCCAATTAAAAAAAAGAAGAGAGGGATTGAGGTAGAGGATGATCAAGAGGGAGCGACAATCAGGATGTAAAGTGAATAAAAAAATAAATAACAAACTAAAAAGAAAGGACTGGGACTAAACCTGGTATTTAAAATAAAAAGAAAACATATGTAGTTAACACTTTACTGAGGAAAGAGTTTAAGATTATTGTAATGGATGAATAAAGAAAATGTGCTTGTTTGTAAAGTGCAGTTTTGTTTTTTGGGGTTTTTTTTTGTTTGTGTTTTGAAAGACAGAGACTCATATAACTCAGATGAGCTTAAACTTGCTCTGTGATGCTGGCATGGTAAGCAAACGCTCTACCAACTGAACTATACCTACACTTACTATACCACATTGTAATCAAACCAATCCATTAAGAAGAGTGAAACTACCTTGTTTGCAAGAAACTGAATGGAACAATAGCCACACACAATGACAACAGAAGAACATTTTACTTCTAGGTGATATTTAGCGGCCATGTGAAACTATAGGGGAAGGCTGATGATTAGGGATGAGTATGAACAAGGTACACTATCTACATGTATGCAAACATCACAATAAACCCACCACATTGTATAGTTAGCATATGTCCTAAGAAAATCAAAGAATAAACTCATAGATAAATCTTGAAAATGTTTGGCGTTCTATATTGCTTGTCAAATACACTACATTAAATAAGATTTTAAAACTATTTCAGTTATCACTAGCAGAGTAAAGATTTTATTTCTAGCAGAGTGACAGAAAGTATACGCTAAGATTGCATTAATAAGACAGAAGGCAGTTGAAGCATTAATTGATAATGTAAAAAGTAAAAGCATATAGAAATAAAACATTATCTCAAGGAAATATTACTAATTACCAGAAAATACTGACACCCAGGCAACTGTGAGTTATCCTTTTCTTAATGATACCTAAGACTTTTCTGTAATTTTAACTATTCAAAATGGAATTAATTGTCTGCAATCAAACTGTTAGGAATGCTGGGCTTCAGGAACTTAAAATCTGTGGTCCCAGATTCCCCCATCAGACACACCTCATACTGGTAGCTCTGGGACAGCGTCCCCATACCGCTGACATTCACCAGGTGGCTGGGTAAGTGTCCCTCAGGCACAGAGTAGCCTCCCAGAGAGGAAGCCCTGGCCCGCCTGCACAGCCTCACGCCCACGAACAGCAACACAGACAGGAGGAAGAGAGAAGACACAGATGCCAAGGCGACTACAAGATACAGCGTGAGATTATCTTCATCGTATGTAGGGTCCAGCGCCACCTCTGGCAGAGGCAGGTAAGGCTGAGAGAAACCATCCACCAGCAGCACGTGCAGAGTGACACTGGCAGAGCGCTGAGGCTCTCCATTGTCCTTGACCAGTAGCAGCAACTTGTGCTTGGGCACGTCGCGCTCGCTCAGAAGCCTGGCGGTGCGCACCTCGCCATTGTGTGCCCACACACTGAACAGCCCAGGCTCTGTGGCCTTGAGCAGCTGGAACGACAGCCAGGCATTCTGGCCAGAGTCCTGGTCCACAGCCACCACCTTAGTGACCAGATAGCCAGGCTCTGCTGCCCTGGGCAGTAGCTCTGTGCAGGGCGGAGAGGCATTCTGCAGCGGGTAGAGCACGAAGGGCACATTGTCATTGTCGTCCAGCACCACCACGTGCACCAGTGCCTGGCTGCTGAGCGCTGGCGAGCCTTCATCTGTGGCGCCCACAAGGAACTCAAAGGACTGCAGGGCCTCATAGTCCAGCGCCCTGAGCGCGAACAGCTGCCCGTTGTCAGCATTGATGGAGATGAGTGAGTCGAGGTCCAGCTGCGGGTCATCAGGCGGCAGCAGAGAGTAGGTGATGTGGGCATTGGAGCCTGAGTCTGAGTCTGTGGCACTGATGGTGCCTATGTGCAGGGCAGGACTATTGTTCTCGTGGACAAACATGGTGTAGGAGGTTTGGGTGAAAGAGGGGGCATTGTCGTTGATGTCAGACACCTTCACTGTTATGGTGTGCTGGGTTGTGAGCCTGGGTGTGCCCAGGTCAGAGACCGTGATGGTGATGTTGTACTCAGCTCTGCTCTCTCTGTCCAGTGGCCTCTCTGTCACTAAAGTATAATAGTTCTCGAATGTGGACTTTAAAAGAAATGGAAGTTCATTCTGAATAGAACACACCATCCTTCCATTGTCCCCAGAATCTTGGTCAAAAACCCCAAAAACCAATACTACAGTCTCGGGGGAGTTTTCAGGGACAGGGCTTGAGAACGTGGAAATGGTCAACTCTGGGGCGTTATCATTCACATCCAACACCTGTACAGCCACAGTGCATTTTCCTGAAAGCCCCCCTCCATCTACCGCTGCGATTTCCACATTATAGTATGGAGTTACCTCGAAATCCAGCTCTTTGCTCAGACGGATTTCTCCGGTGATTTCGTCTATTATAAATGGTTGAGAATCTCTACTGCCTTGAAACAGAGAATAGGCCACATTGCCATATATCCCAGCATCTAAATCCGTGGCAGAGACTGTGACAACTAAGGCATCGAGGGGGATATTCTCAGGAACCTGCACCTCATAGAGCGATTGTACAAACTGGGGGGCATTATCATTTATGTCCACGACTTCAATATGAACTGCGGTCATACCAGACCTGCGTGGAGCACCCCCATCCAGAGCAGTGAGGATTAAAGTGAGCTCAGGCTGCTCCTCCCTATCCAGGGCTCTGTCCAGCACCAGCTCTGGGTATTTCCTGCCATCTGTGCGACTGTGAGTAACGACGTGGAAATGGAGGTTGGGACTGACTGTGTAGTTCTGAACAGCGTTGCTCCCTATATCAGAGTCCTGAGCTGCCTTTAGAGGAAACACAGTCCCTGGCTGGACGCTCTCAGGGATTGTTAGGAGCATTTCTGTGTCAGGGAACTCTGGAGCATGGTCGTTTATATCTGTGAGCTGCAATTCAGTTTGGAAGAACTGCACAGGGTTTTTCAGTATGATCTGGAACTGCAGCACACAAGGTTCTGTCAGCCCACACAGCACCTCACGGTCTAGTTTCTCCTTCAAGAACAAATTCCCAGTCTCTGCATCCAGTTGCAAGAGCTCTTTGTTTCCTCTGTGATGGATTCGTGCCCCTCTAGTGGCCAGTTCTCCAACCCTGAGCCCCAGATCTTTTGCTAGGTTAGCCACCAAGTAGCCACTCTCTGTTTCTTCTGGCATGGAATATTTAATTGCCTCAGAACCAGACACCCGCAAAAGCAACAACATAGTAAGAAAAACAACTTGCCTTTGCTGTGACGTTTTTGCTATCGTTGTCTCCATTGTTCACACTGGATCCAGAAAGTACAGTGTCTTTTAAAGTGTTAGAATCCACACACGTGTTTCGATGAAATAGCAGAACTAAATTTTACTCACTGGCTTCCTGTTGGAGCTAAGGCTCTGGAGATCGCTTCCTTAGATCCAAAGTGAATGCTACCTTCTTTGTGGGAGCAGTGTAAGTTCTGATTCCCAGCAATGGCTTCCAGGGCATCTGCAGAGCCCATTATTCATACGCTTAGCCTGCAGCGCCACCAAGCGTCCTTATTCAGTATTGCATGTACCTTTTCCCATTGTGTTCCTTTTTCAAATTCATTTATTTCACTTTTTATTTTGTTTTAACAGCTAGTATTCAAAGTGTTAAGAGGCCTGCCTAAAAATACTAAAACTTCATGTTTGGGGCCTCCACTTCCAAAGAACATACAAATGTTTCAAAGTTACTGTGACTGCTACCTTAAATTGGATTACTAACTCTCCTGACTTTTAAAAAATTTCAATAATAATTTTGTTACTTTAAAGTATAAATTTACTCTGTAACATGTGTGGGCCTAACTGACAAATTCGTTCTTCTTCACCAAGAACCATCAGTAACTGGTGAATGGATTACATAAAATATTGTATGAATTACAACAAATGCATAGTTTTCTTGTCTGCATGCTACAAGAAAGAGGAAGAAAACCAGCTGTTTTTTGAAGTTGGTTCCTCAATGGAAACAAGATGAAGAAGGACTTTAAAACAGTCTGAAATAGCAAGAGTTCTTGGTGCACTGAGCAAAGCTGATGAACTGTCTTGGGCTTGTACTCTGTCTTGATTATTTTGGTGAGCAAGCTCATATTTCTTTCAAAAGATTTGCTTTTGTTCCTTTGAGGCAGAGGTTTTCTCTCTAGTCCCAGATGTAGACCAGGCTGGCCTCAAACAAACAAACAAACAAACAAACAAACAAAATAATTGCCAGTCTTTGATGCTGAGTGCTGGGGATTAAAGACATGCGTCACACCCAGCTAGAAGATCTCTTGTGATGCTAGAACTGGAACTATTCGTGCATGGGATTGTTGGGAGAAGAATGTCAGTACAACTAGGACGGCCATTGATCTCTAGAGCTCTGGGTGCAGAGGGAGAGGAGAGTCAAACTTCGATTGAGCAAAGTGCCTTGTTACCAGGGTCACACCTGGGAAGTCCATGCTCCTATATTCTCGTTCTCTGTGTATTGATACATACTGATCTTCTCTGTGGGTTTATCTGTTTTATTACATTGGCTTCCACTTTTATTACATATTCTTCCACTTTTCTTGTATCATTTTTTGTCCAGATCCACCAGAAACTAAAATTCATTCTGATCTCTTTTTGTGAATTTTACCTATTTCCTTTTCAGTCTGTTCCTTTGTAAAGCCACAATGCTTGCAGTGTGTCTCCTTACTTTGGGGCACATTTTAATCTTCTCCATGTTTTTTAGTTTATTGCACTATTTCAGCAGCTGATTTGAGGTGTGAAGCATCACATTGGACTTGACACATGGGTACAGGTTCTTGGTGCCTTTGAACTAGCTGCCGTTTGTTTTCTTGAATAGATAATCTTTACCAGTTTAGTTTTTCTTTAAATCAGTCAGAAAGTGAGTTTTATATAGTTTGGTGCAGCAACTTCTTTTTGTGAGCAGAACTAAGGCTTCTTTTCTAGATGCATATGGAAGAGACTTTCAGGAATGTTGACCTTACAAACAGGAGGAGTCACTGTCGTGTCCAGTTTCAGCATAGATAAAAAGGAGACACAGAGTGGTTTGCATCTAAGGAACCAGAAGCCATCTTTCCTACAAACATGTCTCTTTAGCCTCTGCAGAAGTGCTTGACTCTGTTTGAGGGTTGAATTCCCTGTCATCTTATTTAACCAGCAACTCTGATGAAGACCCCTGACAAGAAACGTGTCCATTTAACCTGTTCCTTGTTTGACAGGAAGGATGTTTGATGACTTCAGTAGCATGTACAGGTGGTGACTAAAACTGCCCAAGGGGAATCTGGGCGATGGGCATGCTTTTTACTAGTCTATAAAGTGGCTGTTTGTCAAGTCTGGTTCTGTGACTGTCGTGACTTTCTATCTAATAAATTACCCAAAAACCATTTCTTTTGGTGTTGATTAAAATTACTTAATTCTCTGTTGGAAAACATTTTTGAAGGGTGTATATACTAGTAGGACAATTCTACTTTTAAAATAACTTACAAGACTTTAAAGACTTTGTCTTTAGTTTCAGTGTTTAAAAACGGCTGCCTATTTCGTAGAATCTCTTTAAAATAATTTTATCATATTCATGCGGATGCTTAAAGATATTTTCCCTACTTGACTTGACATCTAACAACTTTCCTGTGACTCACCTGCTCGCACTGTACTTTATTTATTCTGTTTCATTTAACTTCTTGAATGGTACAGGACTTTTCTCCAGTTTAGTAATTGTTGCTCATGGTCCCTTTTTTAAGTTCTCTTCTCCCTTCTGGGATTACAGTTGTATTATTACAATCCCACACTTGTAGGATTACAGTTAGTTACCATGGTCTTTTCTATATTTTAATTATGTTTTCTTTCTATTTGGATGTTTCATTTGGCATCATCTTGCATCTACTTTTCCTGAATTTTTATAGCTGTTGCATTAAGCAACTTAGTTCTATGCCATTTCTTTGAGCTGCAGAATCTACAGTTTAAGATTTCGATTTGATGGTAAAATTTCCTTATATCTATTTTATACTTCCTTATTTTAACATATTAGGTACACATTAAAAAACTATTTGGCATTTAAATTCCTAGTATCTGGATCTTTTTTGGCCATATGTTTTTATTTTGTATTTGATTTTGGGTTTTTGGTTTATGGATGTATGTCTTAATTTTCTATGGAATTTTGTGTAATTATATGAAGGCTGTCCAGGATCATGACACTGTTGTCCTTCTATAAGAGAGAAAGATGTCTGGATAATATTTTAAAATAAATATTAGTTTACAAAGAAGGTTTTAAATGACTAATTTTTTTCTGTCAAAAATGTTTGATGGCATTCATAGTCAGAAAAATGTAAACAATGTAAACAGCCCACTTATAAATTACAGGACAGCTTCACTAGGCTTGCTGAACATCACAAGCAAACAATTATTATTCAGAGAAGTGTGATATTGTTCTGGGGTATTCATGCTCAAACAAATATATTCTTCATACAGATGAAACTTCCCTAATCCAAAAACTAAGGCAATTTATTATTATAAAGGTTGAAGGTTACATTAGACAACAGAAGTGAAATTGAACACCCAAATAATTTTAATGATCAAAAACCTTCCCATCACTATCAAGTATTATAAAGTAAAAATTTGAGATTAGCCAATAATCAGTATCAAACTTAAGAGCCAAATGTCCAAATAAATTTCCTCTTTTGAAAGGTAGAGGAAACAATGAAATCCCAAGAAAATACAGTCTGTTCATTATTCTTAGACTTCACCCACATGGTAAAGGAAGAAAGTAGAAAGAAAAAGTTGATGCCTTCAAGGGGGACATCTTCAAGAGTCCTCACAGAAAGTTGGTTTGTGATTATAATCCTTTTTAAAAGGATTGTGTCAAACCAGTGGTTTAACAATCTGGCTTCACAAAAAAAGACCAAGCATATGATATTTTCTCCTTAATATTTATTGTATAATAATTATTCAAGAAGTTTAATCTTAGCATTTATGGCATGCCTTTGCCCAATGCACAAAACAATCTTTTGGATACACGGTGCTCACAACACAACAGCACACAACGTCTGTGCACTGATGTTTTAATAAAGCATGTGTCTTCATACAAATTAGGAGAAGTGTGCTCCACTTTACAGCTTTCAGATTGCTTAACCTACAAAGGCCAAGAACTCAATGAACTCCAAACAATGTAGCCTAAAAATGCATAAAGTAATATGGTAAAGATTTGTGCCACAAATACACATAATTTTAATTTTTCTTAAGTGCATTGACACGTTTCATATTGTTGTTGTAACATTAACTGTTATAATAATCACTCATACATATAATGAATTATTATGCCTAAATATAGATAAAATGAATATATAATAGGCATAACTACAAAATCCTAAGAAAATTAGTATTAACAAGAACATGACAAGTTTGAGCTATTTGGGATACTATGGGTCGAATTACCAGTAAAGAAAAAATTATATAGTATAACTTCTTGAAAGTATTAGAATAAGACGTCTAAGCAGAACTGAGAGATAATGAACCATTTACAAACCTTAGCTAGCTAAAAAACTACTCCTACAGTGGGGACTTCCCTTAACTTCTCTCAGATTCTTCAAGAAACAGGTTTGGTATCACTGGATTCAGGAATTTGAACTCACTGGTCCTTGAGTCTCCTGTCAGACACACCTCATACTGGTAACTCTGGGACAGGGTCCCTGCTTGGCTGACATCCACCAGGTGGCCAGGAAAGTGTCCCTCAGATACAGAGCAGCCACCCATAGAAGCTGCCCTGACCCTCCTGCACAGTCTCACCCCCACAAACAGCAGCACAGACAGGAGGAAGAGAGAAGATACAGATGCCAAAGCAATGACTAAGTACAACGTGAGCAAATCCACATCGTTTTGCAGGGAGTCGCGCGCCACCTCAGGCAAGGGCAGGTAGGGTTGAGAAAAGCCATCCACAAGCAGCACCTGCAGAGTGACACTGGCAGACCGCGGAGACTCTCCATTGTCCTTGACCAGTAGCAGCAGCTTGTGCTTGGGCACATCACGCTCGCTCAGCAGCCTGGTGGTGCGCACCTCACCATTGTGCGCCCACACGCTGAACAGTCCGGGCTCCGTGGCTTTGAGCAGCTGGAATGACAGCCAGGCATTCTGGCCAGAGTCAGAGTCCACCGCCACCATCTTGGTAACCAGGTATCCAGGCTCCGCTGCCCTGGGCAGCAGCTCTGTGCAGGGCGCAGAGGCGTTCTGCAGTGGGTAGAGCACGAAGGGAGCATTGTCATTTTCGTCCAGCACCATCACGCGCACCAGAGCCTGGCTGCTGAGCGCGGGTGAGCCTCTGTCTGTGGCGTCCACGCGGAACTCGAAGGCCTGAAGGGCTTCGTAGTCTAATGCCCTGAGAGCGAACAGCTGCCCATTGTCAGCATTGATGGAGATGAGCGAGTCGAGGGCCAGTTGCGGGTCATCAGGCGGCAGCAGCGAATAAGTGATGTGGGCGTTGGAGCCTGAGTCTGAGTCTGTGGCACTAATGGTGCCTATGTGCAGGGCGGGGCTGTTATTCTCACGGACAAACATGGTGTAGGACTTTTGGGTAAAGTCGGGGGCGTTGTCATTGATGTCAGACACCTGCACTGTTATGGTGTTCTGGGTTGTGAGCCTGGGTGTGCCCAGGTCTGAGACAGTGATGGTGATGTTGTACTCAGCTCTGCTCTCTCTGTCCAAAGCTCCTTCAGACGCTATAGTATAGAAGTTCTCTACAGATGGTTTCAGGATGAAGGGGAGATCGTCCTGGATGGAACATGTCACTCTTCCGTTATCTCCAGAGTCTAAATCAGAAACACTGAAAACAGCCACCACGGTCTCTGCTGAATTCTCGGGAATAAGACTGTTAACTGATGACAATGTCAGTTCTGGTGGGTTATCGTTCACATCAACTACCTGAACTATGACTACGCATTTCCCTGAAAGGCCTCCACCATCCTTGGCCTCTATGTCAACCTCATAAGTATTGATTGTTTCATAATCCAAACTCTTAAGTAGTTGTATATTACCAGTACTGGAGTTCAGTTGAAAAGTTTTGAGAATTTCTTCAGAAGCATGAAAAAATACGTATGATATCGCACCAAAATTTCCCGTATCTAAGTCAGAAGCGGAGACAGTGGTAATGACAGAGCCAACAGGGCTTTTCTCTAAAATTTGAACCTCATAGAGTGACTGTGTAAATTCTGGGGCATTGTCATTTATGTCTAAGACTAGGATGTGGACCTGGGTAGTTCCAGACCGAGGTGGGGATCCTCCATCCAGGGCTGTGAGAGTTAAACTGAGCTCTGGCTGTTCTTCCCGATCCAGAGCTCTGTGTAGAACTAGTTCTGGATACTTCCTTCCATCTCTACGATGGCGGGTATGAACATGAAAATGGGACTTGGGAGAGACCGTGTAATTCTGCAGTCCATTTCTTCCCACATCCAAGTCCACAGCATTTCCCAGAGGAATCACTGTTCCAGGTGGGGAGCTCTCTAGGACTTTCAGCTGCATTGCATTTTCAAAGAACTCCGGGGCATGGTCATTTACATCTATGACCTCGAGCTCATTTGTAATAAACTGCAAAGGATTATGCAGCAATATCTGAAAGTGCAGCACACAAGGTTCGGTCGAGCCGCACAGCTCCTCCCGGTCTAATCTCTCAACCAAGAGCAAATCTCCGGTCTGATGGCTGAGCTGAAAATACTGTACGTTCCCTTTGGAGATAGCTTGAGCTCTCCTTTCAGCCAGTTCTTCTCCACTAAGCCCCAGATCCTTCGCTAGATTGGCTATTGCGAAGCCCCTCTCTGTTTCCTCAGCCACAGAATAGCGCCTGGATGCGGACCCAGCAAGAGACCCACCCAGAAAAACAAAGAGAAGCAAGACTTGCCTTTGTTTAAGAAGGCGTTCCTCTCTGGCCACCATTGTATTTCTGCGTTGTATTTCCAAGGGCTTGTCACCAAGAGAAATATCTCCGTGAAAAGCAAAGTCTTTTGGAGACAGCTTAACAACTAATGTTTTCCAGAGATTCAGATTTTCTTGCTTAAAAATCTACCCAGGTTCACAAAAACCGTGGTTTTACATCATCCGGTTGCTCTCTGAGTCTCTGAGTACCGGTGCACAACGTCTTAGTCAACAGCGCCACCATGCGTTCATTTGCAGTATTAAATTCTTAGAAAAGATCTTAGCTCTGCTACTGGTTTTAAGTCGTTAATTTCCTTTATCAAATCTTTTGACCCTACTGAAGGAGTTTCTTGTGCCACACAAGTTAAACATAAACTAGGCAAGTATATTCACTAAATGGAATTACCTGTCTCTAGTAAGAGTCTTTATTTACATGATTTACATTACAAGTGCACACATGCTAGGTAGGGTACTACCCTCATCTGTAATTACTACCTCCAAGTTTTAAAATAATTTAAGTGATAACATGCTTATCTCTCCTTTTATGGCTTTCCTTATTTTACAATATTTGTAAAATGTGTGAGTTGCAGTAATAGTACGAGAAACATTACAAAAAGCGAAGGCGGTAAAATATGACAGTTTATATCAGATGGCTGAGAATGCATAATTGTTTACATATTTCCATGTCCATGGAGTACTTAGGGATGTTTCCTCTTCTTCCACATAAATATAATAATTATTAGCTTAACCCGTATTAATTTATTTAACCTGTAGAAGTTATACATGTAACGGTAGCAAGATCAGACCTATACATTTTATAGTTCCTCATCTAACAGGATGTACAAATTTTAAACATGTGTGACCTAGGAAGTTTACTATGCACTAAACTTAGTGGGGAGTAGTTATGAAAATTCTCCTCATCAAGGCAAGAAAATTCTTGCCTGTAATGTGGAATGTTAAGGATGATGAAACCGTGTCAAGAGCCTGTGAGAGTCAGTATAGGTGATTTAGATAATAAAGGACAGTCTATCAGAGTGTAGAGCCTCAAGAGCTACAGAGATCTGTAAAGTGAAACCCAGGAGAACTTCTAAGTACTTGTATTTTATTCTAAGAGCCAAGAGAAGCTATTGTAAGGCTGCAGGCAGACAAGAAATGAAGCAATGCAGATATGATGTGTTCAGTCTAGCTCTCTACACGAGTATCACGAGTACAATGCACCCGCTCATTATTGGGTTTATCCCTAATTAAACACTAAAACTAAAAGCATCAATGTTTATATAATGTTATGTTATTTGACTTTGGTAGTAACAGCAAGATAGTTAATGATCATTCAAACAGTTGATGTCACTGGAGGTCACTTAACCAAGATCCCACACGTGATGAAGTGATTAGAGGCTTTTGATACAAAGATGGTCCTTTCTGCCACTGCCAATCTCAAAATGAGATATTCAAATTCCATACGCTTAATACTATATCTCACCTAAATATACATAAAATTATGTAAAAATTAATAATATGTTGGAAAACATTAAGAATTAAATTTTCTATATCAGGTGTGTCAAAAATTCAATTGCAGGAAGTGAAAGAAGTTGAGTGAGTAACTTGGGAAACGTAGAAGCATATTTAAGTTATAAAATTAAATAGCGGAAATTCTGCATTCGCTAAGCCAGTGGACAAAAGAGGAAACTTGGATTAAGCATTTAGAGAGAAAATGGAAAGATATGTGATAGTGACAGTGATCACTATTTCAGCCAACTGTAACAAGAGTATTTGGTTCCCGCGAAAGGGAGGGAGGGAGGGGGGGAGGGAGAGAGGGAGAGAGAGAGGGAGGGAGAGAGGGAGGGAGGGAGGGAGAGAGAGAGAGGGAGGAGAGAGGGAGAGGGAGGGAGGGAGGGAGGGAGAGAGAGAGAGAGAGGGAGAGAGAGGGAGGGAGGGAGGGGGGGAGGGAGGGAGGGAGGGGGGGAGTGTGTTCAAATCAGAGCGCAGCTTTGACGAGATGCCTTTACACTTCCGTCATGTGAATCTGGGGATGAAACGCGGGTTTTATTCGTTGGCCAACTCGTTTGGCCCATCACAACCTTTTTTTAGAAGCATTTAAAGGTCTGTGGTACAAAAGAGAGGAAAATAGAATAAGTCGGTCCAGAAGATTAATAAAAATGATAATGGACACTGCTTGTAGACCTATGAATACGCACACATTGTTCGTGGACTTAAGGATACACATACATTTCTCATGGACTTATGCCCAATTGAATCTTTAGTCCCCCCCTAAATTTCTGAGAATGAAATGCCCAGCTACATACACATTTTCTAAATTGGTAAAAGATAGAAGCATAGGCTCTTGTATACTGTATATAATTCACTTATAATAAAGTTCCCAGTAGGTGAATTAACTAGGAATGCCAGAGCACTCTAGGTGTGGGAGGAACCTGTCACAAGTTCAAGACCATGATGAGATCTTGTCTCAAAAAATTTTTTTAAGACGTACTGGGTTTCAGCAGAAGAATTTTGAAGGATTATTTGAAATAAATCATTTAAAAAATCACCACACCCTTGAAAACCACTATGCATGTATTTATTAGCTTCCCTTTCAAAAGCAGCATATGATTTTGTCTGAACTTGTTTTGCACTTATAATTTGAACACTTCATTAGGATTTCCACAATCTTTAAAGGAACATAAGTTTTGTATGCTGATATCTAAACTATGTATGTAGATAAACATAGGAAGAGTGCTATGCTATTCACACTCACGTGAAGAGTTTACTAAAAGTTACATTATCAAGAGAACAAGTGAACGCAAATAGTCTTGGCTGCAAAATATTGCAGCTTGGGCAATGAGATAAATTATTTTTAGACACCATTTAAGAATAACCCAGAACTGGAGAAGTTAAACTTAGGCGATGGTGCTCTAACTTAATTTTGCACAGCATAGTGCCAGCAAAATCCAGCCCTCTGGAAACAGAGGCAGGAGGATCTTTGTGAGTCAAATACCAACCTGGTCTGCACAGTGAGTTCCAGGACAATCATGGATACAAAGTGAAGACCCCCCCACCCAATTTTTTTCTGAAAATACAATTTTCACTTTCACATTATAAGTCAATTAAAATTAAAAGACTAAAATTGGAATACAAGCAAAATTTAGACTCCTTCTTCCTCATACCTTACCTTGTAAGAAATACCAAGAACATGCAAAGGGTTGGAGTAAGATAGTTACTTTCAAAAAAGAGACACCTCCAGTTCTCAAAGCAGTACACTCAAGCCTTTCAGGTCTTAGCTGAGACTAGACTAAGTATTTCTTCACCAATATTTAACTGAATTCAAAACTATTCCTGTAACTAGGGTTTGTATCATTCTCTCTCTCTGAATTCTGAAGAAGGAAATTTGGGATAATTGGTTTCAGGAACTTGAAATCTGGGGTCCTAGTGTCTCCAGACAGGCATACTTCATATTGGTAGCTCTGGGACAGAGTCCCTGCGCCGCCAACATCCACTAGGTGGCCAGGAAAGTGACCTTCGGGCATAGAGCAGCCACCCAGCGAGGTCGCTCTGTCTCTCCTGCACAGCCTTACCCCCACGAACAGCAGTAGAGACAGGAGGAAGAGAGAAGACACAGAGGCCAAGGCAATGACCAGATAGAGTGTTAGCGCGTTCTCGTCTTGTGCAGCGTCGCGCGCCACTTCTGGCAGAGGTAGGTAGGGTTGTGAGAAACCATCCACCAGCAGTACATGCAGAGTGACACTGGCAGAGCGCGGAGGATCGCCATTGTCTTTAACCAGGAGCAGCAGCCTGTGCTTGAGTACATCGCGCTCGCCCAGCAGCCTGGTGGTGCGCACCTCCCCATTGTGTGCCCACACGCTGAATAGCCCGGGTTCCGTGGCTTTGAGCAACTGGAATGACAGCCAGGCATTCTGGCCAGAGTCGCGGTCCACTGCCACCACCTTGGTGACCAGGTATCCTGGCTCTGCCGCCCTGGGGAGGAGCTCGGTGCAGGGTGCAGAGGCGTTCTGAAGCGGGTAGAGCACGAAGGGAGCATTGTCATTGTCGTCCAGCACCACCAGGCGAACCGGAGCCTGGCTGCTGAGCGCTGGCAAGCCTCCATCTACGGCGCTCACATGGAACTCGAAGGCCTGCAGTGCCTCATAGTCCAGCGCCCTGAGCGCGAACAACTGCCCATTGTCTGCATTAATGGAGATGAGCGAGTTGAGAGCCAGCTGAGGGTCTTGGGGAGGTAACAGAGAGTAGGTGATGTGGGCATTGGAGCCCGAGTCTGAGTCTGTGGCACTGATGGTGCCTATGTGCAGGGCGGGGCTGTTGTTTTCTCGTACAAATATGGTGTAAGAGGTTTGGGTGAAGGCGGGGGCGTTGTCATTGATGTCAGACACGTACACTGCTATGGTGTGCTGAGTTGTTAGCCTGGGTGTACCCATGTCTGAGACAGTGATGGTGATGTTGTACTGTGTTCTGGTCTCTCGATCCAGGGCTGTGTTTGTCATAAGAGTGTACAAGTTCTCAACTGAGGGTTTTAGAACAAAAGGAAGATCTTCTTGGATGGAGCAAACCATTTTTCCATTGTCTCCAGAGTCGGGATCTGCAACACTGAACACAGCAATTACAGTTTCCGGGGCATTTTCCGGGATGTGGTTGGTAAATGTGGACATAGTCAGTTCTGGAGGGTTGTCATTCAAATCCTTTACTTGAACAAACACCACACTGCTTCCAGAAAGTCCCCCACCATCTGTGGCCTGAACATATACTGTGTATGCCTGGATGGATTCAAAATCCAGGGTCTTTACTAAAAGGATTTCTCCGGATGTTGCATTCATTCGAAACGTTTTCCGAATGTCTTCAGAGGCTTGGGAAAAGGCATAAGTTATTTGTCCGTTGTCTCCAATGTCTAAATCCTTAGCAGAGACAGTGGCAACCTGGGATCCAACAGGACTGTTCTCTGGGACCTGAACCTCATAGCGAAGCTTTGAAAACGCGGGGGCATTGTCATTGATGTCTAAGACTTCAATAAGGATATGGACAGTACCAGACCTGGGTGGATTCCCCCCATCTAGAGCTGTCAGTATTAATCTGATTTCAGACCGTTCCTCCCGATCCAACACTTTGTCCAGAACCAGCTGTGGTAATACTGTGCCATCAGGACTGTCTTGTAGATTAAGATGAAAATGGAAATTGGGGCTGATTGAGTAAGTTTGGAGACTGTTGCTTCCTACATCTAAGTCTTGAGCACGTTCTATTAGGAAAGTGGTACCGGGAGCAGTAATTTCTGAAATTTTCAAAATTATTTTTTTGTCCAGAAAAACGGGAGAATGGTCATTTATGTCCCTAATCTGTAGTTCAGCCTGAAAAATCTCCAAAGGATTTCCCAGTAACACCTGGAAAGGCACCACACAGGGTTCAGCAGGACCGCACAGCTCCTCCCGGTCCAATTTCTCCCTTAACAACAAATCTCCTGTTTGCCTATTGAATTCTAAGTTCAATTTTTTCCCTTTGGAAATTACTCGCGGTCCCCGCTCAGCGAGTTCCTCTACCTCCAGCCCCAGGTCCTTCAACAAATTTGCCACAAAAAAACCGTTCTCTGCTTCCTCCTCCACCGAATAGCGCCTAATTGTGGACCCAGCCTGAGCTATGCCCAGCAAAACAAAGAACAGCAGGACTTGCCTTTTTTTCAGGATTTGCTCCATTTCCTCTCCAGCCTCTTTCTGCTCTCTCAACAAACTCGCTCCAATCGTGGTTTACGTTATCACTGACTCGCTCTGCAAATATCTTGCAGACACTGGTACACGTCCACAATTCCCAGACCTAAGACTTTCCGGAAAGAATGCCTTAGAAGGCTTCCTCTCCCCAACTCCTCCCTTTAGTGGTCTGGCTTTCAAGGACGGCTCGCCGGTTGCATTTCTGAGGCTGCAGCGCCACCCTGCGTTCTTTTCAAGCATTGTTTTTTCCCAAAACGTTAAGAATTCACGATCATATTTAAGGGCCATCTAAATAGCAGATTTTTAATATATCAAAGACTTGTATGCGTTTTAAAGGCTTTCATTGCTTCTACAGTGGTATGTAGGTCGTGAACAAGGTACTTCAGTTTTTTCTTAGATTTAGGACGGTTTGGGGGAAATCAACTTTTTGACTGAGAGGGTGACTAGGGTGCCATAGATTTTTAACTAGATATTTCCCAGTATTTATTCAGAACTTGGGAAAGTCCACATTTAGATAGTGGGTAGGTTACTACTATCACATCAAACTCAACTGAAAAAAACTCAACAGAAAGACCAAGAAAAGCTCAGAACTTAATGAGAATGTCCTAGTGGGGCATAGATGTGTCCTTGCTTATGCTTCCTCTGGGCATTGTTTGAGACCTACATTTCCCCGAAATGAGATGTGACCAAGACTCATTAAAACTCTCTGTGATCAGCTCATTTCTGCTTGCCAGTGTCTGTGTCTTTATTTTCCTTTCTAACAGATAATAAGGCTTTGATATATTTATATTTAAGTGCTGCATCTATTCAAGTTAATAAGCTCATAATAACAAATGCATAGTAAATATTTAAAAGTCCTTAATTATCTTTTAAAAAGTCTTTGAGAGGTGGCTTATTAAATCAGAACTCAAAGTCTATAAGTTGAAACTTATGGCTAAGTTTAAAAGTTATCTTTTTTAAAATGCTCGGTAGAAAGAAATTAATATTTTAGCATGGATTGGAAAGGGACCATAAGTCCCTACTCCTCAGGAGCTATGGGCAGTTGGTGGCTTCTGGGGAGGGAGAGTCAGTTTTCTTTAAGAGTGTGGCTCCTAGTAACCTGATCATGCTCCAGTGGATGGATCACAAGCAGGTGTGTATGTGCAGCACAAAAGGTAGTGGATGGATTATTGAATAGGAAAAACAGTGTACAAAGTTGGGGAAAGTAAGGAGATGGGAGTGGCTCTGGTAAAAGTGATGTAAGGGCAGGAGTGAGGGTGGATATAATAAAAAAAAACACTGAGTGAAATTCTCAAGAGAACTAATAAACATGCTTTTTACAGAAAGATGACATTGTTTTAATTATATAACATCCTGACAAAAACAAAATCAAAATTATAGAAACATTTAAAAGATGCTGGTTACCAGGGGAAAAGGAAAATGAGTATAAACAACTAAAACAGAGGACTGTTCAGACAATGAAAACTTCCTTAATTATGCTATAATGGTAGATACATGATCATATGCATTTGTAAAAAGTAATAGATTGTATAACAAAAGTCAGTCCTAATGTGAACTTTGCACTTTAGTGAACAAGAATGTTTCAATATTAGTACAGCAGTGTTACTAAATGTGCTATGCTAAGGTGTGATATCAATAATGGGAAATGTGCTGGAAGAGAAGGGGTAGAGGGGACCTCTAGGTACTATCTGATTTTCTGTATGACCTAAAATTGCTCCAAAGCAAAGTTTATTACAGGAATTTAAAATCTTTGCTTTAGTCATGCAAGTATATATGACAGGAAATTAGAAGTCTAAAGTAAAAGAAAAGGATTTGAATGGAGATATGGAAGAATATGTTTAAAATGCATTTTATGTATGTATTACAATTGTCCTTATGAAACTTACAATCATGCCAGGCAGTGATGGTGCATACCTTTAATCCCAGCACATGGGAGGCAGAGGCAGAGGAATCCTTACCAGTTAAGGCCAGCCTGATCTGCACTTGAGTTTCAGGAGATCCAAGTTTCTACATAAAGAAACCCTGTCCAAGCCTGCACCCAAAGCTGACCGTGTACCACATCTCTCTGTACCCAGAATTAATTGAAGGAATTAAAAAAAACTATCCAGTATCTAAAAGTGAAAATCAAACAATAAAGAAATCACAAAGGGAGACAACCCTGGAGATAGAAAACCTAGGAAAGTGATCAGGAGTCATAGATGCAAACAGCATTACCATTACCGACAAAATATAAGAACTAGAAGAGAGAATCTCAGGGGCAGGAAATACCATAGAAAACATTGACACAACTATCAAAAACAAAACAAAACAAAACAAAACCACAAAACGCAAAATGCTCCCAACCCAAAACATCCAGGAAGTCCAGGACACAATGGGTTGATCAAACCTAAGGATAATAGGTATAGAAGAGAGCAAAGACTTCCAACTTAAAAGGCCAGTAAACATCTTTTAAACAAAATTATAGAAGAAAACTTCCCAAATCTAAATAAAGAGATGCCCATAAACACAGAAGAAGCCTAGAGAAATCCAAACAGATTGTACCAGAAAAGAAACTCCTCCAGTCACATAATAGTCAAAACACCAAATGCACAAAACAAAGAAAGAATATTAAAAGCAGTAAGGAAAAAAGGTCAAGTAACATATAAAGACTTCTCACCAGAGACTATGAAAGCCAGAAGATCTTGAACAGATGTCATACAGATCCTCAGAGAACACAAATACCAGACCAGCTACTATATCCAGTAAAACTCTCAATTAACACAGATGGAGAAACTAAGATATTTCATGACAAAACCAGATTTATACAATATCTTTCCACAAATCCATCCCTACAAAGGATAATAGATGGAAAACACCAACACAAGGAGGGAAACTACATGTTAGAAGAAGCAAGAATATAATCTAATTTCAACTAACCCAAAAGAAGATAGCCACACAAACATAATTCCACCTCTAACAACAACAAAAATAACAGGAAACAACAATCATTGGTCCCTGATATCTCTCAACAAGAATGGACTCAATTCCCCAACAAAAAGACAAAGACTAACAGACTGGATATGTAAACAAGACACAGCAATTAGCTGCACACAGGAAACACACCTCAATAACAAAGACAGACACTACCTCAGAATAAAAGACTGGAAAATAATATTCCAAGCAAATTGCCCTAAGAAACAAGCAGGAATAGCCATTCAAATATCAAATAAAATCAACTTTCCACCAAAAGTTATCACAAAAGATGATTAAGGACACTTCATATTCATCAAAGAAAAATCCACTAAGTTGAATTCTCAATCCTGAATATCTGCTCCAAATGCAAGGGCACCTACATTCATAAAAGAAACCATACTAAAGCTCACAGCACACATTGAACCTCAGGCAATAATATTGAGAGATTTTAACACCCCATTCTCATCAATGGACAGATCATGGAAACTGAAACTAAACAGAGACATGGAAACTAACAGAAGTTGTGAGCCAGTGGATTTGACAGATATCTACAGAGCACTTCATCCTAAATCAAAAGAATATACGTTCTTCTCAGCACCTCATGGTACCTTCTCCAATATTGACCATATAATCAGTCACAAAGCATGCCTCAACAGGTAAAGGATGATTGAAATGATCCCATGGATTTTATCAGATCACCGCTGACTAAGGCTGGTCTTCCATACCAACAAAAATGACAGAAAGCCCACATACACATAGAATTGAACAATGCTCTTCTCAATGATAACTTGGTCAAGGAAGAAATAAAGAAAGAAATTAAAGAATTTATAGAATTTAATGAAAATGAAGGCAAACATATCCAAACATATGGGATTCATTGAAGCAGTGCTAGGAGAAAAATTCATAGCTCTGCGTACTTCCAAAAAGAAACAGGAGAGAGCATTCACTAGCAGCTTGACAGCACACCTGAAAACTCTAGACTGAAATGAAGCAAATACAACCAAGAGGAGTACACAATAGGAAATAATCAAACAAAAAAGGACTGAAATCAATCAAGTAGAAACAAAAAAGTATACAAGAAATGAGCTGGTTCTTTGGGCAAATCAACAAGATAAATAAACCCATAGCCAGACTAACCAGAGGGCAAAGACAGAATATTTAAATTAACAAAAGCAGAAATAAAAAAGGCAAGAAACTGAGGAAATTAAAAAAAAGTCAGGTCCTAGAACAAAAGCCTATTCTCAAAAACCAGGAAAATCTGGAGGAAATGGACAATTTTCTAGGCAGAAACCAGGTATCAAAGTTAAGTCAGGATCAAATAAACCATCTAAACAGTCCTATAACTCCTAAAAAAAATAGAAGCAATCATTAGAAGTCCCCCAACCAAAAAAAGTCCAGGACTAGATGGGTTTTGTGCAGAATTCTATCAGACTTTCATAGAAGACCTAATACCAATACTGTCCAAACTATTCAACAAAATAGAAACAGAAGGAGCACTACCCAATTCCTTCTATGAAGCCACAATTACACTGATACCCAAACCACATAAAGACCCAACAAAGAAAGAACTTCAGACCAATTCCCCTTATGAATATTGACGCAAAAATACTCAATAAAATTCTCACAAACCGATTCAAAGAACACATCAAAACAATCATCCATCATGATCAAGTAGTCTTCATCCCAGGGATGCAGGGATGGTTCAATATGGAAATCCATCAACATAGTCTACTATATAAACAAACTCAAAGGGAAAAACACATCATCGTCCCACTAGATGCTGAGAAAGCATTTGACAAAATTCAAACACCCCTTCATGTTAAAGGTCTTGGAAAGATCAGGAATTCAAGGCCCATACGTAAACATAGTGAAAGCCATATACAGCAAGCCAATGGCCAACATCAAACTAAATGGAGAAAAACTTGAACAAATCTCACTAAAATCAAGGATTAGACAATCTCTCCCAACCTATCAATATAGCCAGAGCAATCAAACAACAAAAGGAAGTGAACGGGATACAAATTGGAAAGGAAAAAATCAAAATATCACTATTTGCAGATGAGATGATAGTATACTCAAGTGACTCAGAGGTGGCGTGGGTCTCACTATATTGTCCAGGATGGCCATGGACTTTATCTCTGTTTTCCTTGGCTTCTGCAGTGCTGAGACTATAGGCATGTACAACCAAGCTTAGCTCTAAAATTATATTTTCCTCTGTAATTTATCTGCATTTAATTTTGTGTTATCAAAATCATCAAATGGTTTTGCTTTTAATAAAATGCCAAAAATATACAGCATCAAGTAGTAAATCAAGCATGAAGTAAGGAGATATGTATGTTAAAGGTGAACTTATTAGAGATGCAATATTATTGCTTATAAAATACATAATTAGCTTTTTACTTAAAGTATCTAATTTCTCCAAGAGTCTATCTTTTTTATTAAAAACAGAACATACAATTTTATAAGCCAATCAGTTGAAGACCATATAAAGGCATTTCTGAAGTTTTTTTTAAATTGCAATTCTGTGTACATACTTTGATAAAAGCCTATGAATCCCTTACAGTATGAAAATCATCTTCATTTTCAAATTTATGTTGTGTATGTGCCACTAAGTCTGATAGATTTCTCACTATTTTACTGATACTAGAAAGTTTGTGGGGGGAAGAGGAATGCTATGATTCAAATTTCTTAAGGAGGCCATTAGTGGCAGGTTCTTTCAAAAGTCAATATGCACTAGCCAAATATGTCCTATCATTAAAGGGACACTAGCCCACTTGAGCATGTGGCTCTGGCAGGATTTGCTCTTCTCCCCACTACCCTCCTTCCCTCTGCTTCGCAAAAAACCTTTAGATTACATCCTTAAATTGAGCTACCAAGGTCATTTTTCTTATTTGTACACTTCCTCTCCCTGATGGAGACTACCAAGGCCCTATTAAAGTATTGAAGCCCAGCAATCAAAAGCCCCCTTTGGCTCATCTAATTAAAAGCCCAATTAAAATTAAACACCTCATCCTAACACAGTGTTTCCCATTTTGCCTTCATAAGCTGCCATTTGCCTATGTACAATGTTTGTCTTCTCTGTATCCAGAGGCAGTTCTTTGTCCCCTAAGGACAAATACCCCTTACCTTTGTCCCTCCCCGCTTTTCTCCTCTATCCGTAGTTCTTTTCCCTTTCTCCCTCTTCCTCTATTACCCATCTTTGTCCCTTATTCATGCCTTCTGTCTCTCTGGGACAAATACATCTCCTTTGTGCTGAGAACCTAGTCTTAGGGTGTTTTGAGCTGACTTTGAAGTCCCCAACAATCATAAGGAAAAAATAAACCAAACCATAGCAAAACCTTCATCTATCTCACCATTTAGGGAGAGGAAAAGGGAGGTTCTCATCTCCAAAGTCTAGAGTCATGTAAAAACAACAACAACAACAACAAAAAAAAGCTGAACCAGAAGGAAATCAGAGAACCATGAAGACTAAAGAGAAGTTTAGTGTGGATAGAAGCTATTTATTAAGAAGTGCAAAACTGAATCTGCAAAAGTAGACAGAAGCAATGGCATGTGAGAATTTTACATTTCTGAATACTAGTAGTAAAAGTATTTTGGATGTTTCTGTACCCCACCTCTGTGTGTGCATCAAGTTTGCCATATTCTTTCTCTATATTGTTATGGTAAATTATTTCAATTTATATTTGTACTTGTAGTCACAATACTCTCAC
Organism: Rattus norvegicus; assembly: GCF_021556685.1. Lineage (NCBI taxonomy): Eukaryota > Metazoa > Chordata > Mammalia > Rodentia > Muridae > Rattus > Rattus norvegicus. The sequence continues at coordinate 29,138,685 of NC_141551.1, read as the reverse complement.
TCAGGGTAATTTTCTTTGGTTAAAAATTGTTTGTGCATACATGTGTGTGCATGCATGGATGGGCACATGCATGCAGTGTTGGAAACCTAACTCTGTAAAAGCAGAAATCTAAAAAACCAAAGCAATATACTGACCCTGCTGAAAACACTGCTGGGACTCCTCATTGCTTTGCTTGTTTGCTTGCTTGAGATAGAATCTCACTGTGTAGCTCAAGAGTGCCTCAAAGTCAAGACTGTCTTGCTTTCCCTATGGAACACAGGTACTGCAGGCATGTACCACATCTCACATGCCATTGCTTCTGTCTACTTTTGTAGACTCAGTTTAGCACCTCTTAATAAATAGCTTCTATGCACACTAAACTTCTCCTTAGTCTTCCTGGTTCTCTGATTTCCTTCCGGTTCAGCTTTTGTTTTGTTGTTTGTACATGACTGTTTTTTTATGTTAGCAGCTCTTGCTGTTCCTTGAATTACAGTTAGACTACTGACTTCCCACTGAAGTGTTATATTATGTACACACACACACACACACACACACACACACACACACACTCATATGATGGATATATTGCCTTTTCCAGGATAATTTAAATAGGTGCCGTGATATTCTTCTAATCCATATCCCCATAATTCCATCTCAGAAAATTCTAGAAAAAAATTAACTCTATTTTATTTACAGAAATCGAGGGTCACAGAGATCAGACTGATATCTCTATATATACATTGAATTATTTCCAACTTCACTTTTAATCTGCAAATTTTGCAGTATTCTGTAACCCTTGCCCTTTGAAGTATCAGCATTTTCCAACATTCATTCATTTAACAAACTTATTGAGAGCTTCTGCCTCATAAGAAACCGAGGAAGCCTCTGGGGAGAAGAAATTACAAATCAAATAGTGTCCCATACTCAGTAGCTGGGAGTGAGAAGAAAAAAATTAATAATACTTCTTCAGATTGGTGAAGTATCATAGCAGTTTATCTAAATACTACAAGTAAGTAATCCAATGGCTTTTTGACTGTAAAAAGTGGATTTGGGGGACTGGGGAGATGGCTTAGTGATTAAGAATACAGAGGACTCTGTTTCAGTATCCAGCACACACATGGCAGTTCCCAACTGTCAGTTAGTGTGGTTCCAAGAGATCCAAGGCCCTTTCTGACCTCTGCCAGGGCATCTGCACCCATGTGCTGCACAGAAGCTTGTGCAGGCATGCACATAAATAAGAAAAATCTTTAAAAACTGGGGTTTTTATCTAGTTAAAGTAGTTAGGAAAGACTTCTCTGAATAAATTAAAAGAATATACTGGCAAAAAAAGGACAAACAGCAATTACTAGTATGCATTGTGTAGTAATTCATTCTTTTTAAATACAGAAATATATATATATATATGTATGTATGTATATATATATATATATATATATATATATCATCCTCTTTCCTTTCTGCCTGCCTTTCTTCCCTTTCCCCTTTCCTTCTTTTCCTTCCCACCTCCTCCCTAGTCCCCCCCAAGAACTATATTTGTTCATAATTCTCCTAGACAAGGGAATAGTACTTAGGGCTTTACAGCCATAGGATAGAATTATTTCTAGATAAATATAGAAATATTTATATATTTTTATTGTGAATAAAAATAAATTAAATATTAATTATTGCAATCATTTATTACTTAATTTTGGAAACAAGCGCCTAGGACAACTAAATCCTTGTAGTGTTATTAGTTTATTTTAGAAACTGTGTTTTGCTTTGCAATTAACACCAACACCAGCCTTGCAAGGAAAGATTGTGATTCAGAGGCTAAATTCGGTCCTCTAAATCACATGACTTAAAGAGAGGCGTCACTCCTGCAAACAGGAACTCCCAAATCCTCCAGCGTCTACTAGCTTCACTTCCTCTTTCTCCTGGTAGGACCGATTTTACAGACAGACCCGGAAGTGTTCGCCACAGCTACTTCCTGTTCTCGCGATTCTTTTTCCTGTTCGGCGACTTTCTTTTTTTCTTTAACAAATCCCAGGAACTAAGCAAACAATTTGCACCTATATTAAGCTGATCTTTTAATCGAACTGAAATTGTTTTGAGAAATTGCCGCTACAGAAGTTGTTTTTGAAATGGACAGGACATTTACCGTTGTTTTTGAGTCAGCAAACCGGAACTTTAAGGGAACGCTGGGAAAAGGAACTTGTAAAGATTGTGCGATTTACCGACTTTAGGATTGAATTTTGTTTTGTGATTTCTGACAAGTTACCAGGATGGGATCACTACACCGCTTTTTATAGTGTTCTCTGGCTTTAATTTTTTTCTATTAAAAAATTGTTTTAGTTGACTGATCTCAGTGAGAGAGGATGTGCTTAGTCCTGCAGTGACTTGACCGCGGCGGTGAAGAGGGGAGAACAAAGGGGACAGAGGAGGGCAGGGGGTGGACCTAGGGGAGCTCTCCCTGTTCAGAGAAGAGTGAGGGTGAGTAGGGGGAGGTTGTGAGTGATGGGGTACAAGGAGGAGGGGGTGCTGATATTGGGATGTAAGATGAATTAATATATAAATTTAAAAGAATGGGAGGAGAAGCCCTTGGTCTTGCCAAGGCTGGATCGCCCAGTGTAAGGGAATGTCAGGGCGGGGGGTAGGGGTGGAGCAGGAAGAGGTGAGTGGTTGGGGAGGGGTACACTCTCATAGAAGAAGGGGGATGGGATAGGGGGTTTATGGATGGGAAACCGGGAAAGGGAATAACATTTGAAGTGTAAATTAAAAAATTCCAATAAAAAATAGTTTGGGAGAGACTGGCATCAAACACTAAAGAGGTATGAGGAGTAATAGAGGCATATACTGACTTTCAGTTTGGGTGTAATGCCAACAGGGTGGGTCAGGTACTAACAATGCATTGTCAGAAGTTTTTAAAGGGAGCACCAATAATGGCTCTCTTTGGCTGGAAGTCTCTTTTCAGAGGGAGATTTATTCTTTTAAATCTATTGGGGGACTTATTAAGAGCATAAACACTCCTGTTACAGTTAGGACAGTATTCATAGTTTCATGACTTAGTATGAACTAGAGTGTCTTTCTACTAGTAGAAATAGGAATGTTTGGAAGTAAAAGAAAAAGTACAGAGACATAAAAGTAAAGAAAGAAACCAAAATTGGCTAAAACAAATCTGGATCAAATACTTATGTATCATTTGGGTGCCAAAAGTGTAGCCCAGTGAAACGAAGGCTGGTGCTAAAGGAACAGTCATTCTTAAGCAGGGTATAATGCCTCCGGCAATGAAAGCAGGTCCTCCTGATTCGTTGTGAATTGTGAACTGGTACTTCTGGCATGATTAAGAACAGAAGGAGCAGGTTTTAAAGATAAGGATAATAAAAAACAAATTGTATCCTCGGAAGATCATAATAGATAAAAGAATCTTCTTTCCTCCACATTGCACATCATCAAGTGTGAAAATGGACACAATTCACACGTGTGCTGGAACAATGCAGAATGAAGTTTGTGTGAGAGGAGCCTAGTATAACTGTCTTCTGAGAGGCTTCATCCAGCAGCAGATGGAAACAGAGGCAGAGACCCATAGCCAAACATGTTGAGGAGCTGGAGAACCCTGTAGAAGAGTAGGGTATAGGGATTAAGGGAGCCAAAGGGATCAAGGGATACCAAAACAAGACCTATAGAGTCAACTAACCTGGGTCCGTGGGGGTTCACAAAGACTGAATCACCAACCAAAAAGTGTGCAGGGGCTAGACCTAGACCCCCTATACATTTGTAGATGTTGCAGCTTGGTCTTCATGTGAGTTCCCTAACAACTGGAGGAGGGGCTGTCTCTAACTTCGTTGCCTGTCATTGGTTCCCTTTTTCCCTAGCTAGACTGACTGGTTGGGCCTTAGTAGGAGAGAAATCACATAGTCTTGCTGTACCTTGATGGCCCAAGGAAGGTGGTTACACAAGTTGTAGGGGAGGGGTTGCTCTTATCTGAAGAAAAAGGGGAAGGGGTAATGGAAGGATTCATGAATGTGGGATTGGGAGGACAGGAGGGTTGCTACTGGGATATAAAGCAAATAAATTAATGAAAAGGGCTTTGAAAAAACCCAAAACCAAATTATAAATAAATCAACAGATAAACGAATGAATATATAATAGAATGTGCAGAAACTATCCAAACTATACAACTTAATGAACTTCTATACAAGTAGAGAAGCCCTGAAAGCTGTGGGGCTTCACATTGGATCGTGTACTTTATCAAATATATTTTCATGCCCTTACCACCAAACCCAAGAAATCCAGGAGAGAGCTAGAACTCAGAAAACCATTTTATATCCACTGTCATAACTTGTGAAGTCTGTTCTTTAAAGGCTGTTGGGTTGTAAACTAGCATGTACAAAGTCTGTGGTTCAATCCTCAAAACATTTAGATGGATAATATCTTAAAATGTAATTATCTTAATTTGTTTTAGCTAGGATCTCGGGCTATCTTTGAGTTCATTTTAGAGACAATGATGGGCTTGAACTTCTGATACATCTGCATCCACTTCCAAGTTGTTGGGATTGTAAGTGACTGCTACCACACTGTATAGTCGGTATTTTGGGTGAACTCGGGGCAAAATCTATAAGAGGTACCAGGAAAACACTACCAAATAAGCTATATCCTGGCCCTACAAAACTATTTTAAAATCAATACCTCTGTGCATACTAAAGTGTAAATTGAAACAGCTTTCTGAATGGGGATAAAATGTTATGAAGCTGATCAGTCTAGTCATTATTTCTATGCCTCACTTTGCAAAGATGCACATACTCTTGTTTGACTTTGCTAGTTATATATAAAATTATAACACTATGCACCCCCAAACCCTCTGGCTTACTGGTTTTTGAACATGTCTTCCACATTCTAGACAAGCAGTCTAACACTGAGCTAGACTACCCAGCACTAACACTAAAGTAGAAGTACTAAGTGTGTTTCCTGTGGCACTGAACCCCCAAAGTAAGAAAACTAGATATCAGGAACCAATGTTTACACCATTGAGCACACAAATCTCACAGGAAAAAAAAAAACAAATATGCATAGGCTGGACAGGCAGAGCATTCAGGAAGCATTTACCTAGATCTTGGTTCTAGTCTTCAAAACCTTCAAAAAGTGCTTTTGCTGAACTACTGGTAGTGGAAAATGATTTTATTGACTTTAGTTATCCATTAAAATATTTTGCAGTTTATAATTTATTTCCCTTACTTCAGTTTTTCTTTCTATTATGGATTCTGTGTTCTGCCTTTTTCTTGTTGATAAAATGAGGGGTTTTTTTCTATTTTGTCATAAAATAGGATTAACAGTTTGATTACAGAATTTGACCATGAACAATTAATTTATTAAAGTAACAACACTTTTCTTCCAGACTTTGAATGTATAATATCATAATCAGGAAGACACTTCAGAAAGCAGGGCAATTTTTTACATAAGAAGATGTTTGTGTATTTGCTGCTTACAAGGCTTAAAATAAAGAGCACAAATACATACTGAACTTCTCTCATCTAAAACTCTGAAGCCTGAAATGCTCCAAAATTAAAAATAAAAAATTAGTAGCACATGAAGTTTTGTATTAGGGATGTTCTGCTTTTGGCATCTGTGCAGGTACTGCAAACTCAGAAAAACTATATTTGAAAGTGATCTTTTTTTTTTCATCTTTATTAACTTGAGTATTTCTTATTTACATTTCGAATGTTATTCCCTTTCCCGGTTTCCGGGTCAACATCCTCCTAACCCCTCCCCCTTCCTTTCTCTATGGGTGTTCTCCTCCCCATCCTCCCCCATTACCGCCCTCCCCGCAACAATCACATTCACTGGGGATTCAGTCTTGGCAGGACCAATGGCTTCCCCTTCCACTGGTGCCCTTACTAGGCTGTTCATTGCTACCTGTGCGGTTGGAGTCCAGGGTCAGTCCATGTACAGTCTTTGGGTAGTGGCTTAGTCCCTTGAAGCTCTGGTTGGTTGGCATTGTTGTTCATATGGGGTCTCAAGCCCTTCAAGCTCTTTCAGTTCTTTCTCTGATTCCTTCAACGGGGGTCCCGTTCTCAGTTCAGTGGTTTACTGCTGGCATTCGCCTCTGTATTTGCTGTATTCTGGCTGTGTCTCTCAGGAGAGATCTACATCTGGTGCCTATTGGCCTGTACTTCTTTGCTTCATCCATCTTATCTAGTTTGGTGGCTGTATATGTATGGGCCACATGTGGGGCAGGCTCTGGATAGGTGTTCCCTCTGCTTTTGTTCTAAATTTTGCCTCCCTATTCCCTCCTAAGGGTATTCTTGTTCCCCTTTTAAAGAAGGAGTGAGGAATCCAAATTTTGGTCATCATTCTTGAGTTTCATGTGTTCTGTGCATCTAGGGTAATTCAAACATTTGGGCTAATAGGCACTTACCAATGAGTGCATACCATGTGTGTTTTTCTGTGATTGGGTTACCCTACTAACGATAATATTTTCTAGTTCCATCCATTTGCCTATGAATTTCATAAAGTCATTGTTTTTGATAGCTGAGTAATATTCCACTGTGTAGATGTACCACATTTTCTGTATCCATTCCTCTGTTGAAGGGCATCTGGGTTCTTTCCAGCTTCTGGCTATTATAAATAAGGCTGCGATGAACATAGTGGAGTATGTGTCTGTTATATGTTGGGGCATCTCTAGGGTATATGCCCAAGAGAGATATAGCTGCATCCTCAGGTAGTTCAATGTCCAATTTTCTGAGGAGCCTCCAGACTGATTTCCAGAATGGTTATACCAGTCTGCAATCCCACCAACAATGGAGAAGTGTTCCTCTTTCTCCACATCCTCACCAGCATTTGCTGTCACCTGAGTTTTTGATCTTAGCCATTCTTACTGGTCTCAGGTGAAATGTCAGGGTTGTTTTGATTTGCATTTCCCTTATGACTAAAGATGTTGAACATTTCTTTAGGTGTTTCTCAGCCATTCGGCATTCCTCAGCTGTGAATTCTTTGTTTAGCTCTGAACCCCATTTTTAATAGGGTTATTTGTCTCCCTGTGGTCAAACTTCTTGAGTTCTTTGTACATTTTGGATATAAGCCCTCTATCAGTTGTAGGATTGGTAAAGATCTTTTCCCAATCTGTTGGTTGTCATTTTGTCCTAACCACAGTGTCTTTTGCCTTACAGAAGCTTTGCAGTTTTATGAGATCCCATTTGTCAATTCTTGAATTTAGAGCAAAAGCCATTGGTGTTTTTTTTTCAGGAAATTTTCTCCAGTGCCCATATGTTCAAGTTGCTTCCCCACTTTTTCTTCTATTAGTTTGAGTGCATCTGGTTTTATGTGGAGGTCCTTGATCCACATGGATTTAAGCTTTGTACATGGTGATAAGCATGGATGGATCTGCATTCTTCTACATGCTGACCTCCAGTTGAACCAGCACCATTTGCTGAACATGCTATCTTTTTTCCATTGGATGGTTTTGTCTCCTTTGTCAAAAATCAAGTGCCCATAGGTGTGTGGGTTCATTTCTGGGTCGTCAATTCTAACCCACTTGTCTATCTGTCTGTCTCTGTACCACTACTATGCAGTTTTTATCACTATTGCTCTGTAATACTGCTTGAGTTCAGGGATAGTATCCCCCTGAAGTCCTTTTAGTGTTGAGGATAGTTTAAGCTATCCTGGTTTTTTTGTTATTCCAGATGAATTTGGAAATTGTTCTGTCTAACTCTTCTGAAGAATTGGATTGGTATTTTGATGGGGATTGCATTGAATCTGAAGATCACTTTTGGTAAAATGGCCATTTTTCCAATGATACTCCTGCCAACCCATGAGCATGGGAGATCTTTCCGTCTTCTGAGATCTCCTTCAATTTCCTTCTTCAGAGGCTTGAAGTTCTTATCATACAGATCTTTCACTTGCTTGGTTAATGTCACACGCCGGCATTTTATATTATTTGGGACTATTATGAAGGGTGTCATTTCCCTAATTTCTTTCTCGGCTTGTTTCTCTTTTGTGTAGAGGAAGGCTACTGATTTATTTGAGTTAATTTTATACCCAGCCGCTTTGCTGAAGGTGTTTATCAGCTTTAGTAGTTCTCTGGTGGAACTTTTGGGATCACTTAAATATACTATCATATCATCTGCAAATAGTGATATTTTGACTTCTTCTTTTCCAATCTGTATCCCCATAATCTCCTTTTGTTGTCTGATTGCTCTGGCTAGAACTTCAAGAACTATATTGAATAAGTAGGGAGAGAGTGGGCAGCCTTGTCTAGTCCCTGATTTTAGTGGGATTGCTTCAAGTTTCTCTCCATTTAGTTTAATATTAGCTACTGGTTTGCTGTATATGGCTTTCACTATGTTTAGGTATAGGCCTTTAATTCCTGTTCTTTCCTGGACTTTTATCATGAAGGGGTATTGAATTTTGTCAAATGCTTTTTCAGCATCTGATGAAATGATCATGTGGTTTTTATCTTTCAGTGTGTTTATATAATGGATTACATCGATGGTTTTCCATATATTAAACCATCCCTGCATTCCTGGGATGAAGCCTACTTGATCATGGTGGATGATTGTTTTGATGTGCTCTTGGATTCGGTTTGCAAGCATTTTAATGAGTTTTTTTGCATCAGTATTCACAAGGGAAATTGGCCTGAAGTTCTCTTTCTTTGTTGTGTCTTTGTGTGGTTTAGGTATAAGAGTAATTGTGGCTTCATAGAAGGAATTCAGTAGCGCTCCATTTGTTTCAATTTTGTGGAATAGTTTGGATAGTATTGCTGTGAGGTCTTCTATGAAGGTATGATAGAATTCTGCACTGAACCCATCTGGACCTTGGCTCCTTTTGGATGGGAGAACTTTAATGACTGCTTCTATTTCTTTAGGAGTTATGGGGTTGTTTAAATGGTTTATATATTCCTGATTTAACTTCAGTATCTGGTATCTGTCTAGAAAAGTGTCCATTTCATCCAGATTTTCATGGTTTGTTGAATATAGCCTTTTGTAGTAGAATCTGATGATCTTTGAATTTCCTCTGGCTCTGTTGTTATGTCTCCCTTTTCATATCTGATTTTGTTAATTTGTACACACTCTCTGTGTCCTCTCGTTAGTCTGGCTAAGGGTTTATCTATCTTGTTGATTTTCTCAAAGAACCAGCTTTTGGTTCTGTTGATTCTTTGTATAGTCCCTTTTGTTTCTATTTGGTTGATTTCAGCTCTGAGTTTGATTATTTCCTGCCTTCTACTCCTCCTGGGTGTATTTGCTTCTCTTTGTTCTAGAGCTTTTAGGTGTGCTGTCAAGCTGCTGATATATGCTCTCTCCTGTTTCTTTCTGCAGGCACTCAGAGCTATGAGTTTTCTTCTTAGCACAGCTTTCATTGTGTCCCATAAATTTAGGTATGTTGTAGCTTCATTTTCATTAAATTCTAAGTAGTCTTTAATTTCTGTCTTTATTTCTTCCTTGACCAGGTTATCATTGAGTAGAGCATTGTTCAACTTCCATGAATATGTGGGCGTTCTTCCCTTATTTTTATTGAAGACCAGCTTTAGCCCGTCGTGGTCTGATAGGACACATGGGGTTATTTCTATCTTTCTGTGTCTATTGAGGCCTGTTTTATGACCAATTATATGGTCAATTTTGGAGAAAGTACCATGAGGTGCTGAGAAGAAGGTATATCCTTTTGTTTTATGATAGAATGTTTTGTAAATATCTGTTAAGTCCATTTGGTTCATGACTTCTCTTAGTCCATCTGTCTCTGTTTAATTTCTGTTTCCATGATCTGTCCATTGATGAGAGTGGAGTGTTGAAATCTCCTACTATTATTGTGTGAGGTGCAATGTGTGCTTTGAGCTTTAGTAAGGTTTCTTTTATGTATGTAGGTGCCCTTGTATTTGGAGCATAGATATTTAGGATTGAGAGTTCACCTTGGTGGATTTTTCCTTTGATGAATATGAAGTGTCCTTCCTTATCTTTTTAAATGACTTTTAGTTGAAAATCAATTTTATTCAATATTAGAATGGCTACCCCAGCTTGCTTCTTCAGACCATTTGTTTGGAAAGTTTTTTCCAGCCTTTTACTCTGAGGTAGTGTCTGTCTTTGTCTCTGAGGTGTGTTTCCTATAGACAGCAGAATGCAGGGTCCTCATTGCATCTCCAGTTTGTTAATCTATGTCTTTTTATTGGGGAGTTGAGACCATTGATGTTGAGAGATATTAAGGAATAGTGATTTTTGCATCCTGTTATATTCGTATTTGGATGTGAAATTATGTTTGTGTGCTTTTCTTCTCTTTGTTTTGTTGCCAAGACAATTAGTTTCTTGCTTTTTCTAGGGTGTAGCTTGTCTCCTTATGTTGGGCTTTACCATTTATTATCCTTCGTAGGGCTGGATTTGTAGAAATTCAGTTTTGTCATGGAATATCTTGGTTTCTCCATCTATGTTAATTGAGAGTTTTGCTGGCTACAGTAACCTGGGCTGGCATTTGTGTTCTCTTAGGATCCGTGTGACATCAGTCCAGGATCTTCTGGCTTTCATAGTCTCTGGTGAGAAATCTGGTATGAGTCTGATAGGTCTGCCTTTATATGTTACTTGACCTTTTCCCCTTACTGCTTTTAATATTCTTTCTTTGTTTTGTGCATTTGATGTTTTGACTATTATATGACAGGAGGAGTTTCTTTTCTGGTCCAATCTGTTTGGAGTTCTGTAGGCTTCTTGTATTTTTCTGGGCATATCTTTCTTTAGGTTAGGGAAGTTTTCTTCTATGATTTTGTTGAAGATATTTACTGGTCCTTTGAACTGGGAGTCTTCACTCTCTTCTATACCTATTATCCTTAGGTTTGATCTTCTCATTGAGTCCTGGATTTCCTGTACGTATTGGACCAGTAGCTTTTTCCATCTTACATTATCTTTGACAGTTGTGTTGATGATTTCTATGGAATCTTTTGCTCCTGAGATTCTCTCTTCTATCTCTTGTATTCTGTTGGTGATGCGTGTATCTATGGCTCCTTGTCTCTTCCTTTGGTTTTCTATATCCAGGGTTGTCTCCCTTTGTGCTTTCTTTATTGCTTCTATTTCCATTTTTAATTCCTTCAACTGTTTGATTGTGTTTTCCTGGAATTCTTTCAGGGATTTTTGTGATTCCTCTCTATAGGCTTCTACTTGTTTATTTATGTTTTCCTGGGTTACTCTAAGCGAGTTCTTTATGTCTTTCTTGAAGTCCTCCAACATCATGATCAAATGTGATTTTAAATCTAGATCTTGCTTTTCTGGTGTCTTTGGATATTTGGTGTTTGCTTTGGTGGGAGAATTGGGCTCCAATGATGCCATGTGGTCTTGGTTTCTGTTGCTTGGGTTCCTGCGCTTGCTTCTTGCAATCAGGTTTTCTCTAGTGTTACCTTGTTCTGCTATTTCTGACAGTGGCTAGACCATCCTATAGGCCTGTGTGTCAGGAGTGCTGTAGACCTGTTTTCCTGTTTTCTTTCAGCCAGTTATGGGAGCAGAGTGTTCTGCTTTCAGGCATGTAGTCTTTCCTGTCTACTGGTCTTCAGCTGTTCCTGTGGTTCTGTATTCTGAGTCCACCAGGTAGGTCGCTTGGAGCAGAAAAGTTGGTCTTACCTGTGGTCCCGTGGCTGAAGTTGCTCATGGGGGGCTGCTTTTGAGCTCTCTGTAAGGCTGGCAACCAGGAGGGCCTGCGCAGCCTTTTCCCGGGGACCCATGCACCGGGGTCCCAGATGGTATTAGGTGTTTTCCTCTGGAGTCAGAAATGTGGGCAGTGTAGTCTCTTCTGACTTCCCAGGCACGTCTGCCCCTCTGAAGGTTTACCTTTCCCTCCCAGGGGATTTGGGTGCAGGGAGCTTTTGATTGGGTCCCTTCAGATCCGGGTGGTGTCTGGACCACAGGGGACCTGCCGCTTCTCTTTTTTGTTTTTTATTTGTTGTTGTTGTTGTTGTTGTTGTTGTTGTTGTTGTTGTTGTTGCTTTTTTCAAAATATAGTCTTAGGCCTGCAATCCCACGCTTGGCTAATGCTAAATCTGAAATGTATCTGATCTCAAATCTTTCAGATTGAAGATTCTCACCTAGTAGCTAGAGTTGAACTATACAATTGTTTAGGTCAAGTTAATATCAATGGTATGTAAAGGACTGCAAAAGTTAAATAACTCAAAGTCAGATTATCTATATAATAAGCTAAGAATGGAAATTAACAATTTCCATAGGAAACATAAATGACTAGTAAATACTTTTTAAATTTTTATTATTCTTGGATATTTTATATATTTACATTTCAAATGTTATCTCCTTTCCCCACACACACACACACACCCTTCCACCTCCCCTTCCTTCTATGAGGATGCTCCCACACCTCTCCCACCTCAATGCCCTGACATTCCACTACATTGAGGAAATGAACCTTCACAAGACCAAGGGCTTTTCCTCCTATTGATGCAGGACAATGCCATCCTCTGCTACATATGTGGCTGGAGTCATGGGTCTCTCCAGGTGTACTCATTGGTTGGTGGTTTAGTCCCTGGAAGCTCTGCTGGGGTCTGGTTGGTTGATACTGTTGTACTTCTATGGGGTTGCAAACCCCTCCAGCTCCTTCAGTCCTTTCTCTAACTCCTCCATTTGGGTCCCCTTGTTCAGTCCAATGGTTAGCTGCAAACATTCTCATCTGTATCAGTAGAGCTCTGTTAGAGCCTCTCAGAAAACGTCCATATCTGGCTGGTGTCAATAACCAATTCTTGGCATCAGCAATAGTGAACCGATTTGGTGAATACATATGGGATGAATCCCCAGGTGGGGCAGTCTCTGGATGACCTTTTCTTCAGTCCCTGCTCCACTCTTTAGCCCTGTATTTCCTTCCATGAGTATTTTCTTCTCCCTTCAAAGAAGAACTGAAACATCCACATTTTGGTCTTACTTCCTTTTGAGCTTCATATGATCTGTGTATTTTTCTTAGATATTTCAAGCTTTTAGGCTAATATCCACTTATCAGTGAGTGCATAACGTGTTCTTTTGTGACTCACTCAGGAGGATATTTTCTAGTTCCAAAGATTTGCCTATGAATTTCACGTAGTCGTTGTTTTTAATAGCTAAGTAGTACTCCATTGTATAAATGTACCAAATTTTATGTATCCATTCCTCTGTTGAAAGACATATGGGAAAAAAAAAGAAAGACATATGGATTCTTTCCAGCTCCTGGGTATTATAAATAAGGCTGCTATGAACATAATAGAGCATGTGTCCTTGTTATATGTTGGAGAATGTTTTGGGTATATGCCCAGGAGTACTACTTGGGTCCTCAGGTAGTACTATGTTCAATTTTCTGAAGAACTGCAAGATTCACTTCTAGAGTGGTTGCAACAGCTTGCAATCCTACCAACAATGGAGGAGTATCCCTATTTATCCACATCCTTGCCAGAATTTACTGCCACCTGAGATTTTTATCTTAGCCACTGCAACTGGTGAGAGCTAGAATCTCAGGGTTGTTTTGATTTGCATTTCCATGATGACTAAGGATGTTGAATATTTCTTTAGGTGTCTCTCAGTCATACAGTATCCCTTTGTTGAGAATTCTTTGTTTAGCTCTGTACCCCAATTTTTTTTATTAACTTGAGTATTTCTTATATACATTTCGAGTGTTATTCCCTTTCCCGGTTTCCGGGCAAACATCCCCCTCCCCCCTCCCCTTCCTTATGGGTGTTCCCCTCCCAACCCTCCCCCCATTGCCGCCCTCCCCCCATAGACTAGTTCACTGGGGGTTCAGTCTTAGCAGGACCCAGGGCTTCCCCTTCCACTGGTGCTCTTACTAGGATATTCATTGCTACCTATGGGGTCAGAGTCCAGGATCAGTCCATGTATAGTCTTTAGGTAGTGGCTTAATCCCTGGAAGCTCTGGTTGCTTGGCATTGTTGTACTTTTGGGGTCTCGAGCCCCTTCAAGCTCTTCCAGTTCTTTCTCTGATTCCTTCAATAGGGGACCTATTCTCAGTTCAGTGGTTTGCTGCTGGCATTCGCCTCTATATTTGCTGTATTCTGGCTGTGTCTCTCAGGAGCGATCTACATCCGGCTCCTGTCGGTCTGCACTTCTTTGCTTCATCCATCTTGTCTAATTGGGTGGCTGTATATGTATGGGCCACATGTGGGGCAGGCTCTGAATGGGTGTTCCTTCAGTCTCTGTTTTAATCTTTGCCTCTCCCTTCCCTGCCAAGGGTATTCTTTTTCCTCATTTAAAGAAGGAGTGAAGCATTCACATTTTGATCATCCGTCTTGAGTTTCGTTTGCTCTAGGGATCTAGGGTAATTCAAGCATTTGGGCTAATAGCCACTTATCAATGAGTGCATACCATGTATGTCTTTCTGTGATTGGGTTAGCTCACTCAGGATGATATTTTCCAGTTCCAACCATTTGCCTACGAATTTCATAAACTCGTTGTTTTTGATAGCTGAGTAATATTCCATTGTGTAGATGTACCACATTTTCTGTATCCATTCCTCTGTTGAAGGGCATCTGGGTTCTTTCCATTTTCTGGCTATTATAAATAAGGCTGCGATGAACATAGTGGAGCACGTGTCTCTCTTATATGTTGAGGCATCTTTTGGGTATATGCCCAAGAGAGGTATAGCGGGATCCTCAGGCAGTTCAATGTCCAATTTTCTGAGGAACCTCCAGACTGATTTCCAGAATGGTTTTACCAGTCTGCAATCCCACCAACAATGGAGGAGTGTTCCTCTTTCTCCACATCCTCGCCAGCATCTGCTGTCACCTGAGTTTTTGATCTTAGCCAATCGCACTGGTGTGAGGTGAAATCTCAGGGTTGTTTTGATTTGCATTTCCCTTATGACTAAAGATGTTGAACATTTCTTTAGGTGTTTCTCAGCCATTCGGCATTCCTCAGCTGTGAATTCTTTGTTTAGCTCTGAACCCCATTTTTTAATAGGCTTATTTGTTTCCCTGCAGTCTAACTTCTTGAGTTCTTTGTATATTTTGGATATAAGGCCTCTATCTGTTGTAGGATTGGTAAAGATCTTTTCCCAATCTGTTGGTTGCCGTTTTGTCCTAACCACAGTGTCCTTTGCCTTACAGAAGCTTTGCAGTTTTATGAGATCCCATTTGTCGATTTTTGATCTTAGAGCATAAGCCATTGGTGTTTTGTTCAGGAAATTTTTTCCAGTGCCCATGTGTTCCAGATGCTTCCCTAGTTTTTCTTCTATTAGTTTGAGTGTGTCTGGTTTGATGTGGAGGTCCTTGATCCACTTGGACTTAAGCTTTGTACAGGGTGATAAGCATGGATCGATCTGCATTCTTCTACATGTTGCCCTCCAGTTGAACCAGTACCATTTGCTGAAAATGCTATCTTTTTTCCATTGGATGGTTTTGGCTCCTTTGTCAAAAATCAAGTGACCATAGGTGTGTGGGTTCATTTCTGGGTCTTCAATTCTATTCCATTGGTCTATCTGTCTGTCTCTGTACCAATACCATGCAGTTTTTATCACTATTGCTCTGTAATACTGCTTGAGTTCAGGGATAGTGATTCCCCCTGAAGTCCTTTTATTGTTGAGGATAGCTTTAGCTATCCTGGGTTTTTTGTTATTCCAGATGAATTTGCAAATTGTTCTGTCTAACTCTTTGAAGAATTGGATTGGTATTTTGATGGGGATTGCATTGAATCTGTAGATTGCTTTTGGTAAAATGGCCATATTTACTATATTAATCCTGCCAATCCATGAGCATGGGAGATCTTTCCATCTTCTGAGGTCTTCTTCAATTTCTTTCCTCAGTGTCTTGAAGTTCTTATTGTACAGATCTTTTACTTGCTTGGTTAAAGTCACACCGAGGTACTTTATATTATTTGGGTCTATTATGAAGGGTGTCGTTTTCCTAATTTCTTTCTCGGCTTGTTTCTCTTTTGTATAGAGGAAGGCAACTGATTTATTTGAGTTAATTTTATACCCAGCCACTTTGCTGAAGTTGTTTATCAGGTTGAGTAGTTCTCTGGTGGAACTTTTGGGATCACTTAAATATACTATCATGTCATCTGCAAATAGTGATATTTTGACCTCTTCTTTTCCGATTTGTATCCCTATGATCTCCTTTTGTTGTCTGATTGCTCTGGCTAGAACTTCAAGAACTATATTGAATAAGTAGGGAGAGAGTGGGCAGCCTTGTCTAGTCCCTGATTTTAGTGGGATTGCTTCAAGTTTCTCTCCATTTAGTTTAATGTTAGCAACTGGTTTGCTGTATATGGCTTTTACTATGTTTAGGTATGGGCCTTGAATTCCTATTCTTTCCAGGACTTTTATCATGAAGGGGTGTTGAATTTTGTCAAATGCTTTCTCAGCATCTAATGAAATGATCATGTGGTTCTGTTCTTTCAGTTTGTTTATATAATGGATCACGTTGATGGTTTTCCGTATATTAAACCATCCCTGCATGCCTGGGATGAAGCCTACTTGATCATGGTGGATGATTGTTTTGATGTGCTCTTGGATTCGGTTTGCCAGAATTTTATTGAGTATTTTTGCGTCGATATTCATAAGGGAAATTGGTCTGAAGTTCTCTTTCTTTGTTGTGTCTCTGTGTGGTTTAGGTATAAGAGTAACTGTGGCTTCGTAGAAGGAATTCGGTAGGGCTCCATCTGTTTCAATTTTGTCGAATAGTTTGGATAATATTGGTATGAGGTCTTCTATGAAGGTTTGATAGAATTCTGCACTAAACCCGTCTGGACCTGGGCTGTTTTTGGTTGGGAGACCTTTAATGACTGCTTCTATTTCCTTAGGAGTTATGGGGTTGTTTAACTGGTTTATCTGTTCCTGATTTAACTTCGATACCTGGTATCTGTCTAGGAAATTGTCCATTTCCTGAAGATTTTCAAATTTTGTTGAATATAGGTTTTTATAGTAAGATCTGATGATTTTTTGAATTTCCTCCGAATCTGTAGTTATGTCTCCCTTTTCATTTCTGATTTTGTTAATTTGGACACACTCTCTGTGTCCTCTCGTTAGTCTGGCTAAGGGTTTATCTATCTTGTTGATTTTCTCAAAGAACCAACTTTTGGTCCTGTTGATTCTTTCTATGGTCCTTTTTGTTTCTACTTGGTTGATTTCAGCTCTGAGTTTGATTATTTCCTGCCTTCTACTCCTCCTGGGTGTATTTGCTTCTTTTTGTTCTAGAGCTTTTAGGTGTGCTGTCAAGCTGCTGACATATGCTCTTTCCTGTTTCTTTCTGCAGGCACTCAGCGCTATGAGTTTTCCTCTTAGCACAGCTTTCATTGTGTCCCATAAGTTTGAGTATGTTGTATCTTCATTTTCATTAAATTCTAAAAAGTTTTTAATTTCTTTCTTTATTTCTTCCTTGACCAGGTTATCATTGAGTAGAGCATTGTTCAATTTCCACGTATATGTGGGCATTCTTCCCTTATTGTTATTGAAGACCAGTTTTAGGCCGTGGTGGTCCGATAGCACGCATGGGATTATTTCTATCTTTCTGTACCTGTTGAGGCCCGTTTTTTGACCAATTATATGGTCAATTTTGGAGAAAGTACCATGAGGAGCTGAGAAGAAGGTATATCCTTTTGCTTTAGGATAGAATGTTCTATAAATATCCGTTAAGTCCATTTGGCTCATGACTTCTCTTAGTCTGTCTACATCACTGTTTAATTTCTGTTTCCATGATCTGTCCATTGATGAGAGTGGGGTGTTGAAATCTCCCACTATTATTGTGTGAGGTGCAATGTGTGTTTTGAGCTTTAGTAAGGTTTCTTTTACGTATGTAGGTGCCCTTGTATTTGGGGCATAGATATTTAGGATTGAGAGTTCATCTTGGTTGATTTTTCCTTTGATGAATATGAAGTGTCCTTCCTTATCTTTTTTGATGACTTTTAGTTGGAAATTGATTTTATTTGATATTAGAATGGCTACTCCAGCTTGCTTCTTCTGACCATTTGCTTGGAAAGTTGTTTTCCAGCCTTTCACTCTGAGGTAGTGTCTGTCTTTGTCTCTGAGGTGTGTTTCCTGTAGGCAGCAGAATGCAGGGTCTTCGTTGCGTATCCAGTTTGTTAATCTATGTCTTTTTATTGGGGAGTTGAGGCCATTGATATTGAGAGATATTAAGGAATAGTGATTATTGCTTCCCATTATATTCATATTTGGATGTGAGGTTATGTTTGTGTGCTTTCATTCTCTTTGTTTTGTTGCCAAGACGATTAGTTTCTTGCTTCTTCTAGGGTATAGCTTGCCTCCTTATGTTGGGCTTTACCATTTATTATCCTTTGTAGTGCTGGATTTGTAGAAAGATATTGTGTAAATTTGGTTTTGTCATGGAATATCTTGGTTTCTCCATCAATGTTAATTGAGAGTTTTGCTGGATACAGTAACCTGGGCTGGCATTTGTGTTCTCTTAGGGTCTGTATGACATCAGTCCAGGATCTTCTGGCCTTCATAGTTTCTGGTGAGAAGTCTGGTGTGATTCTGATAGGTCTCCCTTTATATGTTACTTGACCTTTTTCCCTTACTGCTTTTAATATTCTTTCTTTATTTTGTGCGTTTGGTGTTTTGACAATTATGTGACGGGAGGTGTTTCTTTTCTGGTCCAATCTATTTGGAGTTCTGTAGGCTTCTTGTATGCCTATGGGTATCTCTTTCTTTAGGTTAGGGAAGTTTTCTTCTATGATTTTGTTGAAGATATTTACTGGTCCTTTGAGCTGGGAGTCTTCACTCTCTTCTATACCTATTATCCTTAGGTTTGATCTTCTCATTGAGTCCTGGATTTCCTGTATGTTTTGGACCAGTAGCTTTTTCCGCTTTACATTATCTTTGACAGTTGAGTCAATGATTTCTATGGAATCTTCTGCTCCTGAGATTCTCTCTTCCATCTCTTGTATTCTGTTGGTGAAGCTTGTATCTACAGCTCCTTGTCTCTTCTTTTAGTTTTCTATATCCAGGGTTGTTTCCATGTGTTCTTTCTTGATTGCTTCTATTTCCATTTTTAATTCCTTCAACTGTTTGATTGTGTTTTCCTGGAATTCTTTCAGGGATTTTTGCGATTCCTCTCTGTAGGCTTTTACTTGTTTATTAATGTTTTCCTGTGCTTCCCTAAGTGTGTTCATGTCTTTCTTGAAGTCCTCCAGCATCATGATCAAATATGATTTTGAAACTAGATCTTGCTTTTCTGGTGTGTTTGGATATTCCATGTTTGTTTTGGTGGGAGAATTGGGCTCCGATGATGGCATGTAGTCTTGGTTTCTGTTGCTTGGGTTCCTGCGCTTGCCTCTCGCCATCAGATTATCTCTAGTGTTACTTTGTTCTGCTATTTCTGACAGTGGCTAGACTGTCCTATAAGCCTGTGTGTCAGGAGTGCTGTAGACCTGTTTTCCTCTCTTTCAGTCAGTTATGGGGACAGAGTGTTCTGCTTTCGGGCGTGTAGTTTTTCCTCTCTACAGGTCTTCAGCTGTTCCTGTGGGCCTGTGTCTTGAGTTCACCAGGCAGCTTTCTTGCAGCAGAAAATTTGGTCTTACCTGTGGTCCCGAGGCTCAGGTTTGCTCGTGGGGTGCTGCCCAGGGGCTCTCTGCAGCGGCAGCAACCAGGAAGACCTGTGCCGCCCCTTCCGGGAGCTTCAGTGCACCAGGGTTCCAGATGGTCTTTGGCTTTGTGTGCAGGGAGCAGTCTCTTCTGGTTTCCCAGGCTTGTCTGCCTCTCTGAAGGTTTAGCTCTCCCTCCCACGGGATTTGGGTGCAGAGAACTGTTTATCCGGTCTGTTTCCTTCAGGGTCCGGCGGTATCTCTGGCAGGGGTCCTGCCGCTCCCCCACGGGAGCCCAGAGGCCTTATACAGTTTCCTCTTGGGCCAGGGATGTGGGCAGGGGTGAGCAGTGTTGGTGGTCTCTTCCGCTCTGCAGCCTCAGGAGTGCCCACCTGACCAGGCGGTTGGGTCTCTCTCTCACCGGGTCTGGGAGCAGAGAGCTGCTGCGGGCCGGGATCCGCGGGTGTGGGACTTCCGGTAAACACAGAACGTGCCCGGTCCTAGAGAAATTCTGCTTCCGTGTGTCCCAAGCTCACCAGGCAGCTTTCTTGCAGCAGAAAATTTGGTCTTACCTGTGGTCCCGAGGCTCAGGTTCGCTCGTGGGGTGCTGCCCAGGGGCTCTCTGCAGCGGCAGCAACCAGGAAGACCTGTGCCGCCCCTTCCGGGAGCTTCAGTGCACCAGGGTTCCAGATGGTCTTTGGCTTTTTCCTCTGTACCCCAATTTTAATAGGATCTTTTGATACTCTGGTGTCTAACTTCTTGAGTAATTTGTATATATTAGATATTAACCCTTTATCAGAGGTAGGACTGGTAAAGACCTTTTCTCAATCTCTTGGTTGCTGTTTTGTCCTAATGACAGTGGCCTTTGCCTTACAGAAGCTTTTGCAATTTTGAGGTTTCATTTGTTGATTCTCGATCTTGGAAAATAAGCCTTTGGTGTTCTGTCCAGGAAAATTTCCCCAGTGCCCACGTGTTCGAGGCTCTTCCCCAATATTTTTTCCATTAGTTTGAATGTATCTGGTTTTATGTGGAGTTCCTTGATCCACTTGGACTTGAGCTTTGTACATGGTAATAAGAATGTATCGGATTGCATCCTTCTACATTCTGAACTCCAGTTAAACCAGCACCATTTGTTGAAAAATGCTATCTTTTTTCATTGAATGGTTTTAGCTCCCTTGTCAAAGATCAAGTGACCATAGGTGTGTTGGTTCATTTCTGGGTCTTCAATTCTGTTGCATTGATCTACCTGCCAGTCTCTGTGCTAATACCATGCAGTTTTTATCACTATTGCTCTGTAATACACCTGAGGTCAGGGATGTGATTCCCCCAAAATTTCTTTTATTGTTGAGGATAGTTTTCACTTTTTTGTTATTCCAAATGAACTTGAAAATTGCCCTTTCTAATTCTATGAGGAATTGAGTTGGAATTTTGATGGGGATTGCATTGAATCTGTAGATTGCTCAGGACAAGTGGCCATTTTTACTAATTTAATCCTGCAATCAATGAGCATGGGAGATCTTTCCATTTTCTGATATCTAATTCAATTTCTTTTTTCAGAGACTTGAAGTTCTTATCATACAGATCTTTTACTTGCTTGGTTAGAGTCAAAGCAAGGCATTTTGTGCTATTCGTGACTATTGTGAAGGGTGTCATTTCCCTAATTTCTTTCTCAGCCTGCTTAGCCTTTGAGTAGAGGAAGACTACTGAGTTATTAGAGTTAATTTTATATCCAGCCACTTGACTGAAGTTATTTACAAGGTTCAGGAGTTCTCTGGTGGGATTTTTAGGGCCACTTAAATATATTATCATATCATCTGCAAATACTGATATTTTGACTTTTTCCTTTGTGATTTGTATCCCTTTGACCTCTTTTTGTTGTTTAATTGCTCTGGCTATGATTCAAGTACTATATTGAATAGATAGGGAGAGAGTGGGCAGACTTGTCTAGTCCCTGATTTTAGTGGAATTGGTTCAACTTTCTCTCCACTTAGTTTGATATTGGCTACTGGTTTGCCATATGTTTCTTTTTATTATGTTTAGGTATGGGCCTTCAATTTCCAATCTTTCCAAGACTTTTATCATGAAGGGGTGGTGAATTTTGTCACATGTTTTCTCTGCATCTAATGAGATGATCATGTGGGGTTTTTTCTTGAGTTTCTTTATACAATGGATTATGTTGATGAATTTCTGAACATTGAACCATCCCTGCATCCCTGGGATGAAACCTATATGATCATGTTGAATGATTGTTGTGATGTGTTCGTGGAATCATTTTGGGATAATTTTATTGAGTATTTTTGCATTGATAATCATAAGGGAAATTGGTCTGAAGTTTTCTTTTTTTGTAGAGTCTTTGTGTGGTTTAGGTATAAGCATAATTGTGGCCTCAAGTGCAAATTGGGTAGTGTTCCTTCTGTTTCTATTTTGTGGGATATTTGAAGAGTATTGGTATTAGGTCTTCTTTGAAAGTCTGATAGAATTCTGCACTAAATTTATCTTGTCCTGGATTTTTGTGGTTGGGAGACTTTTCAGGACTGTTTCTATTTCTTTAGGTGTTGCTGGACTGTTTAGATGATGTATCTGATCCTGATTTAACTTTGGTACCAGATACTGGTCTAGAAAATTGTCCATTTCCTCCAGATTCCCCGGTTTTGTTGAGTATAGGCTTTTGTAGTAGGATATGATAAATATTTTTAAATTCCTCAGTTTCTGTTCTTATGTTGTCTCCCTTTTCATTTCTGATTTTGTTAATTTGGATACTGTCTCTGTGCCCTCTGGTTAGTCTGGCTAAGAGTTTATCTCATTGATTTTCTCAAAGAATCAGCTCCTGGTTTTCTTGATTCTTTGCATAGTTCTTTTTGTTTCTACTTGGTTGATTTCTGCTCTGATTATTTCCTGCCATCTACTCCTTCTTGGTGTATTTGCTACTTTTTGTTCTAGAGCTTTCTGGTGTGCTGTCAAGTTGCTAGTATATGCTTTCTACAGTTTCTTTTCATAAGCACTCAGAGCTTTGAGTTTTCTACTTATCCCTGCTTTCATTGTACCCCATAAGTTTGGGTATGTTGTTCTTTCATTTTCATTAAATTCCAAAAAGTCTTTAATATCTTTCTGTATTTTTTCTTGACCAAGTTGTCATTGAGTACAGCATTGTTAATCTTCCTTGTCTATGTAACATTTCTGTTGTTTTTGCTGTTATTGACTATCAGTCTTAGTCCATGATGATCTGATAGGATGAATAGGATTATTTCAATCTTTTTCTATCTATTGAGGTCAGTTTTGTGACTAATTATATGGTCAATTTTGGAGAAGGTACCATGAGGTGCTGAGGAGAAGGTATATTCTTTTTGGTTTTTTTGTTTGTTTGTTTGTTTTGTTTTGTTTTGTTTTGTTGGATGAAATGTTCTATAGATATCTGTTAAATCCATTTGGTTCAGAACTTCTGTTAGTCTCACTGTGTCTCTGTTTAGTTTCTGTTTCCATTGATGAGCATGGCAGTGTTGAAGTCTCCCACTATTATTTTGTGTGTTGCAATGTATTCTTTGAGTTTAGTAAAGTTTCTTTCATGAGTGTGGGTGCTTTTGCATTGGGAGCATAGATTTTCAGAACTGAGAGTTCATCCTGGTTGATTTTTCCTTTGATGAGTATGAAATTTCCTTCCTTATCTTTTTGTTTTTAACATTTGGTAGAAAGTCAATTTTATTTGATATTAGATTGGATATGTCATGTTGTTTCTGGGGACCATTTGCTTGGAAATTTTTTCCGACCTTTTACTCTTAGGTAGTGTCTGTCTTTGTCACTGACATGCAAGTCCTGTTTACAGCAAAATACTGGGTCCTGTTTTTGCATCCAGGCTATGTCTTCTTACTTGGGAATTGAGTCCATTTATATTAAGAGATATTAATGAATACTGATTGTGTTTGTTGTTATTTTGTTGTTGAAGTTTGATTATGTTTGTGTGACTATCTTCTTTTGGGTTTGTTGCAAGACGATTACTTTCTTGCTTTTCCTAGTGTGTAGTTTCCCTCCTGGTGTTGGAGTTTTTCATCTATTATCCTTTGTTGGACTGAATTTGTGGAAAGATATTGTGAGAATTTTGTTTTGTTATGGAATATATTGGTTTCTCCATCTACGTTACTTGAGAGTATTCCTGGATATAATAGCCTGAGCTGGCATTTGTGCTCCCTTAGGATCTATATGACATCTGGCCAGGATCTTCTGGCTTTCATAGTCTCTGGTGAGAAGTCTAGTCTAATTCTGATAGGTCTGCCTTTACATGTTACTTGATTTTTTTCCCTACTGCTTTTAATATTCTTTTTTTGTTTTGTGTATTTAGTGTTTTGACTAATATGTGATGGGAAGAATTTCTTTTCTGGTCCAATCTGTTTGGAGTTCTGCAGTCTTCTTCTATGTTCATGGGCATCTATTTTTTTAGGTTAGTGAAGTTTTCTTCTATAGTTTTGTTGAAGATATTTAATGGCCCCTTATGTTGGGAATCTTCATGCTCTTCTATACCTATTATCCTTAGGTTTGGTCTTCAAATTGTGTTCTGAATTTCCTAGATGTTTTGGGTTAGGAGCCTTTTGCCTTTTGCCTTTTCTTTGACTGTTGTGTCAATGTTTTCTATAGTATATTCTGCCCCTGAGAATCTCTCTTCGATCTGTGTGTATTCTGTTGATGATGCTTGCACCTATGACTCCTGATCTCTTTTCTAAGATTTCTATCTCCATGGTTGTCTCCCTTTGTGATTTCTTTACTGTTTCTCTTTCCATTTTTAGATCATGGGGTAAAAGCAGGAACTCCAGCTCGTCCCTCCGAGGTAGTCCTTAGCTTGACTGTGCTATGCTTGAGTTTGGCAGTCACTGTTGGGAGTTCAGGGAACCTTTATTTGACAGATTAGATGGTGGCTCTGTACGTGAAGGCCTTCTCTTTGACTCCCTTTGGCAGATCTCAATGAAAAGAGACAGTCCATGACTTTAAGGCATGTATTGTTATGGCAGAAAGTGATGAGTAAAACCGTACCTCACTTCCAGTGGGAGGGAGGGCTGAGATTAAATACCTTTTACTGGGAGGTGTGTCTGAGAAAGGAAATTTTATTGGATAAGCCTCCAGGCCTTTAGATACCTCATTATAATGGAGATCTGTCTTGAGACTACATGACCTGTGGTCATGTCCTCTACCTGTGAAGGGGCTTAAGGTATTGCCCTTAAGAGACTGATGGCCACAAATCTATGGAGGTCCGTGGGCTAGTGATGGGTTTGCTTTCCTGGGAGTCAGGCAAAACACCTACCATCCCTTTCAGGGTCATCAGGATTCAACCCTCTTCTATGGAGAACCAGGGTGCCTTTCACAATCCCACAGTGGATGGTGCCATCTTGGGGCTGGTAGTCTTGGGTTCTTTAAGAAAGTAGGCTGAGAAAACTTTCTTGCTCTCTATGAAGCAACCCATTAAGCAACACCCCTTTGTGGCCTTTGCATAGGTTTCTGCCTTGAGGTTCCTGTACTTTTTGGATTCCTGTTCTGACTTCCTTGGATGATAAATAGTAATATGAAAGTGTAAGTCAAATAAACCCAAGTTGCTTTGGTCATGGTATTTCATCACAGCAGTAGTAACCCTAACTAAGATATTTGTGTATGTTGAACTTTTTCAATAGGTTTATTGGCCATTTATCAGTCATCTTTTTATTTATTATTGTGGGAAGTGGCATAGTTTATAATGTATGTATGAAGATCAAAAGAAGACATTGTGGATAAGGTTCTCTGCTTTACAATGGTTTCTGGAGATGAAACCCCAATTGTCAAGTCTGAATGGCAAGCACATTTGCCCCACTAAGCTATCTCACTTGCCCCCAGTATACTTCATTCTGGAGAACTGACTACTCATTTAATTAGTTCCCTTTTGGATTAGGTTGTTTGATCAAGGCAGATTTAATTTGTGTTTTCTCTTATACCTAAGGATATTGAATACTTCTTAGGTATTTACTGGGTATTTGTGTTTCCTACTGAAACTGTTAATTTCAGTTATTAGTCTTTTTATTCACTAGATGATCTAAGTTGGAGGTATTTAATTTTTGCAGTCCTTTAAATACCCTTGATATTAAATCCATGTATGACATGCAGTTGGTGAGGAATTTTCTTTACCAGTCTGGAGATTATTTGTAGGCTTATATTTTTTCAAAATCCACTTTTAGTAAGGGTTCTGAAATGCTTTAGCTTCCCTCCTAGCCACTGGTGGAAAAGAAAGGTTAATAGGGCAAAGGAGGATGTGGACCTGTTAAGAAATAGTTCTTTGGAGAGAATCCAATCTGTGTGGCCAGAGTATCAGCAGTTCAGTCCACATAAATCAGCAGTAGTAGCTTAACCCATTTGAAAACACCATTCATGAATCAGCAACAGCAGTCCTATCCAGCAGAAACTGAGAGACTGCCATTCTGCCCAAGTCAACAGAAGTGGCAAGAAGGTGCGAGAACAACACCAGAAATTCTTTGGTGTGTTTCTATGAAGTCACAACAAATGAGAACCCACAAAGAATGGTAAGGCAAACCAATACCATAAAGCACCATCAGTGAGGACCAGCATCACTAAGCCCAAGGATAACCAACGAAAAATGGTAAGGTATATAAATACCACACAGCATTATCCACTGTTTGTTGGGTTATATTCATACCTTTTCCAAACACCACATGTTTCTCAAGCATCCACCTTAATAAAACAACACACGACCTTTTCAAGGCTACTTGCAGAAAAACACCCTGAGTCTGTTCTCAGCAAAACATCCTCCCACGTGTCTGTTTCAGCAAAAAAAAATGCCCTCTCATAAAACAGTTTCCAGAAAAACATCACCTGACAAAATTGAGTCTCCAAAGAAACCCAAAATTTCCACTTCAACTATTTCCTTACTTTAGTAATTATTTCCTTTACTGTGCAGAAACTTCTAACTCTTTTTCAGCTTTCCTACCCTTTTTCAGAAAATTATTTCCTAAACATATATCTTGAAATGCTTTTGTCTAGAAGTTTCAAAGTCTTAGACTTACATTTAAGATTTTTGACACATTTTGAATTAATCTTTATTCAGTGTGAGAGACATGGGTATAGTTTCATTCTACTTAAGGAAGTCCAATTTTCCCTTTATTGAAACAGCTATTTTTTTCTACAATGAATTTTTGACAGCTTTGTCAAAAATGGGTCTCTTGTAGCTGTGTGGCTTATTTCAGGGTCATCTATTTTATTTCATTAGTGTACTTGTCTTATTCTGCGAGTAGTGTCCCTTTTTTATTACCATGTTTATATAGTTAAGATCATTGCTCTTTCTGCTTTAGTTATTTGGAGACTTGTATGCCTCTAAATGAATCTTAGGCTTTCTTCCTAATTCTGTGAAGAATGTTATTATTATTTCTATGTGTATTGTGTTGAATCTGTAGGTTAATTTTTGTAATATAACTATTTTCATTCTGTTAATTCTCTAACTCATGAGTACGGTATATCTTTCCACCCAATTGCTTTCTTTGGTATCTTAATTTTTTTTTACTGTAGAGGTCTTTTGCATCTGTGGCTATATTTATCCCTAGGTATTTTTTAATTTTGCCTTTTTTAAAATTTCTTTTTTACTTTTTTGGATTTTTTATTTACATTTCAAATGTTATTCCCTTTCCCAGTTTCCTGAACATAAGCCCCGTATCCCATCCCCCTTCTCTTCTTCTATAAGGGTGTTCTCGCCATCCACCCCCCTTCCCACCCCTCTGACATTCCCCTACAATGGGGGTCCAACCTTGACAGGACCAAGGGCTTCTCTTTCCATTGGTGCCCAACAAGGTCATCCTCTGCTACATAGGTAGCTGGAGCAGAGCATGTATAATCTTTGGGTAGTGGTTTAGTCCCTGGGAGCTCTGGTTGTTAGCATTGTTGTTCTTATGGGGTTGCAAGCCCCTTCAGCTCAGTCAATCTTTTCTGTAATTCCTCCAATTGGGGTCCCATTCTCAGTTCAATGGTTTGCTGCTAGCATTCACCTCTGTATTTGACATGCTCTGGCTGCATTCTCAGGAGATATCTGTATCCGGTTCCTGTCAGCATGTGTGTGTGTGTGTGTGTGTGTGTGTGTGTGTGTGTGTGTGTGTGTGTGTATGCCATGTGTGGGATAGGCTCTAAATGGCTATTCCTTTAATCTCTACTCCAAACTTTGCCTCCATATCTCCTTCTATGAATATTTTTGTTCACCCTTCTAAGAAGGAGTGAAGCATCCACTCTTTGGTCATCCTTCTTCTTGAGCTTCATGTGATCTGTGGATTGTATTTTGGGTACTGTCAACTTTTGTGCTAATATTCACTTATCAGTGAGTGCATACCATGTGTGTTTTGTATGATTGGATTACCTCACTCAGGATGATATTTTCCAGTTCAATCCATTTGCCTATGAATTTCATAAAGTCATTGTTTTTGTTGATTGTGTAGTAGTCCATTGGGTAGATGTACCACATTTTCTGTATCCATTCCTCTGTTGAAAAGCATCTGGGTTCTTTCCAGCTTCTGGCTATTATAAATAAGACTGCTATGAACATAGTGGATCACGTGTCTTTGCTGTATGTTGGAGCATCTTTTGGGTATATGCCAAGGAAAGGTATATCTGTGTCCTCAAGTACTGTGAATGTCCAATTTTCTGAGGAACCTCCAGATTGATTTCCAGAGTGGCTGTACCAGTTTGCAATCCCACCAACAATGGAGGAGTGTTCCTCTTTCTCCACATCCTCACCAGCATCTGTTGTCACCTGAGTTTTTTATCTTAGCCATTCTGACTGGTGTGAGGTGGAATCTCGTGGTTGTTTTGATTTTCATGTCCCCGATGACTAAGGAGGTTGAGCATTTCTTTAGGTACTTCTCAGCCATTCAATATTCCTCAGCTGAAAATTCTTGGTTTAGCACTGTACCCCATTTTAATAGGGTTGTTTTGCTCTCTGGAGTCTAACTTCTTAAGTTCTTTGTATATTTTGGATATTAGCTTTCTCAGGCCTTTCATTTTTGAGACAAGATTTTATGTAGCCAGAATAGAGTCCTGTGATTGCAGGAATGCACTATGATGCCGGGATTTTTATGTGATGCTGCAGATTGGACCCAGGTCTTAGTGTGTTCAGTGTGAGCACTATACCAACTGAGAGATATTTGCTGCCTTTTAGTTTTTAAAGCCATTTCCAATGAGATTTCACCGCTGTGACCACCCAATTTCTTCCTCAATGTTTAGTTTTAGTATATATAAAAGCTACAGTTTTGTGTTGATTTTTCTGTTAATTTGCTGACAGAGCTTTTTAGATCTAACAGTTTTTGAGTGAGATTTTTGGGCATCTAGTTAGTTAGTTAGTTAGTTAGTTAGTTAGTTAGTTAGTTAGTTAGTTAGGTTTTCTAAGACAGGGCCTCTGTCTTAGAACTCACTATGTAAACCAAGATGGCATCACACTCAATGAGATCTGCTTGCTTCTGCCTCCCAAGTGCTGGATTTAAGGGTATGTCCCATCACACTCAGCCTATCTTTAGGGTCTTTAAAGTATGAAACAATATCATCTGAAAATTGGCACAACTTGACTTCTATCCTATTTACTTTCCCTTTATTGCTTTCTTGTGTCACTCTCACTAAGACTTCAATCACTGCATTGAATAAATGCACAGACCGGGCATCTTCTCTCATTCTTAGTGTTGTTGTTGATGGCGGTGGTGGTGGTTTGCTTTTTCTATTTGTTTTGTGTTTTCTTGGCTTGATTAGATTTTTGATTATTCTTTACTTTCTCCTTTATCATCATTAAAGGTTTGTTGGTTTATTGTGTAGAACACAACAAGGTCTTTACTGGTTCTGTTTTTCAGCTATTCTTTTCATGAAATTTATTCATGAATTTATGAAATTGGAGAATTCAATGGAAATAGTAAGTTTCTTTTGTTAAGTTATTCCATATCACTTATAAGGTTTACTGTTTTCTCCAAATTGATTCTCTGACTATTTTGTTTTTCCTATCCTATAGATTTTGTTACTGTGGGATATATTACTTTACATACTTTTATTTAGCTGAACATTAATCTTATCTTTTCCACACCTTATACAACTAAAGTCTTTTTCCAGACTTAAAGCAATTTTTAAAGTGAACAGTTAACTCTTCTAAAAATTAGTAGTTATCATTTGGGCTATCAGATATTGGAGAAACCAAAACTATTACTGACCTAGAAGATTCCTCCCTACTGGCTACAGGCTAGAATTCATAGTGCCTGGAGGTTTTATATTGGCTATTGAGGACAAAAGTAATCAGTAGTCTACTCAACTATTAACACTGTAAAATATAATAACAACTGTCCTGGAAAGATGTGTAACTATTGTTGAAAGAATGGTATGAATGATATGGGGGTAACCATCCACTTTATGATTGGATTTAAGATCCACTTGACAGGATGGATCTCATGTCTGGTACTATAAGCTTAGCCAAGAATTGTGGCTAAAGATTTTATAGGCCACTTTTATTTTGCTATACAGACATACATTAAACTAGTCTCCAAATATTTATCTTTACACTCATGGCATAGTGCAGCTCTCAGCCTTTATCAGTAGAACTTCTTTTTGAAGTTAATAGAAGTTAATATAGAGATTTACAACTGCTCAAAATACAGAGAATAGGTGAATGTTAGCCCCACATGCAACATTCAAACCCAAGGTTAATGGAAAATAGTAGAAATAGGGACAGAAAGAGTCTAAAGGTCAAATATTGCTTGAAAAACACTGTCTTCTGAATATGACAGGACCATTGTACTCATGAACTGAAAGAACAAGACTAGACTTGCACAAGACAAGGCCAGCCAAAAATTCTAGCTAGAATGGGGAGGATATTATGAAGTTCTTTCTGTTGGCTGAGGATCTATTCTCAGTTGATTGTTGTTAAGGGGTAAAAAGTCAGTTTGCTTCAGGGATGTGGCCCCCTTGTAGGTATCCAATGCTGTAGTATGTGACCTGACATCCATGTAAACGACATTGTCTGGACTTAATGGGTCTTTTATTTTTATTTTTATTTTTATTTTTGAAACAAGGTTTCTCTGTGTATCCCTGGCTGTCCTGAAACTTGCTTTGTGGACCAAGTTAGCCTGGAACTTAAAGATTAGTCTGTTTCTACCTCCTAAATTGTAGGATTAAAGCCATGCACCACCATACCTGATGTTAAATGGGATTTTTCTAAAGAGGACTTGAATTCTTCCTCAATCCATATATTCAGAGATTTTTAATTTTCTGTAGTCTTCCCCCCCACTTGACTAAAGGAGGTCTAATCTTAAGTATTTTATTTTCTTTGAGGCTATAGTAAATTGGAGTGTGTTATTGATCTTTTTGGCATACTTAGTGGTGGTATACAGAAAGGCTAAATGTGTTTGTAAGTTGATTTTGTATACTGCTGAAACTGCTGGTTGTAAGCATACTTTTTGGCTACTTTATTGTCTTCTTTTCCCTAGAACCCTTCTCTACCTTTGTGCTATGAAAGGAAGATTAGAAGAAAAAGGGGTTGTCAATTTTGTTAGACTACTTCCTGCTGATTAGGTGTCATCAAGTTCCTTGGAGCAACTCCAATCTTCATCATCAGGATATCTTCAACCAGTGATCCAGCAAACAACAACCAGCAGAAGGATGCACAGCAGCAGCTACCTTTCTGAGGGCTCTGGCATTTTTATACTCTGAAGAGTCCCCGGGACTTCAAAGTAGTTTATCTTCATTTGGCAAAATCATACCCCTGCCAGAACATGAGACAAATCATAGTTAGCTGCTCTGGAAAGTCTGAAGCAGCCTCATATCCCACACCTGGGATTAAAGCAAAAACATATTCACATAAAATTTTTGTGTTTTTAAAGAAACCAAAATTACCACTTGTCTTAGTGTTTTATTGCTTGGAACAGACATCATGACCAAGGCAACTCTCTTATAAGGACAACAATTAACTGAGGCTGGCTTACAGGTTCAGAGGTTCATTCCATTATCACCACGGTGGCAACCAGGCAGGTGCAGTGTAAGAGGACCTGAGAATTCTACATCTTCACCTGAAGGCTGCTAACAGAATACTGACTTCCAGGCAACTAGGACTAGGGTATTAAAGTGATACAGTGACACACCTACTCCAACAAGGCCACACTTACTCCAAAAAGACCACATCTCCAAATAGTGCCACTCATAGGGCCAAACATACCATCACACCACTATAGTTGGTCATTCCCAGAAATTTTCTGGTAGAATTTTTGGGACCTCATATGTAGTATATCATTGGCCAATAGAAATATTTGATTTCTCTTTCTATTTTCATATGCTTACTTTCTCTTTTGTCTTATTGTTCTAGTTAGTGGTACAAACACTGTATTTGAAGGGAGTGGAAATAATGCAGATTCCTGTATCATTCCTGATTTTAATGAAATTGTTTTGAGGTTTTCTTTTTCTCTATTTAATATAATGTGTTGGAGGCAGTGTGTTGACAGTGCTGGGGTTAAATCTAGAGCCTTTGTGTCCAAGGTAAGTAGGTTGCCACTGTGTTATATACCCAGCTCCTTCTTATATAGTTTATGGTGTTGTATTTTCAAGGACATTATGCCTTAGTATTCTGTATTCTTTTTTATAGTTGTCTTTAGATAACCTTGATTACTATTAAAGTTATTTTGTATTTTATTGGGTTATGGTATGTAATTTTCCTCTCACCTGTTTGCATCTGACTTTCCTTACAACAGTTGAGAATACTCCTCTTGGTCTTAATATTTCTCAGCCTTGGTTTGACTCATTAAACACTTGACAAATGAGCTTCATCACATTTAAATTTTTCCACAGTTGTGATTTTTAAGCCTCCCTTCTTGTCTTCTTCTAAGTAGGAGGGATTTTCTTTTTCTGATTACAAAGTCATACATTGTATTTTAATTTTTCTGGTTACTACTTCAAAATTCTTAATATGCAACCTTACATTCACTTTCTTTCTCTGTTTCTTAAATAATTTGTGTGGCACCTGTAAATTATTTCTCCTGGTTCATGAATGCACTGCAGTCTAAGATTCAGGAGAAGGTGAAGATACTTTCAGAACTCTCTGGTACATGACAGGTGGTAACTAATTCAAGGGAACTTCTACAATTTTTATTTCTGTGAACAAAGGTAAGAAAACTATAATGCATCTGAAAACTATAATGCATTTGTGTATTTTCCAGAAAATCCTGAACCCACCTGGATTCTGGATTTTGTGATGCTTGACTGGTTTTGTAAGTCTTTTCTAGAAACCAGAGCTATATTTTGCTTGTACTCAGTGTCACCAATAAAAAATTTGTTGTTAGTCTGACTCTTAGCTCTCTGTGTATAATATATTCTTTTGGTCACTGGCATTCTTAAATTTCTTCAAAATTTGCTGCTGCTCCTTTACATTTTGTTTTGTAATCATGGGACTTTCTTCAATCAAAAGTCATTTTCAGCATTCTTTAGTATTTAACCATCTCTTTCTATTATTTCTTCAACAAACAATTCTCAAGTGATAGTCCTTGAAGCACACAGATCTAATTGGGATTCCTTCATTATGTACCACCCTCAGAGCTTAGGGAACCCCACTGAAGAGGAGGCAGAAATATAGTAAGAGCAAGAAGGAATGGAAGGCATGCAGAGAACAAGGTTCTCTGAATCAACTGAACAAAGCCTGTGTGGATCACAGGGACTAAAGCAGCAAGAACAGGTCCTACATGTGTCAGCACTAGGTCTTCTGTGTACATATTACAGCTTTTAACTTTGAAGTGGAAATTTCTGGTTGTCTCATACAGAGTCATATGATGTTTTGTTGAAGCAAGAGCCATGGGAGGACAAATGATGTTTGTATAAACAGGACTCAACAGATAGTGACAGTGAGAGGACACTTGCAAAGCTATCTGTGTGATGCTCTGCTGTTCTCACATCTTCGCTGGTCTTCACTTCATTAATGACAGAAGTATGGCAGAGAACTTCTCCTGTCTTTTCCCTGGTTCTGTTTGCTCCCTGCTGAATTGTGCTGATTTGATGAAGGGCTAGCTCCTTCTGCTGGATCATGCTATGCTGCTGATTTGTGCTTAGTGGCATTCTTTTTTGTTTGTTTTATTTATTTATTTATTTATTTATTTATTTATTTTTTAACACTCCAGATTTTTTATTGGATGTTTTTTATTTACATTTCAAATGTTAACCCCTTCCCTCATTTCCTGTCTATAGCCCCCCATCCTATCCCCATTCTTCTATGAGGGTGTCCCCCAACCCAACCTCCCACCTCTTCCAGACTCCCTGCTCTGACATTCACCTACACTTGGGGGTCCAGCCTTGGCAGGACCAAGGGCTCACCTCCCAGTGCTGCCCAACAAGGCCATCCTCTGCTATATATGTAGCTAGAGCCATGGGTCTGTCCATGTATACTCTAGATGGTGGCTTAGTCCCCAGGAGCTCTAGTTGGTTGGTATTGTTGTTCTTATAAGGTTGCAAGGCACTTCAGCTCCTTCAAGCATTTCTCTAATTCCTCAAATAAAGAACACATTCTTAGTTCAATGGTTGGCTGGGAGCATTCACCTCTGTATTTGTCATACTCTGCCAGAGACTTTCAGGAGACAGCTATATCAGACTCCTGTCAGCATTCATTTCTTGGCATCAGCAATATTGTCTGGGTTTGGTGGCTGTATGTATATGAGCTGGGTCCCCAGGTGAGGCAGCCTTTGAATGGACATTCTTTCAGTCTCTGCTCCAAACTTTGTCTCCATATCTCCTATGAATATTTTGGTTCTCCCTTTAAGAAGGACTGAAGCATCTGCACTTTGGTCTTCCTTCTTCTTGAGTTTAATATGGTCTGTGAGTTGTATCTTAGGTAATCAGAGCTTTGGGGCTAATATCCACTTATCAGTCAATGCATATCATGTGTGGGATTTTTTGTGATTGGCTTACCTCACTCAGGATGATATTTTCTAGTTCCATCCATTTGCCTATAAATTTCATGAAGTCATTGTTTTTAATACCTGAGTATACTCCATTGTGTAGATGTACCACAATTTCTGTATCCATTCCTCTGTTGAAGGACATCTTGGTTCTTTCCAGCTTCTGGCTATTATAAATTGGACTGCTATGAACATAGTGGAGCATGCGTCCTTGTGACTTGGAGCATCTTTTGGGTATATGCCAAGGAGAGGTATAATTGGGTCCAATTTTCTGAGGAACTGCAAACTGTCCAATTTGCAACATGGTTATACCAGCTTGCAATTTCACCAACAATGAAGGAGTGTTCTTCTTTCTCCACATCCTCACAGGCATCTGTTGTCACCTGAATTTTTTATCTTAGCCATTCTGTGAGCCATGGTGTGAGGTGGAATCTCAAAGATCTTTTGATTTGCATTTCCCTGATAACTAAGGATAATGTTGAACATTTGTTTAGGTGCTTCTCACCCATTCGATATCCCTCAGCTGAGAATTCAGTGTTTAGTATTTATTTGGTTGTTTGATTCTCTGGAGTCTAACTTCTTGAGTTCTTTGTATATATTGGATATCGACTCTCTATCAGATGTAGGATTAGTAAAGATCTTTTTGCAATCTGTTGGTTGCCGTTTTGTCCTAATGACAGTGTTCTTTGCCTTACAGAGGCTTTCCAGTTTTATGAGGTCCCATTTGTCAATTCTTGGTCTTAAAGCATAAACCATTGGTGTTCTGTTGAGGAAATTTTCCCCAGTGCCCATGTGTTTCAGGCTCTTCCCCAATTTTACTTCTATTAGTTTGAGTGTATCTGGTTTGATATGGAGGTCCTTGATCCACTTGGACTTAAGTTTTGTACAGGGTGATAAGAATGGATCAATTTGCATCCTTCTATATGCTGACCTCCAGTTGAACCATTTGTTGAAAATGCTATCTTTTTTCCACTGGATGGTTTTAGTGACTTTATCAAAGATCAGTGACTTTATATGTGTGTGGATTCATTTCTGGGTCTTCAATTCTATTCCACTGGTCTATCTTCCTGTCTCTGTACCAATACCATGCATTTTTATCACTATTGCTCTGTAATACAGCTTGAGGTCAGGGTTGGTGATTCCCCAAAAAGTTCTTTTATTCGTGAGCATAGTTTTCTCTATCCTGTGTTTTTTCTTATTCAAAATGAATTTGCAAATTGCTCTTTCTAACTCTATGAAGAATTGAGTTGGAATTTTGATGGAGATTGCATTGAGACTGTATATTGCTTAGGGCAAGATGGTCATTTTACTACATTAATCCTGCAATCCATGAGCATGAGAAATCTTTCCATTTTCTGAGATCTACGTCATTTTCTTTCTTCAGGGATTTGAAGTTCTTGTCTTACAGATCTTTCACTTGATTAATTAGAGTCACACCGAGGTATTTTATGTTATTTGTGACTATTGTGAAAGATGTCCTTTCCCTAATTTCTTTCTCAGCCTGTTTATTCTTCGAGTAGAGGAATGCTATTTATTTGTTGAGTTAATTTTATATCCAGCCACTTTGCTGAAGTTGTTTATCAGGCTGAGGACTTCTCTAGTGGAACTTTTGGGGTCACTTAAGTATACTGTCATACCATATCATATCACTATTTTGACTTCTTCCTTTGTGATTTATATCCAGTTGACCTCCTTTTGTTGTCTGATTGCTCTGGCTAGGACGTTGAGTACTATATTGAATAAGTAGGGAGAGAGTAGGCAGCCTTGTCTACCTCCTGATTGTAGTGGGATTACTTCAAGTTTCTCACCACTTAGTTTGATGTTGGCTACTGGTTTCCTGTATATTTATTTTACTTTGTTTAGGTATGGGCCTTGAATTTCTGATCTTTCCAAGACTTTTATCATGAAGGGGTGTTGAATTTTGTCAAATGATTTCTCAGTATCTAGTGAAATAATCATCTGGTTTTTTCTTTGAGTTTATATAGTGGATTATATTGATGGATTTCCATATATTGAACCATCCCTGCATCCCTAGGATGAAACCTCCTTGATCATGGTGAATGACCATTTTGATGTATTCTTGAATTTGGTTTGGGAGAATTTTATTGAGTATTTTGCATCGATATTCATAAGGGAAATTGGTCTGAAATTCTTTCTTTGTTTAGGTATAAGTGTACTTGTGACTTCATAGAAGGACTGGGTAGTGTTCCTTCTGTTTCTACTTTGTGGAATAGTTTTGGCAGTATTGGTATTAGTTCTTCTATGATGGTCTGATAGAGAATTCTTCACTAAACCCATCTGGTTCTGGGCTTTCTTTGATTGGGAGACATTTTACAACTGCTTCTATTTCTTTAAAAGTTATGGGACAGTTTAGCTTTTACTTGTCCTGATTTAACTATGGTACCTAGTATCTGTCTAGAAAATTGTCCATTTCTCCAGATTTTCCAGTTTTGTTGAATATAGGCTTTTGTAGTAGGATTTGATTGTTTTTTTTTTTTGTTTTCTTTAGATTCTGCTGTTATATCTTCCATTTCTGATGTTGTTAATTTGAATATTGTCTCTGTGCCCTCTGGTTAGTCTGTCTATGGGTTTATCTATCTTGTTGGTTTTCTCAAAGAACTAGCTCCTGGTTTTATTGATTCTTTGGATACTTCTTTTTGTTCTACTTGGTTGATTTCAGCCCTGAGTTTGATTATTTCCTGCCTTTACTCCTCTTGGGTATATTTGTTTCCTTTTGTTCTAGAAATTTTAGGTATACTGTCAAGCTGCTAGTGTATGCTCTCTCCAATTCCTTTTTGGAGACACTCAGAGCTATGAGTTTTCCTCTTATCACTGCTTTCATTGTGTCCCTTAAGTTTGGGTATGTTGTGCTTTCATTTTTATCAAATTCTAAAAAGTCTTTAATTTATTTTTTATTTCTTTCTTGACCAAGTTATCATTAAGTACAGCATTGTTCAACTTCCATATGTATGTGGGCTTTCTGCTTTATTTATTTATATTTATTATTATTATTATTATTATTATTATTATTATTATTATAGACCAGACTTAGACCATGGTGAACTGATAGGATGCATGGGATTATATTTAAATCTTCTTGTATCTGTTGAGGCCTGTTTTGTGACTGATTATATGGCCAATTTTGGAGAAGGTACCATGAGGTGCTGAGAAGAAGGTATATTCTTTTGTTTTAGAATGAAATGTTCTATAAATATCTGATAAATCCATTTGGTTCATAACTTCTGTTGGTAGCTCTGTGTCTCTCTTTAGTTTCTGTTTTCATGATCTGTCCATTTTTGAGAGTAGGGTGTTTAAGTCTCCCACTATTATTGTGTGAGGAGCAATGTATGCTTTGAGCTTAGTAAGGTTTCTTTTATGAATGTAAGTGCCTTTGCATTTGGAGCATACATATGAGAGTTCATCTTGGTAGATTTTTTTTCCTTTGATGAATATGAAGTGTCCTTCCTTATATTTTTCGATAACTTTTGGTTAAAAGTCGAATTTACTCTTTATTAGAATGGCTACTTCTTGAGACCATTTGCTTGGAAATTTTTTTCCAGTCTTTTACTCTGAGGTAGTGTCTGTTGTCACTGAGATGTGTTTCCTGTATGCAGCAAAATGCTGGGTCCTCATTATGTATCCAGCCTTTTGGTCTCTGTCTTTTTTTATTGGAGAATTGAGTCTACTGATATTAATTGATATTAAGGAACATTGACTGTTGCTTCCTGGTATTTTTGTTTTCAAGGGTGGGATTATGTTTGTATGGTCTTGTATTTTGTGTTTGTTGGAAGAAAATTACTTTCTTGCTTTTCCTAGGGTGCACTTTCCCTCCTTGTGTTGGAGTTTTCCTTTTCTTATCCTTTGTAGGGATGGATTTGTGGAAAGATATTGTGTAAATTTGGTATTGTGTAAATTTTTAATGGAATGTCTTGGTTTCTCATCTATGTTAATTGAGAGTTTTGCTGGATATAGTAGCCTGGGCTGGCATTTGTGTTCTCTTCAGAACTGTATGACATCTGCCCAGGTTTTTCTGGCTTTTGCAGTCTTTGGTGAGAAGTCTGGTGTAATTCTTATAGGTCTACTTTTATATGTTACTTGACTTTTTTCCCCTATAACTTTTAAAATTCTTTCTTTTTTTGTGCATTTGGTATTTTGACTATTATGTGATGTGAGGAATTTATTTTCTTGCCCAATCTATTTGGAGTTCCGTAGGCATTTTGTATGTTCGTGGGCATCTCTTTCTTTAGGTTAGAGAAGTTTTCTTCTGTAATTTTGTTGAAGATAATTTACTGGCTCTTTAAGGTGGGAATCTTCGCTCTCTTATAAACCTATTATCCTTACTTTTGATCTTTGCATTGTGTTCTGGGTTTCCTGGATATTTTGAGTTAGGAACTTTTTTTGCGTTTTGCATTTTCTTTGATGGTTTTGTCCATGTTTTCTATGGTATCTTCTGCCCTTGAGATCTCTCTTCTATCTCTTGTATTCTGTTGGTGATGCTTGCTTCTATGACTCCTGATCTCTTTCCTAGGATTTTTATATCCAGGGTTGTTTGCCTTTGTGATTTCTTAATTGTTTCTATTTCCATTTTAGATCCTGGATGGTTTTGTCCAGTTCCTTCACCTGTTGGGTTGTGTTTTCCTGTAACTCTTTAAGGGATTTTTGTGTTTTCTCTTTAAGGGCTTCTATTTGTTTACCTGTGTTCTTCTGCATTTCTTTAAGGGAATTATTTATGTCCTTCTTAATGTCCACTATCTTCATCATGAGTTGTGATTTTAAGTCCAAATCTTGCTTTTCCAGTGTGTTGGGATATCCGGTATTTTCTGTAGTAGGAGAACTGGTCTCTAATGATCCCAA
Source organism: Rattus norvegicus (assembly GCF_021556685.1). Lineage (NCBI taxonomy): Eukaryota > Metazoa > Chordata > Mammalia > Rodentia > Muridae > Rattus > Rattus norvegicus. The sequence goes on along the minus strand of NC_141551.1, from coordinate 29,099,486 downwards.
GTAGTCTTGGTTTCTGTTCCTTACATCCCTGTGTTTCCCTCTTGCCAGTTTGTTGTCCCTGCTGTTAGCTGGTCTTGCTGTCTTTGACAGTGGCTTGACCCTCTCATGAGACTGTGTGTCAGCACTTCTGGGGACTGGCTTTCTCTCAGCAGGATCTGCGTACATAGAGCTGTGTCAGCTCTGAGCACAAGCAGAAACTGGAAGGATCCTGTCCCAGACTGCTCCTGGGTTCCTGTGTTTTGAGGGCTCTAGCCAGGTTCCTCAGAGCAGGAGTGGTGGTCTTTTCTCTGCTCACAGGTATGTCAGAGCTCCTAGAAATTGGCTTTCATCTCTGGAAAGTTCCTGTCCCTGACTACTTCTAGGTTTCTATGTCCAGAGGCCTCTAGGCAGGTTCCTCTTGGACCAGAAATGTGAGCCAAAGTGTTGGTCTCCCTGAGTTCTCAGGTTTTCCCCCACTTCTGAGCTTCCAGCTCTCTCCACCATGAAATTGTTGTACAGAGCCCTGTGGGTCTTGGTCACCTCCAGACACAGGCAGTAACTTGCACTCCAGATTTTATTCCCTTCCAGGTCCACCTCCAAAGGGTTTCAGATACCATACCTCCCCCCTGCTCTGCCCCTCACTCTCCTCCCACCAACTCCCATCTCCAAAAAGGTTGTCCCCACCCCACCCACCCCACCAGGCCTCTAACCTTCCTCGGGCTGCCAGTCTCTTGAGGAATAGGTGCATCTTCTCTGACTGAATCCAAATCCAGGAGTCCTCTGCTGTAAATGTGTTGGAGGCCTCATCTCAGCTGAGGTATACTGTCTGGTTGGTGATCCAGTGTCCAAGAGATCTCAGGGGTCCAAGTTAATTGAGTCTGTTGTTCCTCCGACAGGGTTGTGCTCCTCAGCTTCTTCCAGCTTTATCCTAATTAAACCAGAAGGGTCTGCAGCTTCCATTCATTGGTTGGGTGCACATATCTGTATATGACTCTCTCAGTGCTTGTTGGGTCTTTTGGAGGGCAGTCAAGTTAGGTCCCTTTTTGTGACTGCTCCATAGCCTAAGTAATGGTGTCAGGTCTTGGGGCCTACACTTGAGCTAGATCCCACTTTGGGCTTGTTGCTGAACCTTCTTTTCCTCAGGTTCTTTTCCATTTCCATCCCTGCATTTCTTTCAGACAGGAAGAATTATTGGCTGTGGGATAACGACCACATCCCTCACTTGATGCCCTGTCTTTCTGCTGTAGTGTGTTCAATAAGTTCCCTCTCCCCACTGTAGCATCTTTTACCTAGAGTCCCCCACCCCTTGAATCCTGAGAGTCTCTCACTTCCCAAGTCTCTGGTACATTCTAGAGGGTCCTCCCAACCTCTTTCCTCCCAATGTCGCCTGTTTCCATTCTTTCTGCTGACCCTCAGGCTTCAATCGGTTCTCCCCACCCAATACCAGATCATATTTTCTTCTTTCCCCAACCCCATTCCCTTTCCTTCCCCTGTACCCCCTCCATTCCTCCTTGTGGTTATTTTCTTCTTTCTCCCAAGTGGGACTGAGGCATCCTCATTTGGGCCCTTTAGCTTGTTGACTTTCTTGAATTCTGTGGACTGAATCTTGGGTATTCTATATTTTTGACTAATATCCACTTATTGGTGAGAACATATCGTGCATGTCCTTTGGGGTCTGAGTTACTTCACTCAGGATGGTTCCATCCATTTGCTGTAAAACTTAGGATGCCCTCATTCTTAAAAGCTGAGTAGTATTGTATTGTGGACATGAACCACATTTTCTGTATCCATTCTTCTGTCATGGGACATCTGGGTTATTTCTAGCTCCTGGCTATCACAAATAGGCTGCTATGAACATAGCAGATCATGTGCCCCCTGGCATGGTGGGGCATCATTGGGGTATGATCAAAAGGTGTACTGTTGTGTCTTTAGGTAGGTTTATTTCCAATTTTCTAAGGAACCTTAAAATTGATCCAGAGTTGTTATACAACACTTTTTAGTCATAGTCACACTTCCCCCAATCACTTCTGTGGGACGGTGAGCTTTGAAAAATACCCTAATTCCTGGTCAAGACAGGATGAATCCCTGAAAACCCTAAAAGGGATGGCAGGTGAATTCCCAGACTCTCGGATCAAGGCCCTACTAGCTGCAGCCCCCCACAAACTCCTATAGAGAGCTTTGAGACATACCAGTCACATACCTGCTCCACAGGTGAGGACTTGGCCACACGTCATATAGGCTCAAGACAGATCAGTCATAGAAACAGGATCACGTCCCCAAAAATGTAGGTCAAGTCTTCTCCCAAGCTCTCAGGCCAAACAAATGTGAAGTACCTACTGTCAGACACTGACATATCCAAAAAACTGTATGCATGTGTCATGTTCAAAATTTAAAGGTACAGGAATTATTCCATCTGAGAGCTTCTGTGATAAGAGCTCTAACAACACCACTTGAGGAAGAGATCTGCTCCCCCAAAATTGCCTCCAGAAGCTCTCTTGCACATCTTGCTGGCTAGTTAGTATCCTGCTGACTCAGCATGGCCCAGGCAACTGAAGTGGCAGTGGCAGAAAGGAGCAGAACCAGCAGTGGGGGAGGTGGAAGCTGTTTCTCATCCCTGCCTGAGTTCTGAGCCCTACCTACACACTCCCAGATCTAACCTCATTCTATACCCATTCAACTATATTTATTCTTTCCCCCTTTCTGTTTCTCATTAGATAATAACAGGATTCTAAAAGATAACAATTAAATTAGCAAAATAAAATATAATAAGGTAAAATAAAAACCATCACATTAAGGCTAGACAAGGCAACCCAATAGAAGGGAAAAGCCCCAAGAACAGGCACTAAAATCAGAGACACACTCATTCACTTACTGAGGAGTCACATAAAAATACTAAGCTGTGTAGGATTGGATTTTAAAAACCCACTTTACTAAGGGTTTTCCAAAACTTTAGCCCCCCATTTTTAGCCACTATTCAAACGCAGGGGAGAAAAGATGGTAAATAGGACAAGGGGATGTGTGCTTGTTTAGAAATAGTTCTTTAGGGCAATTCCAATCTCCATTTGTCAGGATACCAACAGTCCAATTAAAGAATGTCACTACACAGTGAAACCAATAGAGGTTATGAACCAAATGGGTTTAACAGATATCTACAGAACATTTCACCCTAAAACAAAAGAATACACCTTCTTTTCAGCACCTCATGGTACTGTCTTAAAAACTGATTGTATAATTGGTCACAAAACAACCCTCAATAGATACAAGAAGATTAAAATAATTAAATGCACCCCATCAGACCACCATGGCCTAAAGCTGGTCTTCAACAACAGCAAAAGCAACAGAAAACTCACACACATGTAGAAACTGAACAACTCTGTACTCAATGATAATTTGGTCAAGGATGATGTAAAGAAAGAAATTGAAGACTTCTTGGAATTTAATAAAAATGTTGACAAATCATTCCCAAACCTATGATACACAATGAAAGCAGTGCTAAGAGGAAAGTTCATAGCACTAAGTGCACTGGTAAAGAAACTGAAGAGATCTTACACTAGCAACTTAACAACACACCTGAGAGCTCTAGAAAAAAGAAGCAAACTCACCTAAGAGGAGTAGAATGAAGGTAATAGTCAAATTTAGGGCTGAAATCAACCAAATGGGAACGAAGAGAACAACACAAAGAATCAGTAAAACCAAAAGCTGATTCTTTGAAAGAATAAAAAATATAGATAAACCCTTACCCAAACTAACTAAATGGCCCAGAGGCAGTATCCATATTAATAAAATCAGAAATGATAAAAGAGACATAACAACAGAAATGGAAGAAATTCAAAAAATCATCAGAACTTACTACAAAAGCCTATACTCAATAAAACTGGCAAATCTAGATGAAATGGATGATTTTCTAGAAAGATACTACATACCAAAGTTAAATCAAGAGCAGGTAAACTTTCTAAACAGGCCTATATCCCATAAGGAAATAGAAGACATTGAAAACCTCCCCAACAAACAAACAAAAAAAAAACAAAAAACAATAAAAAACAATAAAAACAAACCAAACCGAACCAAAACAGCAATAACAAAACAACAACAACAAGAACAACAACAACAACAACAACAACAACAAATCAGGGCCCAATGGATTTAACTCAGAATTCTACCACACCTTCAAAGAAGACCTGATACCAATATTTCTTAAACTACTCCATAAAATAGAAACAGAAGGAACACTACCTAATTCATTCTATGAAGCCACAATTACTCTGATACCTAAATCACACAAGAATCCTACCAAAAGAGAACTTCAGACCAATCTCACTTATGAATATTGATGCAAAAATACTCAATAAGATTCTCCCAAACAGAATCCAAGAACACATCAACACAATCATTCATCACAAACAAGTAGGCTTCATCCCAGGAATGCAAGGTTGGTTCAATATATGAAAATCCATTAATTGTAATCCACTATGTAGACAAACTCAGAAAAAATCACATGAGCATCTCCTCAGTTGCAGAAAAAGCATTTAACAAAATACAACACACCTTCATGCTAAAAGTATTGGAGAGATCAGGAATTCAAGGCTCATACCCAAACATAATAAAATCAATTTACTGAAAACCAACAGCCAATATATTAAATGAAGAGATACTTGAAGCAATCCCACTAAAATCTGGGACAAGACAAGGATGACCACTCTCCCAATATCTATTCAACATAGCACTGGAACTGCTATCTAGAACAACAAGAGATTAAGGGGATACAAATTGGCAAAAAAAAGAACTAAATGTATCACTATTTGCAGGTGATATGATAGTATATATAAGTGATCCCAAAAATTCTACCAGAGAACTTCTCCAGCTGATAAACAACTTCAGTAAAGTGGATGGATGTAAAATTAACCCAAATAAATCAGAAGCCTTCCTTTATACAAATGATAAACAGAATGACAAAGAAATTAGAGAGACAATTCATTTCACAATAGCAACAGATAATATAAAATATCTTGAAATAACTCTAACCAAACAAGTGAAAGGCCTTTATGATAAGAACTTCAAGTCTCTCAAGAAAGAAATCAAAGATCTCAGAAAGTGGAAAGATCTCTCATGCTCATGGCCTGGCAGAATTGACATAGTAAATATGGCCATCCTACCAAAGGCAATCTACAGATTCAATGCAATCTCCATCAAAATCCCAACAATTGTTCAAAGACATGGAAAGATCTATTCTAAAATTCATCTGGAAAGGCAAAAACCCAGGATAGCAAAAACAATTCTTAACAATAAAACAATAGCCAGGGGAATCACCAGCTATAAACTCAAGCTCTACTACAGAACAATAGTGATAAAAACTGAATGGTATTGGTACAGAGACAGACAGGTTGATCAATGGAATAAGATTGAAGACCTAGAAATAAAGTCACACACTTATCCACACCTGATCTTTGACAAAGAAGCTGAAAATATACAATGGAAAAAATAGAAAACATCTTCAATAGATGAGGCTCATTTAATTAAATGTCTGTATGTAGAAAAATGAAAGTAGACCTGTATTTGTCACCATGTACAAAGCTCAAGTCCAAGTGGATCAAGGACCTCAACATAAAACCAGATAAACTGAATCTAATAGAAGAAAAATAGTCTTGAACTCAATGGCACAGGCAGAAATTTCCTAAACAGAACTCCAATGACTCACACTCTAAGATCAAAAATTGATAAATGGGACCTCACGAAACTGGAAATCTTCTGTAAGGCAAAAGACATAGTCAATAACACAAATTTGCATACTACAAATTGAGAAAAAATCTTCACTAACCCCACATCTGATAGAGGGTGTAGAGGCTATTCCTGGTTGTCAACTGGACTATATCTGGAAAGAACTACAATCCAGAATTGGAAGGCTCACCTTTGATCCTAATCTTGAAGCTGAGAGATACAAGTTTCTGACCTGGATCTTAGCATGGAGATCTTGAGGCAAAGTGGCTATGAATCCGAGGAGCTTGAGACGAGGAGATTGCTGAGTTCAAGGTCACTTGGAACAAAGCAAGTCCCAGATCCAGGTGTGGTGGTACACATATTTATCTTGGAAAACAACTTCTGCTGGAGACTTACATAAGGACATTGGAAAAAGGAAGAGTCTCTCTTTTTCATCTGCTTGCCTTCCTGGAGGGACAGAGCCACTGCTAGGTCCTTGGACTTCCATTCACAGCTGTTGCTGATCATTGTTAGGGATTTGGACTATACTGTAAGTCAACAACCAATTCTCTTACTATAAAGAGACTACTCATAAGTTCTGTGACTCTAGAGAACCCTCACTAAGACAGAGGGCTAACATCCAAAATATATAAAGAACTCAAGAAGCTCCAACAACCCAATTGAAAAATGAGGTATAGAACTAAACTGAGAATTCACAATAGAGGAATCTTGAATGGCTGAGAAACACCTAAAGAAATGTTGAAAGCCCTTAGCAATCAGAGAAATGCACATCAAAATGACCCTGAGATTCTACCTTACACTGGTCAGAATGGCTAAGATCAAAACCTCAGGTGAAAACAAATGTTAGTGAGGATGTGAAGAAAGAGAAACACTCCTCCATTGCTGCTGGGATTGGAAACTGGTACAACCAATCTGGAAATCAATTTGGCGGTTCCTCAGAAAACTGGAAATAGACCTACCTAAAGATCCAGAAATACCACTCTTAGGAAGGCTAAACCTGTAGGAGGACCAGCAGTCTCAATTAATGTGAACCCCTGAGATCTCTCAGACACTGGATCATCAACCAGGCAGCAAACACTAGCTGAAATAAGGTCTCCAACACGTATACAGCAGAGGGCTCCTGGGTCTGGGTTCAGTCAGAGAAGATACACCTAACCCTCAAGAGACTGGAAGTCCCAGGAAATGTAGAGGTCTGGTGAGGTGGGTGGGGTGAGGACATCCTTGGAGGTCAGGGAGGAAGTATGGGATGTAAAAGAGTTGGGAGACACTGCCGGACCTGAAGGGACCAAGTCAAACAGCTCCCTGCACCCAAATCCTGTGAGAGGGAGAGCTAGACCTTCAGAGAGGCAGACACGTCTGGGAAGACAGAGGACTCTCTGCCCACATTTCTGACGCTAGAAGAAAATACCTAGTGCCATCTGGGCCCCTATGCACAGGGTCCCAAGCAAGGTGGGGCAGGCCCTTCTGGTTGCTGTCCTCATGGAGAGCTGAAACCCGGATCTAAGAAGCGACTCAAGGCCTGAGACCAGAGGTAAGACCAACTTTTCTGCTCCAAGTGACCTGCCTGGTGGACTCAGGACTCACAAAGGCAAAATTCCTCTGGGCTACACACTTCCGGTTTCTAGCTGGGGCCTGAACCTCACTGATCCTGGCCCACAGCTCCCTGCTCCCAAACCCCATGGGAGAGAGAGCTTACTGCCCAAACAGGTGGGCACTCCTGAGACTGCAGGGCAGGAGAGACAGCTAATACTACCCACCACTGCCCAAATACCTGGCCCAATAGGAAACATTATAGGGCCTCTGGGAACAGGAAGGTAGGGGCACTCATCACTGTGGTCCAGACACCACCCGGATCTGAAGGAACCCACTCAAACAGATCCCTGCACCCAAATCCTGTGGGACAGAGAGCTAGACCTTCAGAGGGGTAGAAATGCCTGGGAAGCCAGAGGAGACTACACTTTGCCCACATTTCTGACGCTAGAGGAAAATGCTTAGCGCCATCTGGGCCCCTGTGCACAGGGACATGAGCGAAGGCGGGGCAGGCCCTTCTGGTTGCTGCTCTCATGGAGAGCTGAAACCCTGATCAGAGAAGCGACTCCAAGCCTGAGAACAGAGGCAAGACCAACTTTTCTGCTCCAAGTGACCTTCCTGGTGGACTCAGTACACATGACCACAAGAACACCTGAAGACCAGTACACAGGAACAAATACATGCCTGAAAGCAGAACACTCTGTTCCCATAACTGACTAAAAGAGAACAGTAAAACAGGTCTACAGCACTCCTGACACATAGGCCTATAGGATGGTCTAACCACTATCAGAAATAGCACAACAAGGAAACACCAGAGACAACCTGATGGCAAGAGGCAAGCCGAGGAAATCAAGCAACAGAAACCAAGAATACATGGCATCATCAGAGCCCGATTCTCCCACCAAAGCAAACACCGAATATCCAAATACACCAGAAAAGCAAGATCTAGATTTAAAATCACATTTGATCATGATGATGGAGGACTTCAAGAAAGACATAAAGAATTCCTTTAGAGAAATGGAGAAAAACACAAGTAAAAAAGCAGAAGCCTAGAAAGAGGAAATGGAAAAATCCCTGAAAGAATTACAGGAAAACACAATCAAACAGGTGAAGGAATTAAAAATGGAAATAGAAGCAATAAAGAAAGCACAAAGGGAGACAACCCTAGATATAGAAAACCAAAAGAAGAGACAAGGAGCCGTAGAAACAAGCATCACCAACATAATACAAGAGATAGAAGAGAGAATCTCAGAAGATTCCACAGAAATCATCGACACAACTGTCAAAGTATAAAATGGAAAAAGCTACTAGTCCAAAACATACAGGAAATCCAGGACACAATGAGAAGATCAAACCTAAGGATAATAGGTATAGAAGAGATTGAAGACTCCCACCACAAAGGACCAGTAAATATCTTAAACAAAATCATAGAAAACTTCCCTGACCTAAAGAAAGAGATGCCCATAAACGTACAAGAAGCCAACAGAACTCAGCATAGATTGGACCAAAAAGAAACTCCTCCCATCACATAATAGTCAAAACACTAAACGCACAAAACAAAGAAAGAATATTAAAAGCAGGAAGGGAAAATGATCAAGTAACATATAAAGGCAGACCTATCAGAATTACCCCAGACTTCTCACCAGAGCCCACGAAAGCCAGAAGATCCTGGACAGATGTCACACAGACCCTAAGAGAACACAGATGTCAGTCTAGGTTACTGTATCCAGCAAAGCTCTCAATTAACATAAATGGAGAAAGCAATATATTTCATGATGAAACCAAATTAACATAATATCTTTCTACATATCCAGCCCTACAAAGGGTAATAAATGGTAAAGCCCAACATAAGGAGGCAAGCTACATCCTAGACAAAGCAGGAAACTAATCGTTTTGCAACAAAACAAAGAGAAGACAAGCACAAACATAATCTCACATCCAAATATGAATATAACAGGAAGCAACAATCACTATTCCTTAATATCTCTCAACATCAATGAACTAAATTCCCCAATAAAAAGACACAGATTAACAGACTGGATATGCAATGAGGACCCAACATTTTGCTGCCTACCAGAAACACACCTCAGAGGAAAAAGACAGACAACTACCTCAGAGTGAAAGGCTGGAAAACAACTTTCCAAGCAAATGGTCTGAAGAAGCAAGCTGGAGCAACCATTCTAATATCGAATAAAATTGATTTCCATCAGAGAAAAAACTGGAAGAGCTTGAAGGGGCTCGAGACTCCATATGTACAACAATGCCAAGCAACCAGAGCTTCCAGGGACTAAGCCCCTACCCAAAGACTATACATGGACTGACCCTGGACTCTGACCTCATAGGTAGCAATGCATATCCTAGTAAGAGCACCAGTGGAAGGGGAAGCCCTGGGTCCTGCTAAGACTGAACCCCCAGTGAACTAGACTGGTGGGGGGAGGGCGGCAATGGGGGGAGGGTTGGGAGGGGAACACCCATAACGAAGGGGAGGGGGGAGGGGGATGTTTGCCTGGATACTGGGAAAGGGAATAACACTTGAAATGTATATAAGAAATACTCAAGTTAATAAAATATATATATATATATATATATATATATATATATATAAATTGATTTCCAAACAAAAGTCATCAAAAAGGATAAGGAAGGACACTTCATATTCATCAAAGAAAAAAATCCACCAAGATGAACTCTCAATCCTAAAGATCTATGCTCCAAATAAAAGGGCACATACATACATATAAGAAACTTTACTTAAGGTCAAAGCACACATTGCACCTCACACAATAATAGTAGGAGATTTCAACACCACACTCTCATCAATGGACAGATCATGGAAACAGAAATTAAACAGAGACATAGACAGACTAAGAGAAGTCATAAACCAAATGGATTTAACAGATACTTACAGAATATTCTATCCTAAAACAAAAGGATATACCTTCTTCTCACCAACTCATGATATTTTTTTCCAAAATTGACCATATAATTGGTCATAAAACATGCCTCAACAGATACAGAATGATAGAAATAATCCCATGCATCCTATCAGACCACCACGGGCTAAAGCTGGTCTTCAATACCAATAGGAAAGAATGCCCACATATACATGGAAGTTGAATAATGCTCAACACAATGATGACCTGGTCAAGGAAGAAATAAAGAAAGAAATTAAAGACTTTTTAGAATTTAATGAAAATGAAGGTACAACATACCCACACTTATGGGATACAATGAAAGCTGTGCTAAGAGTAAAACTCATAGCTCTGAGCACCTGCAGAAAGAAACAGGAGAGAGCACATATCAACAGCTTGACAGCACACCTAAAAGCTCTAGAACAAAAAGAAGCAAATACACCCAGGAGGAGTAGAAGGCAGGAAATGATCAAACTCAGAGCTGAAATCAACCAAGTAAAAACAAAAAGGACTATACAAAGAATCAACAGAACCAAAAGCTGGTTCTTTGAGAAAATCAACAAGATAGATAAACCCTTAGCCAGACTGACCAGAGGACACAGTGAGTGTGTCCAAATTAACAAAATCAGAAATGAAAAGGGAGACATAACAACAGAGCCAGAGGAAAATCAAAATATCATCAGATCCTCCTACAAAAGCCTATATTCAACAAAACTTGAAAATCTGCAGGAAATGGACAATATCCTAGACAGATACCAGGTCCCGAAGTTAACTCAGGAACAGATAAACCATTTAAACAACCCCATAACTCCTAAAGAAATAGAAGCAGTCATTAAAAGTCTCCCAACCCAAAAAGAGCCCAGGTACAGATGGTTTCAGTGCAGAATTCTATTAGACCTTCATAGAAGACCTCATACCAATACTATCCAAACTATTCCACGAAATTGAAACAGATGGAGTGCAACCAAATTTCTTCTATGAAGCCACAATTACTCTTATACCTAAACCACACAAAGACCCAACAAAGAAAGAGAACTTCAGACCAATTTTCCTTATGAATATAGATATAATGATACTCAATAAAATCCTTGCAAACCGAATCCAAGAGCACATCAAAACAATCATCCATCATGATGAAGTAGGCTTCATTCCAGGAATGCAGGGATGGTTTAATATATGCAAAACCATCAATGTAATCCACTATAAAAACAAAAGATAAAAACCACATGATCATTTCATTAGATGCTGAGAAAGCATTTGACAAAATTCAACACCCCTGCATGATAAAAGTCCGGGAAAGAACAGGAATTCAAGGCCCATACCTAAACATAGTAAAAGCCATACACGGCAAACCAGTAGCTAATATTAAACAAAATGGAGAGAAACTTGAAGCAATCCTACTAAAATCAGGGACTAGAAAAGGCTGCCCACACTCTCCCTATTTAATCAGTATAGTTCTTGAAGATCTAGGCAGAACAATCAGACAACAAAAGGACATCAAAGGGATACAGATTGGAAAGGAAAAAGTCAAAATTACTATTTACAGAAGATATGACTGTATACTTACGTGATCCAAAATGTTCCACCAGAGAACTACTCAACCTGATAAACATCTTTAGCAAAGTGGCTGGGTATAAAATTAACTCAAATAAATCAGTAGCCTTTCTCTACACAAAAGAGAATCAACCCAAGAAAGAAATTAGGGAAACGACAACCTTCATAATAGTCCCAAATGATATAAAATACCTCGGTGTGACTTTAACCAAGCAAGTGAAAGATCTCTATGATAAGAACTTGAAGCCTCTGAAGAAAGCAATTGAAGGAGGTCTCAGAAGATGGAAAGATCTTGCAAGCTCATGGATTGGCAGGATTAATGTAGTAAAAATGGCCATTTTACCAAAAGTTATCTACAGATTCAATGTAATCCCTATCAAAATTCCAAGCCAACTCTTCATAGAGTTAGACAGAACAATTTGCAAATTCATCTGGAATAACAAAAAACCCAGGATAGCTAAAACTATCCTCAAAAATAAAAGGACTTCAGGGGGAATCACTATCCCTGAACTCAAGCAGTATTACAGAGCAATAGTGATAAAAAACTGCATGGCATTGGTACGGAGACAGACAGATAGACTAGTGGAATAGAACTGAAGACCCAGAAATGAACCCGCACACCTATGGTCACTTGATTTTTGACAGAGGAGCCAAAACCATCCAATGGAAAAAAGATAGCATGTTCAGCAAATGGTGCTGGTTCAACTGGAGGTCAGCATGTAGAAGAATGCATATCAATCCATTCTTATCACCCTGTACAAAGCTTAAGTCCAAGTGGATCAAGGACCTCCACATCAAGCCAGATATACTCAAACTAATAGAAGAAAAAGTGGGGAAGCATCTTGAACACCTGGGCACTGGAGAAAATTTCCTGGACAAAACACCAATGGCTTATCCTCTAAGATCAAGAATCGACAAATGGGATCTCATAAAACTGCAAGCTTCTGTAAGGCAAAGGACACTGTTGTTAGGACAAAACGGCAACCAACAGATTGGGAAAAGATCTTTACCAATCCTACAACTGATAGAAGGCTTATATCCATAATACACAAAGAACTCAAGAAGTTAGACTGCAGGGAAACAAATAACCCAATCAAAAATTGGGGTTCAAATGCTCTACTCAATGATAACCTGGTCAAGGAAGAAATAAAGAAAGAAATTAAAAACTTTTTAGAATTTAATGAAAATGAAGATACAACATACTCAAACTTATGGGACACAATGAAAGCTGTGCTAAGAGGAAAACTCATAGCGGTGAGTGCCTGCAGAAAAAAACAGGAAAGAGCATATGTCAGCAGCTTGACAGCACACCTAAAAGCTCTAGAACAAAAAGAAGCAAATACACCCAGGAGGAGTAGAAGGCAGGAAATAATCAAACTCAGAGCTGAAATCAACCAAGTAGAAACAAAAAGGACCATAGAAAGAATCAACAGGACCAAAAGTTGGTTCTTTGAGAAAATCAACAAGATAGATAAACCCTTAGCCAGACTAACGAGAGGACACAGAGAGTGCGTCCAAATTAACAAAATCAGAAATGAAAAGGGAGACATAACTACACATTCAGAGGAAATTCAAAAAATCATCAGATCTTACTATAAAAACCTATATTCAACAAAATTTGAAAATCTTCAGGAAATGGACAATTTCCTAGACAGATACCAGGTATCAAAGTTAAATCAGGAACAGATAAACCAGTTAAACAACCCCATAACTCCTAAGGAAATAGAAGCAGTCATTAAAGGTCTCCCAACCAAAAAGAGCCCAGGTCCAGATGGGTTTAGTGCAGAATTCTATCAAACCTTCATAGAAGACCTCATACCAATATTATCCAAACTATTCCACAAAATTGAAACAGATGGAGCCCTACCGAATTCCTTCTACGAATCTACAATTACTCTTATACCTAAACCACACAAAGACACAACAAAGAAAGAGAACTTCAGACCAATTTCCCTTATGAATATCGACGCAAAAATACTCAATAAAATTCTGGCAAACCGAATTCAAGAGCACATCAAAACAATCATCCACCATGATCAAGTAGGCTTCATCCCAGGCATGCAGGGATGGTTTAATATACGGAAAACCATCAACGTGATCCATTATATAAACAAACTGAAAGAACAGAACCACATGATCATTTCATTAGATGCTGAGAAAGCATTTGACAAAATTCAACACCCCTTCATGATAAAAGTCCTGGAAAGAATAGGAATTCAAGGCCCATACCTAAACATAGTAAAAGCCATATACAGCAAACCAGTTGCTAACATTAAACTAAATGGAGAGAAACTTGAAGCAATCCCACTAAAATCAGGGACTAGACAAGGCTGCCCACTCTCTCCCTACTTATTCAATATAGTTCTTGAAGTTCTAGCCAGAGCAATCAGACAACAAAAGGAGATCAAAGGGATACAGATCGGAAAAGAAGAGGTCAAAATATCACTATTTGCAGATGATATGATAGTATATTTAAGTGATCCCAAAAGTTCCACCAGAGAACTACTAAAGCTGATAAACAACTTCAGCAAAGTGGCTGGGTATAAAATTAACTCAAATAAATCAGTTGCCTTCCTCTATACAAAAGAGAAACAAGCCGAGAAAGAAATTAGGGAAACGACGCCCTTCATAATAGACCCAAATAATATAAAGTACCTCGGTGTGACTTTAACCAAGCAAGTAAAAGATCTGTACAATAAGAACTTCAAGACACTGAGGAAAGAAATTGAAGAAGACCTCAGAAGATGGAAAGATCTCCCATGCTCATGGATTGGCAGGATTAATATAGTAAAAATGGCCATTTTACCAAAAGCAATCTACAGATTCAATGCAATCCCCATCAAAATACCAATCCAATTCTTCAAAGAGTTAGACAGAACAATTTGCAAATTCATCTGGAATAACAAAAAACCCAGGATAGCTAAAGCTATCCTCAACAATAAAAGGACTTCAGGGGGAATCACTATCCCTGAACTCAAGCAGTATTACAGAGCAATAGTGATAAAAACTGCATGGTATTGGTACAGAGACAGACAGATAGACCAATGGAATAGAATTGAAGACCCAGAAATGAACCCACACACCTATGGTCACTTGATTTTTGACAAAGGAGCCAAAACCATCCAATGGAAAAAAGATAGCATTTTCAGCAAATGGTGCTGGTTCAACTGGAGGGCAACATGTAGAAGAATGCAGATCGATCCATGCTTATCACCCTGTACAAAGCTTAAGTCGAAGTGGATCAAGGACCTCCACATCAAACCAGACACACTCAAACTAATAGAAGAAAAACTAGGGAAGCATCTGGAACACATGGGCACTGGAAAAAATTTCCTGAACAAAACACCAATGGCTTATGCTCTAAGATCAAGAATTGACAAATGGGATCTCATAAAACTGCAAAGCTTCTGTAAGGCAAAGGACACTGTGGTTAGGACAAAACGGCAACCAACAGATTGGGAAAAGATCTTTACCAACCCTACAACAGATAGAGGCCTTATATCCAAAATATACAAAGAACTCAAGAAGTTAGACCGCAGGGAAACAAATAACCCTATTAAAAAATGGGGTTCAGAGCTAAACAAAGAATTCACAGCTGAGGAATGCCGAATGGCTGAGAAACACCTAAAGAAATGTTCAACATCTTTAGTCATAAGGGAAATGCAAATCAAAACAACCCTGAGATTTCACCTCACACCAGTGCGATTGGCTAAGATCAAAAACTCAGGTGACAGCAGATGCTGGCGAGGTTGTGGAGAAAGAGGAACACTCCTCCATTGTTGGTGGGATTGCAGACTGGTAAAACCATTCTGGAAATCAGTCTGGAGGTTCCTCAGAAAATTGGACATTGAACTGCCTGAGGATCCAGCTATACCTCTCTTGGGCATATACCCAAAAGATGCCTCAACATATAAAAGAGACACGTGCTCCACTATGTTCATCGCAGCCTTATTTATAATAGCCAGAAAATGGAAAGAACCCAGATGCCCTTCAACAGAGGAATGGATACAGAAAATGTGGTACATCTACACAATGGAATACTACTCAGCTATCAAAAACAACGAGTTTATGAAATTCGTAGGCAAATGGTTGGAACTGGAAAATATCATCCTGAGTGAACTAACCCAATCACAGAAAGACATACATGGTATGCACTCATTGATAAGTGGCTATTAGCCCAAATGCTTGAATTACCCTAGATCCCTAGAACAAACGAAACTCAAGACGGATGATCAAAATGTGAATGCTTCACTCCTTCTTTAAATGAGGAAAAAGAATACCCTTGGCAGGGAAGGGAGAGGCAAAGATTAAAACAGAGACTGAAGGAACACCCATTCAGAGCCTGTCCCACATTTGGCCCATACATATACAGCCACCCAATTGGACTAGATGGATGAAGCAAAGAAGTGCAGACCGACAGGAGCCGGATGTAGATCGCTCCTGAGAGACACAGCCAGAATACAGCAAATACAGAGGCGAATGCCAGCAGCAAACCACTGAACTGAGAATAGGTCCCCTATTGAAGGAATCAGAGAAAGAACTGGAAGAGCTTGAAGGGGCTCGAGACCCCAAAAGTACAACAATGCCAAGCAACCAGAGCTTCCAGGGACTAAGCCACTACCTAAAGACTATACATGGACTGACCCTGGACTCTGACCCCATAGGTAGCAATGAATATCCTAGTAAGAGCACCAGTGGAAGGGGAAGCCCTGGGTCCTGCTAAGACTGAACCCCCAGTGAACAAGTCTATGGGGGGAGGGCGGCAATGGTGGGAGGGTTGGGAGGGGAACACCCATAAG
Organism: Rattus norvegicus; assembly: GCF_021556685.1. Taxonomy (NCBI): domain Eukaryota; kingdom Metazoa; phylum Chordata; class Mammalia; order Rodentia; family Muridae; genus Rattus; species Rattus norvegicus. The sequence continues at coordinate 29,082,997 of NC_141551.1, read as the reverse complement.
GAAGGGGAGGGGGGAGGGGGATGTTTGCCCGGAAACCGGGAAAGGGAATAACACTCGAAATGTATATAAGAAATACTCAAGTTAATAAAAAAAAAAACAAAAAAAAAACAAAAAAAAACAAACAAAAAAAAAAAAACAAAAAAAAAATTGGGGTTCAGAGCTAAACAAGGAATTCACATCTGAGGAATGCTGAATTGCTGAGAAACACCTAAAGAAATGTTCAACATCTTTAATCATAAGGGAACTGCAAATCAAAACAACCCTGAGATTCCACCTCACACCGGTGAGAATGGCTAAGATCAAAAACTCAGGTGACAGCAAATGCTGTTGAGAATGTGGAGAAAGAGGAACACTCCTCCATTGTTGGTCAGATTGCAGACTGGTACAACCATTCTGGAAATCAGTCTGGAGGTTCCTCAGAAAATTGGACATTGAACTACCTGAGGACGCAGCTATACCTCTCTTGGGCATATACCCTAGAGATGCCCCAACATATAACAAAGAGACATTCTCCGCTATGTTCATAGCAGCCTTATTTATAATAGCTAGAAGCAGGAAAGAACCCATATGCCCCTTTTTTTCATGTATTTATTCTTTTTTTTTATCTTTATTAAATTGGGTATTTCTAATTTACATTTCTATTGTCATTCCCTTTCCCGGTTTCTGGGCCACCATCCCCCAATCCCTTCCCTTCCCCTTCTTTATGGGTGTTCTCCTCCCCATCCTCCCCCCATTACCACCCTCCCCCCAACAATCACGTTCACTGGGGGTTCAGTCTTGGCAGGACCAAGGGCTTCCCCTTCCACTGGTGCCCTTACTAGGCTATTCATTGCTTCCTATGCCATTGGAGCCCAGGGTCAGTCCATGTATAGTCTTTGGGTAGTGGCTTACTCCCTGGAAGCACTGGTTGGTTGGCATTGTTGTTCATACGGGGTCTCAAGCCCTTCAAGCTCTTTCATTCTTTTCTAAGATTTCTTCAACAGGGTTCCTATTCTCAGTTCAATGGTTTAATGATGGCAATTGCCTATGTATTTGCTGTATTTTGGCTGTGTCTCTCAGGAGAGATCTACATCCAGTTCCTGTTGGCCTGCACTTCTTTGCTTCATCCATCTTATCTAGTTTGGTGGCTGTATATGTATGGGCCACATGTGGGGCAGGCTTTGAATGGGTGTTCCTTCTACCTCTGTTCTAAACTTTGCCTCCCTATTCCCTGCCAAGGGTATTCTTGTTCCCCTTTTAAAGAAGGTGTGAAGCATTCATATTTTGGTCATCCTTCTTGAGTTTCATGTGTTCTGTGCATCTAGGGTAATTCGAGCATTTGGGCTAATAGCCACTTATCAATGAGTGCATACCATGTGTGCTTTTCTGTGATTGGATTACCTCACTCAGGATGATATTTTCTAGTTCCATCCATTTGCCTATGAATTTCATAAAGTCATTGTTTTTGATAGCTGAGTAATATTCCATTGTGTAGATGTACCACATTTTCTGTATCCATTCCTCTGTTGAAGGGCATCTGGGTTCTTTCCAACTTCTGGCTATTATATTGTTGTTGTTTTTTGTTAGTTCATACAACAATTATGATAGTTCAGTTAACAAATGTAATTGTTTTAGGTAGTGCCGCACCCAACCTCGACCAGCAAGGAAGACACGACCACAGGAGATCTTCTTCAAGCAGTTTTACTCAGGAACCTTGATACAATCTTTTGACCTCTATCTCTTCTGACTCTCTCTTCTGACTCTCTCTCTCTCTCTCTTCTGACTCTCTCTCCCTCTTCTGACTCTCTCCTTCTGACTCTCTCTCTTCCTGGGGAACGCCCTGCACCACACTTAAATAGCTAGCACTGGCCAGTCCTAGCAAGCCACGTGGGTCATGTAGATAGGCTGTCACTATGTGGAAGCTAGCGGGCCAGGCAGACATAGCCAAATAAGGACTTGTTTACTGCAAGGAGTGCTCACCATTGGGAGGGTGGAAGGCGGAAACCAGCACTATCTTTGAGGCGTGGCACATCGCAGCTCTCTACAGTTCCCCTTTTTGTTTAATTAATCAAGCAGGCAAAGGCACCGCTGAGCGTGGTGACCCCCCCCCCCCGTCTTAGGATCTTCCCTTCATTAAACCCGTCATAGGACACCTCGTCGCCCACAAGGTTCCATGCCTTAGGTAGAAGGGAAGTTGCCTGTTGCTGGGCAAGGTCACTCACATATACTCAGGGGCGAGTTGCAACTAGGTCTTCTGAATGACCGTAAGCCAGGCTTGAGGGGACTGTCCTGCTTCAATGGCTGTAAATGTCTGTACCACCATAGCCGAGTGCTGCCTCTGAACAAACCTCATTCTAAAGAGACACCACAGGCTCACTAGGGAAACCAGCAGCAAGAGTCCAGCTAGGGCTCCCATACCCGCCCACTCCCTCAGATGATTCATAGCAGCAGCAATCCAAGATGACAATCCTGTAGCCAGTCCAGCATCCACACGTGTGGAGTTCACAGTCACGATAGCTACACGTAGCTGATTCATTAAGAAATCGAATTCTCCAGTCCAATTACCTAAAAAATAACTTGACAACTGTTTAGACAAATTATAGGAGTGGGCTTAAAGGTCATGATGTATTGGCATGAGTCTCGGGAACACCGATAGTTGGCAGCAGCCTGTTCATTGGCATATTCAATTAGAAAAGCTTTCCAGTCCAAATACTGTCCCGGACTAAGACAGGCCCGAGCAAGGTTAGTCCAATCACTAGGAGTCATGCAAAATCTGTGTAAGGCCTCAACCTGAGCTATGATAAATGAGGCCGTAATGTCATATGTCCTGACTGATTCTGCCAGGGACTTGATCACCTAAAGGCTCATGATACCTTTGTTGATTAGCATCCACATAAACAGGATAGGCCAAATGCAGCTCAGTACAAACTGCTCTCCACACTTCAGGGCAGAATGTACTACCCGAAACTCTTCTTCCTCCCTCTACAACATTGCAGGGAGGAGGAGCCAAGGGGAGCCGCCCAGGAGATTCCTCCACCATTTTAGGCTTTTTCCTTTTCTTCTTCTGTCTATTCCTTAGAAACTGTTTCCGCATTTGATCTATCAACTCTTGTTACTCTTCTTCTGAATCTGTTTCATCTATTTCCCCCTCTGTATCTGTCTTTTCTGAGTCTGTCTCCTTCGTGCTTCCCTGCTTTTCTGACCTCTCCTCTTGAAGCATTTCTAGTGCAGCTTGCCCCTTCTCTATAGCTGCCTGACAACATTTCTGATCCTCAAGGCAGCTACGCACTAAGCACCATACTGTACATACCCCAGGTCTTAGAGTCCCCTGATCCCAGGCAAAATCAAGGTCTTTCACTAACTTGTCCCAGCTCACCACCGTGAGATTACCAGAGGCTGCGAACCAGGGTGCAATGGCATCGCATTCACTCAAAAATCTCTCTATGGTGCTTCTTTTTATTTTTAGTTTCTTTCGCTCAAACAGCTCTTGGAGAGCCAGAAAACTTGGATGAGACTATGAGGTCCCCATGACAAAAACGTTCTATGCTGCTACAGCTAAATTCACTGCGCATCTTGCTACTTTCGGTTCGCTGCTACCGCGAACTTTGCTTTCAGTTTGCTGCTCCTGAATAAATTTTTCAGGCAGTCTACCTCTATCAAATCTGATCAGTATGACTCTGTGAGGTTTCCAGAGCCTAATCACACCTTTTAAATGCACAAAGACAAAATCTTTCTCCCAAAATACTGTGTTCCTTAGTCTGAAACCGGAAAAGCTTGTATCTTGTACTCTCTCCCAGAGTAATAATATAACCATAAAACTCAAAGTCATACCCATCATAATATCCGCTTGTTCCTGGAGCAAATCGACCCTTTGATACAGCAGCTAAATTCCCACTTTTAACTGACTATTAATATTACTCTGAACATCTAAAGCTTCTGCAACACCTGCGGATAGATTACTTACAGCTGTGGATAAATTACTTACAGCTGCCGCAGTCTGTACTACGGAGGTACGGGATATGGCCGCAGCAATGGCTGCAGCGGCAGAAACTGCTATTAATAGTAACAATGGCTGTAGTAATGCAGAAAACTCTCCAGATTTCCGGGTGTAAGCTACGTCCCTCTTAACTTGTCCCAAAACCGGGAACCTTATAGTCTCAATCCGAGAGCTTTGCAACTTGTCCCAAAACCGGGAACCTTATTGTCTCAATCCGAGAACTTAACCCTCATCCCAAAACCTGGGAACCTTATTGTCTCAATCCAAGAACTTAACCCTCGTCCCAAAACCTGGGAAATTTATTGTCTCCTTTTGGTTCGCTGCTACCGTGAACTTTACTTTCAGTTTGCTGTTACCGCAAACTTTACTTGCTCACTACCCTGAGACTTTATAGTCGCTTATTTCCCGCAGTCCTTATTGTCCCACCTTACCTTGGGAGCTTTCCAGCACTGCCCTAACTGCAAGAAGTTCTGATTTCGGAGAGAGTTGAGTCCCTTTACGGTGGATTCGAGGATTCCCCATACGGGCCACCACGTGCTGTGCCCAACCTCGACCAGCAAGGAAGACACGACCACAGGAGATCTTCTTCAAGCAGTTTTACTCAGGAACCTTGATACAATCTTTTGACCTCTATCTCTTCTGACTCTCTTCTAACTCTCTCTCTTCTAACTCTCTCTCTTCTGACTCTCTCTCCTCTGACTCTCTCCCTCTTCTGACTCTCTCCCTCTTCTGACTCTCTCCTTCTGACTCTCTCTCTCTTCTGACTCTCTCTCTCCTGACTCTCTCTCTTCTGACTCTCTTTTGACTCTCTCTCTCTCTCTCTCCCTCTCTCTCTCTCTCTTCTGACTCTCTCTCCTTCTGACTCTCTCTCTTTCGACTCTCTTCTGACTCTCTCTCTCTCTCTCTCTCTCTCTCTTCTGACTCTCTCTCTCTCCCTCTTCTGACTCTCTCCTTCTGACTCTCTCTCTTCCCGGGGAACGCCCTGCACCACACTTAAATAGCTAGCACTGGCCAGTCCTAGCAAGCTACGTGGGTCATGTAGATAGGCTGTCACTATGTGGAAGCTAGTGGGCCAAGCAGACATAGCCAAATAAGGACTTGTTTACTGCAAGGAGCGCTCACCGTTGGGAGGGTGGAAGGTGGAAACCAGCGCCATCTTTGAGGCACGGCATGCCGCAGCTCTCTACAAGGTAGTTATGCTTTCTTACATTACTATGAGTCAGTTCTTCCTCTTGATAAATACATATAAGAAAGAGATACATGTTTCAGTACTTTATATAACTTATAAAGGAAAGAGCATGTGCTTTAAGATGGAAAGATAGTGATAAGTACCAGAGAAACCTAGTTAATCATTACTGTCTCTTAACTCCCTCATCTAGAAATTCTTCAGGGCTGGAGACATGGCTCCATTGGTACGAACACTTGATAAACAAGTATGAGAACCTGAGTTTGAATTCAAGCACCCAGGTAAAAAGATGGTTTTGGCTATGTACTCCTCTAAACCAGTGCTGTGGGGGATACAAGCAAGAGGATCACTTTGTCTTGCTGGCAGCCAGACTAACTCTGTTCAGAAAGATCCTGTTCTCAAGAGGTAAGTACACTCAATGTCCTCCTCTGGCTTTTGTAGATATGTACATGTGCATCATATGAAGAGTTAGTGTAAATTGTTACCTACCTACCACTATAGAGTTTGAGAACAGAAAGAGAGAGAGCAAATACTCAAGTCTTAGTCAATCTACAATTATTCAATGAATATCTTTACCTGCAATGTAAACTATTGTCACTTGTTTCCAGGACTCTGGTATTCAGTGTCCAGAAACAAAAGTAGATAGTTTATTTTTAATTTGCCATTCAACAGATAAAGTAGATCTTTCCCCTTCCCAAGCAGCGAGACTTCTCACCACTGAGACTTGGGCTATCAGTCTAAGATAGCCTTCAGCTTCCCTGGAATTTTTCTTAGGATTTGCCATCATGTCATAGATGCTATAATGTTTGCTATATGGTTCTTTGGGGCTAATATTGAAGTCAGGAATCCATAACCCACACTAACCTGCCATATTGACAAGAATCAGATAGGCTATTAGCCTCCCTCTGTCATTCCTACATTGCCTATATTGAGTTTATGACCATAATAAAATGGCTGTTGTGTGGTTCCAAGTTTTGAGGTGACTCTTTGCATAACAATAGACAACTGTAATTTCTTTTGTACTAGTTTCTCAAAAAATTTACTTTGTTCCATGGTGTAGTTGAGTTTCTCAGTACCAGTTGACTACTTTGTTTGTCAATAGGTTCTAGCCTATTTCTATGACATCGGCTAAAGTTCTATTACAATGACTAGGCTCCATGTCTAAAAATTTTATTGGTTGTATTTTTATCCATTTATTTCCTTTTACTATGAATTTTTGTTTCAAAATATTATTCATCTCTGCAAGTGTCTTAAACTATCTTAGTCTGATGATAGTATATTTAAGTGATCCCAAAAGTTCCACCAGAGAACTACTAAAGCTGATAAACAACTTCAGCAAAGTGGCTGGGTATAAAATTAACTCAAATAAATCAGTTGCCTTCCTCTATACAAAAGAGAAACAAGCCGAGAAAGAAATTAGGGAAACGACACCCTTCATAATAGACCCAAATAATATAAAGTACCTCGGTGTGACTTTAACCAAGCAAGTAAAAGATCTGTACAATAAGAACTTCAAGACACTGAGGAAAGAAATTGAAGAAGACCTCAGAAGATGGAAAGATCTCCCATGCTCATGGATTGGCAGGATTAATATAGTAAAAATGGCCATTTTACCAAAAGCAATCTACAGATTCAATGCAATCCCCATCAAAATACCAATCCAATTCTTCAAAGAGTTAGACAGAACAATTTGCAAATTCATCTGGAATAACAAAAAACCCAGGATAGCTAAAGCTATCCTCAACAATAAAAGGACTTCAGGGGGAATCACTATCCCTGAACTCAAGCAGTATTACAGAGCAATAGTGATAAAAACTGTATGGTATTGGTACAGAGACAGACAGATAGACCAATGGAATAGAATTGAAGACCCAGAAATGAACCCACACACCTATGGTCACTTGATTTTTGACAAAGGAGCCAAAACCATCCAATGGAAAAAAGATAGCATTTTCAGCAAATGGTGCTGGTTCAACTGGAGGGCAACATGTAGAAGAATGCAGATCGATCCATGCTTATCACCCTGTACAAAGCTTAAGTCCAAGTGGATCAAGGACCTCCACATCAAACCAGACACACTCAAACTAATAGAAGAAAAACTAGGGAAGCATCTGGAACACATGGGCACTGGAAAAAATTTCCTGAACAAAACACCAATGGCTTATGCTCTAAGATCAAGAATTGACAAATGGGATCTCATAAAACTGCAAAGCTTCTGTAAGGCAAAGGACACGGTGGTTAGGACAAAACGGCAACCAACAGATTGGGAAAAGATCTTTACCAATCCTACAACAGATAGAGGCCTTATATCCAAAATATACAAAGAACTCAAGAAGTTAGACCGCAGGGAAACAAATAACCCTATTAAAAAATGGGGTTCAGAGCTAAACAAAGAATTCACAGCTGAGGAATGCCGAATGGCTGAGAAACACCTAAAGAAATGTTCAACATCTTTAGTCATAAGGGAAATGCAAATCAAAACAACCCTGAGATTTCACCTCACACCAGTGAGAATGGCTAAGATCAAAAACTCAGGTGACAGCAGATGCTGGCGAGGATGTGGAGAAAGAGGAACACTCCTCCATTGTTGGTGGGATTGCAGACTGGTAAAACCATTCTGGAAATCAGTCTGGAGGTTCCTCAGAAAATTGGACATTGAACTGCCTGAGGATCCAGCTATACCTCTCTTGGGCATATACCCAAAAGATGCCTCAACATATAAAAGAGACACGTGCTCCACTATGTTCATCGCAGCCTTATTTATAATAGCCAGAAAATGGAAAGAACCGAGATGCCCTTCAACAGAGGAATGGATACAGAAAATGTGGTACATCTACACAATGGAATATTACTCAGCTATCAAAAACAACGAGTCTATGAAATTCGTAGGCAAATGGTTGGAACTGGAAAATATCATCCTGAGTGAGCTAACCCAATCACAGAAAGACATACATGGTATGCACTCATTGATAAGTGGCTATTAGCCCAAATGCTTGAATTACCCTAGATCCCTAGAACAAACGAAACTCAAGACGGATGATCAAAATGTGAATGCTTCACTCCTTCTTTAAATGAGGAAAAAGAATACCCTTGGCTGGGAAGGGAGAGGCAAAGATTAAAACAGAGACTGAAGGAACACCCATTCAGAGCCTGCCCCACAGGTGGCCCATACATATACAGCCACCCAATTGGACAAGATGGATGAAGCAAAGAAGTGCAGACCGACAGGAGCCGGACGTAGATCGCTCCTAAGAGACACAGCCAGAATACAGCAAATACAGAGGCGAATGCCAGCAGCAAACCACTCAGCTGAGAATAGGTCCCCCGTTGAAGGAATCAGAGAAAGAACTGGAAGAGCTTGAAGGGGCTCGAGACCCCAAAAGTACAACAATGTCAAGCAACCAGAGCTTCCAGGGACTAAGCCACTACCTAAAGACTATATATGGACTGACCCTGGACTCTGACCCCATAGGTAGCAATGAATATCCTAGTAAGAGCACCAGTGGAAGGGGAAACCCTGGGTCCTGCTAAGACTGAACCCCCAGTGAACTAGACTATGGGGGGAGGGCGGCAATGGGGGGAGGGTTGGGAGGGGAACACCCATAAGGAAGGGGAGGGTGGAGGGGGATTTTGCCCGGAAACCGGGAAAGGGAATAACACTTGAAATGTATATAAGAAATACTCAAGTTAATAAAAAAAATAAATAAATAAAAAAAAACTATCTTAGTCTGAATGATACTTTTAAAAACTACTATCTCATTTTTTTTCTTCTACTTCTCCCCTCTATTTATATCCTAGGCAACTTGGGTATGACCAATAATTAGGTCTTACAATAATAATTCAGACTTCACCTAACTGGGGAAAAAATATATATATGGTTTTGTCAAGTTTGTTGGGCTCAATGTGCTGTAAAGTCTGGAGGCTGTGTCTGTTTTATAGTCTAAAAATACAACATGCTAATGAATAGCTTCAGGTATCTGAAGCATAGTTTTTCAACTAAATTTCATAATAGTAGATGCACTCCAGATTCTGATGTAAACAGAGACTATAATTTCTATTCTCCATTTGTCACAGAGAAGATTTGATTTAAATAATAACCATGTTAATAGTAGCCAATACCAGAATTCCACTCTTACACTCAGAGAACCAAGGATATTGTTTGATATAGGTTGTACCTGATACAATAGAGAGGGAAGCTCAACAAGATGCTAAGCCTTCAATTTCTAAAGGAACAGAGAGCATGCAGTTTTGCTACACTGTCTAAGCTCCAGGAATGGTCTGTGGTACCAGTCCCCACCCAGCTTCCCTTGAAATCACAGATAAAAGACATACACACAGGTTCAACTTACCTTCTTGGCACAATTGCTGGGCACTACTATCGTTCACCTGGAAATGCATGCCCTTATCAACTATCTCCGTACCTCACACCTGCCCTAATTTTTAGTTGCTAAGATACATCCAGTCCCTGCTAAACATTCCCAACCAACCACATATAGGAGCAGCCATAGCCCCCCACTCCTCCCAAGACCTCTCATGCCTGTTTGGTTCTTCTCTCTCCAAAGCATAATAAACATCTCTCCTCCCTTGTGTCTGTCTATTTTTCTCCAGGAATTCAGAAGTCCCACCTATTCCTTCCATCCAGCAATTGGCCCATGGCTTCTTTATTGACAGATCAAGAGCCAATTGGGGAATAGGACCTAAGGGTCAGAACTGCCCCTATACCTTACCTTTTCTGTCCAATGAAAAAGTTTAAAAAAACTTCTGCTCCCAGACATAAATTGAACAAAACCATACAGTTAGCAGTTGTGTAAATTGCACATGATATACAAATGACATCCAGTCCATCATATTTGTTAATTAGATAAAGTACTCTACCATCATTCCTAATTTAAAGAATTATGTTCCTATCCCTAGATTATTTTTAGATTTTAGCCTGTAATTCCATCTGAAAACCATGTCTTCCATTCTATAATTTCTCTCAAAATGTTCAACTTGAGTTTTATTATGAGACTGAAACTAGTCTTCAACCCCCTCAGAAATCTGAGAATGACTTAAACATTGCTGGGTATATAGGAATCACCAAACATAGCTTCTCAAACGTAAACAATTGTAGAGACAGATGACTACCTGGACAGCCCCCTAATTTCTCAAAATGTTGGAGTATTATTCTTCAGCCTTCTGGCCCAGGGTCATCTGACAGACCTTTGAAAAGCAGTATTACAAAGGATTGCTTACCCTTTTTTGGCAAAGCCAACAGTCGACTAGTCTGTATAATGTGTCCTTTCCCTGGACTGTATTTTGTCAACAGATTAATCAGTCAATTTCTGCTCAGTGGCTACCTTGCCACAATAAGCAGCCTCACTTGGAGTGGGGATGCTCTAATTCTTCTTTGAACCAAGAAGAGGGTGCTATCAAGAGCAGACATGTCTCATGGTCAAATGATTTAAATAACGTTAAATGTCACATTCTGTGGATTTTTGATGTTTTTGAAGAATATACGCACGTTAAACCTTGACTACTCTTAGCTATATCTAATTGAAATATATCAAAAAACACCATTTTGTAATTAAATCTGTATCTAATATAACCATGAGTTTGCTATCTGGCCCTTAACTTGTATTGCTTAATCATCTAATCAGTTTGTAATAGCAGTTATTAGAAGGACTGTATCTAAGTTTTATGTTCTTAAATGCGCTGCATAGGCACAATGCCTATCTAAGAGTAACAATATTAATCTCAAATTTTGATTCAATATAAGAAATTCATACCAATAAAAACCTTAAATCTGTATCAAAATAAATTCTGTACCAACGTAAGAAATTATAACTTCAACTTTACATCAATTATAAAGATTTCTACCAATTGAAATTATGGCTACACAATCCATCCCACCTATTTCTTCCCTGTTCAAAATTATGACCATACCCAAATTATCCCTTAAAATGACAACTTTAAAATAACCATTACCAGACCCCAAAACCCAGGGAATTTAGCTGACAACCCTCATAACTTCTTCCTGTTGAACAGGGGTGACAAAAATTCTTTAAAAGAGTGTGGAGGTGTAGGAAAACTAAAAAATTTGGTTAGACTTTAAAAAAATAACTTTAGCATCTGTTATCCAGTCTTTGTGTACATAGAAGGTTCAGGGCTTGATTGAAGTTCTGACTAGATAGACTTGAAAGGTTGGATGAGGCAAGATGACCTGGAACTCATGACAATCTCTGAACCTTTTTTGGGCAGCAACCAGAAGCAGGAGTCCAAGCAGGTCAGTTCAGCATCTCTGAGGATGAATCTCAACAAAATTGTACATCCTATATAATATACAAATCTTACAACAAAAATTTTAGTACCATTAAGATATCTGTATGGATTGTGCAGGTTGCAAAGATTAGTAAAGGAAGAAATTTTGCTTCTCATTTGAGCATGGAAAAGAAAACTGCCTTTTACATGAGTTAATTTTATTAATACCCAATTATAATAAGTCTTCATTCATGCCATATGAAGGATGTAAAAAAGAATCTTTACCTGTCCTGTTTGATTCTCTTGAGTTTCTCTAGCTCTTCAGGGTGATCTTCCCATGTCATATGTGGTCCATATCACTCTGGAAGGGGTCCAGGGCATATTCTCCTTTCCTTTCAATACAAACTGACACACTCCACTTACTTTATTCAAAATTATGCTATGTTAATTGGAGCTGGGAAAGGTTGAAGTTGCCAAAGTTATCTTGCCTTTTACTGCCTTGAGAGCAGACAATCCATACAAATGTCAGTCCCTTTTGACCATGGCTAGCCATAATTGAAAATAAGAACTCCAAGTTTGAGGGGAGTACCTTAGGACCAAGATTGGTGCAGGTGCATGTTCTCAGACAGCACCAAGTGAAGATTCTCTAGAGAGACAACATTTCTTCAAGGTTCAAACAGTCTCATAACAATTTCTCATTCTCTACTGATGGATCCAAACATAGCGAAGACATGGCTGAAACATTTCACTCAAAGCCAGACACACATTTACACATAAATTCAAATCATAAATCAAATAAGTTTTTTTCTACACTCCAGATTTTATTTCCCTCCCGGTCCACCCCTCAACTGTTCCACATCCCATACCCCCTCCCCACACCCAGTCTTCACAAGGATGTCCCCACCCACCCCAGCAGATCTTTAAACTTCCTGGGGCCTTCATTCTCTTAAGGGTTAGGTGCATCTTCTCTGACTGAACCCAGACGCGGGAGTTCTCTGATGTGTATGTGTTGGAGGCCTCATTTCAGCTGGTGTATGCTACCTGGTTGGTGATCCCATATCTGAGAGAACTCAGCAGCCAGGTTAATTGAGACTGCTGTTCCTCCTACAGGGTTGTCTTCCTCCCCAGCTTCCTCCAGCTTTACCCCAATACAACCAGAGGGGTCAGCAACTTCTGTTCATTGGTTGGTTGCACATATCTGCATTTGACTCTTTCAGCAGCTTGTTGGGTCTTTTGGAGGGCAGTCATGATAGGTCCCTTTTTGTGGCTGTCCCATAGCCTAAGTAATGGTGTCAGGTCTTGGGGCCTAACCTTGAGCTAGATCCCACTTTGGACCTGTCAGTGGACCTTCTTTTCCTCAGGCTCTTCTCCATTTCCATCCTTGCATTTCTTTCAGACAGGAAGAATTATGGGTCAGAGCTTTGATTGTAGGATAGCAACCCCATCCCTCACTTGATACCCTGTCTTTCTGCTGGAGGTGGCTTCAGTAAGCTCCCTCTCTTCACTGTAGTGCATTTTATCTAGGGTCTGATCCTTTGAGTCCTGAGAGTGCCTCACTTTCAAGGTCTCTGGTACATTCTAGAGGGTCCTCTCAACCTCATTCCTCCAGAGGTCACCGGTTTCCATTTTTTTCTGCTGGCCCTCAGGGCTTCAGTCCTTTCCCCCAATTCAATACTAGATCATGTTCTCCTCTTTCCCCAACCCCATCCCCTTTTCCTCCCCTGTCCCTCCCTCCATGCCTCCTTGTTTCTTCTCTCCCCCAAGTGGAACTGAGGCATCCTAATTTAGACCCTCAGTTTGTTGACCTTTTTATGTTCTGTGGAGTGTATCTTAGGTATTCTGTACTAATAAGTGCTAATATTCACTTATTAGTGAGAACATACCATGCATGTCCTTTGGGGTCTGAGTTACCTCACTCAGGATGGTATTTTCTAGTCCCATCCATTTGCCTGCAAAACTCAAGATGTCCTCATTCTTAATAGCTGAGAAGTATTCCATTGAACCACATTTTGTCTATCCATTCTTCTGTCGTGGGACATCTGGCTTGTTTCCAGCTTCTGGCTATCACAAATAAGGCTTCTATGAACATAGTTGAACATGTGTCCCTGTGGCATGGTGGGGCATCTTTTGGGTATATTTCCAAGAGTGGTATTTTTGGGTCTTTAGGTAAGTCTATTTCCAATTTTCTGAGGAACCTCCAAATTGATTTCCAAAGTGGTTGTACAAGTTTGCAATCTGACAAGCAATGGAGGAGTGTTCTTCTTTCTCCACATCTTTGCTAACATGTATTGTCACCTGAGGTTTTGATTTTATCTATTCTAACTGGTGTAAGGTGGAATCTCAGGGTCATTTTGATTTGCATTTCTCTGATCACTTTGATGAAGTTTACAACAGTAACTGTTTACATTCATATTCATTAGGGGTAATTATCTGGAACATTCATCACTTGTCACAACTCCACAGGCTCATGAAGAGTTAAAAAACCTAGCTAAGTTATTAGTGAACTTTCATAAAGATAAATTGAGTTAATATTCTATTTGCTGTCCCAGCACCTATACCAAATCATAATTCCCTTTTTATGACCTTTGGTTAATAGTTTTCCAACCCCTTAGATGTGCTCTGAGTAGTAGAAGCAGTTAACTAGTGACATCTAGAGACTGGCAGAGTTCTCAATGCATATTTTACTATCAGAAAGGATCTAGTAGCAATTCCACTATAAAAGAGCTTAATAAATGCTGATATAATTTTAGAAAGTCTTACAGAAAGTCATCTATTTGTCTATAAACCATCACTACAAGGCATTGCATCTCTGTAGCTCTGCAGAGATCTGCTAAAAAGGGTAGGCTAATACCTAGTTATTGGTATGTATGTTTAATAATAACAGGAAAAGCAAATTAAGAGCAGGAATCTTTCCTAAAATGATTTTCTCCTGGCCTTGCCAATGGAAGGAAGTCTTTCAAGGATTATTTGCTAATCTAAAGAAGACTCATCTCAGAAAGATCACCTTCTGGTTATTTGGTTGTCCTATCATGGCTGCTGACAGCTCTTCTCTTCCAATAATATAAATGAAGCATATAAATCTCCCTTTGAGCAGATCTGAGAGCAGACTAAGCACTTGAAGATGACTGGAAGAAGAAACAGAGGCAGAATAATTAATCCTATAATTCCCAATTTTTAAGAAAATTATATAAAAATTATCTTTAAGAAAAATTATGATTGAATTTGAAAGGTAATCAAAGAATTCTGTTGCTGAAGAACTTGTCAGTCTGGAGTAACAGATGGCATTGATCTGGAAATATAAGTATGTATATTAATAGCAAGTTGTGAATTGTTCCTCCCACTGTATGCATGTGTTTGTACCTGTTTTTAGGACATTTCTGACCCATTGTAGGGGAGAGAGGTGACAGAAATCCATTTATAATTAGCATGACATTGGGTAGTTAAATGTATTTTAATATTTTGTGCCTGAGTTCCTAAATAAAGGATGGCTTCCTCTAATGTATTGATTCTATCTGTCAAACCGCTGTCAATTCTATCCTGAGTAATCAGTGCTAAAGAAATATACTTTGTCAAGGAATTTACATGATTAGCAATGTGTACCTGTTGGACTAGGGAGGCAGCAGAAGCTGCGACCAACCCTAAGAAAGCAATCGAAAATGCAATGCCTAAGATGAACTTGACTATAAATCTATTAAGTTAAGAAGGGTTTTAATGGTCTGTACCAAGGCAAACAAAGCAGAAGCATTACATGAAGGTTATTAAGAAATTAATTGGTAACAAAATATAAGCTAGTTAGTATATAATGAAAAAAGCATTATGATACAAGGTGAAATTATACAATTGGTCAGATATCATTCTGGAAGGAAATGATACATAGATTTACATGTAATGACTTTAATATTCCCTGTGCCCCCTCAATATAGAATTAAAAGTCTAACCAGATGAAATCAGTGTCTTCAGTGTCTTCTTTTGTTGGGGTCTCTGGCACAGGTGGAGAGTCTGCAGATGATGATGGCATGAAGGAAATGGCAGTTGTGGAAATCTCTGTCCATGGAGAAGGCCTGGTACAATCAATTGGTCTGGTATCTAATGATCCTGTAAATATATAAGCAGAGCTTCTCCCAGAAAAATATCCAGTCGTTTTTTATTATCCAGTTAGTAGGTCTTTATTTTATTAGAGACTTGTAATGTTTGAAACGGGACTTACATATTGTTCTACAAAGTATTATAGGAAGATGAATAATTATAATTTAATTTTGTAATATAGATTTCTTTATCTTTTTAAAATTTATTGATCTTTTTATTTGTTTGTTTGCCTTTCTAATGTTATTCCCCTTCTTGGTCTCCCATTCCCACAACTTCCTCAGCCTATGCCCCTCCCCCTGCTTCTAAGAGGGTACTCCCTCACTAAACCACCCATTCCTGCCTCTCTGCTCTAGCATTCCCCTACTATGGGGCATCAAGCTTCCACAGGACCAAGCACCTCCCCTCTCGCTGGTGCCAGATAATGCAGTCCTCTGCTACATATGTAGTGAGAGCCATGGATGAGCTCTTTATACAGTTTGGTTGGTGGTTTAGTCCCTTGGAGCTATGAGAGGTCTGGTTAGTTAATAATGTTGTTCTTCCTATATGATTGCAACCCCCTTCAGCTCATTCAGCCCTTCCTCTAACTTTTCCATTGGGGTCCCTGGGCTCAGTCCAATGGTTGGCTGTGAGTATCTGCATGTGTATTAGTCAGGGGCTGGCAGAGCCTCTCAGAAGTCAGCCATATAAGACTCCTATCTGAAAGCATATCTTGGCATCAGCAATAGTGTTGGGATATGGTGTCTGCAGAAGGAATGGGTTGCACAGTGGAGCAGTCTCCAGGGGGCCTTCCCTTCAGCCTCTGCTCCATTTATGTCCCTGCATTTCCTTTAGACAGAACAATTCTGGATTAGAAATTTTGAGATGGATGGGTGGCCCCATTTTTCAACTAAGAGCCATGCCTAGCTACTACAGGTGGTCTCTTCAGATTCTATCTCCCTGCTGTTCAGCATTTCAACTAATGTTATGCCCATTGGGTCCTGGAAGGCTCCTGCATCCCTGGTTTCTAGTGGTTACCCAATTTCCTCACCTTCCCACTGCTACTTATTGCTATTCATTCTCCTGGCCCTCTGGAATTTTCTCCTGTCTATTCCCATACCTGGTTCTGTCCCCATTTTTTCCTCTCCCTTCCCACTCCCATGCAGGTCCCACACATCCTCTGCCTCCCATAATTATTTTGTTCCCCCTTCTAAGTGGGTTGAAGTATCCACACTTTGGCCTTCATTCTTGTTAAGCTTCATATGGTTTGTGAGCTTTGTCATGAGCATTCTGAGCTTTGGGGTTAATATCCACTTACCAGTGAGTACATATGATGTATCTCATTGGGTCTGGGTTACCTCACCCAAGATGACATTTTCTAGTACCATCCATTTGCCTACAAAGTTCATGATGTCATAATCTTTAATAGCTGAGTACTACTTTATTGTCTAAATGTACCAGATTTTCTGTATTCATTCCTCTGTTGAAGGACATCTGGGATTTTTTTCTAGGTTATGCCTATTTTAAACAAGGAAAGAGCATAGTGGACATTATGAATATAGTGAACACATGATGGAGCATCTATTGTATAGATACCAAGGGATGGTATAGCTGGGTCCTCAGGTAGTACTATGTCCAATTTTCTGAGGAACAGCCAGACTGATTTCCAGAGTGGTTGTACCAGCTTGCAACCCAACTAAAAATGGAGGAGTGTTCCTCTTTCTCCACATCCTTGCCAGCATCTGCTGTCACCTGAGTTTTTTATCTTAGCCATTCTGACTTGTGTGAGGTGGAATCTCAGGGGTTTTTTCCCTGGAAATTCCCTGATGACTAAGGATGTTGGACATTTCTTTTGGTGCTTCTTGGCCATTCAATATTTCTCAGTTGAGAATTCTTTGTTTAGCTCTGTACCCCTTTAATAGGGTTATTTGGTTTTCTGGACACTAACATCTTGAACTTTTTATATTTATTGGATATTAGCCCTGTATCAGATGTAGGATTGGTAAAAGACTTTTTCCCAATCTGTTGGTTGCCATTTTGTTCTAATGACAGTATCATTTGCCTTACAGAAACTTTGCAATTTTATGCGGTCCCATTTGTCAATTATTGATCTTAGACCATAAGTCATTGGTGTTTTGTACAAGAAATTTTCCGGGGTTTGGGGATTTAGCTCAGTGGTAGAGTGCTTGCCTAGCAAGCACAAGGCCCTGGGTTCGGTCCCCAGCTCTGAAAAAAAAAGAAAAAAAGAAATTTTCCCCAGTGCCCATGTGTTTGAGACTTTCCCCCACTCTTTCTTCTATTAGTTTGAGTGTATCTGGTTTTATATGAAGGCCTTTGATCCAGATGGACTTGAGCTTGGTCCACGGCAATAAGAATTTATTGATTTCCTTCCTTCTCTATGCTGACCTCCACTTGAACCAGCACCATTTGTTGTAAATGCTGTCTTTTTTCCATTGGATTATTTTAGCTTTTTTGTTAGAGATCAAATGACCATAGATGTATGGGTTCATTTCTGGGTCTTTGATTCTATTCCATTGATCAACCTGCCTGTCTCTGAACCAATACCATACCGTTTTTTATCACAATTGCTCTATAAAGCAGCTTGATGTCAGGGATGGTGATTCTCCCAGAAGTTCTGTTTTATTTTTGTATCCTGGGTTTTTGTTATTCCAGATGAATTTGAAAATTGCTCTTTCTAACTCTATGAAGAATTGAGTTGAAATTTTCATAGGTATTTCATTGAATCTGTAGATTGCTTTTGGTTAGATGGCCATTTTTACTATCATGTGTTTTTCTTTGAATTTGTTTATATATTGGATCATACTGATGGATTTCCATATATTAAACCATCCCTGCATCCCTGAGATGAAGCCTACTTGATCAGGATGGATGATCATTTTGATGTGGTGTTGGATTCGGTTTCCTAGAATTTTACTGTATCGATATTCATAAGGGGGAAATTGGCCTGAAGTTCTTGTTCCTTGTTGGATCTTTGTGTGGGTTAGGTAAAGGTGTGATTGTGTCTTCATAAAAAGTATTGCATAGTGTTCCTTCTGTTTCTATTTTGTGGGATAGTTTAAAGAGTATTAGTATTATGTTTTCTTTGAAAGTATGATAGAATTATCCACTAAACCCTTCTGGTTTTTGGTTTTTTGGTTTTGGTTTGGTTTGGTTTGGTTTGGTTGGGAGACTTGTAGTGACTGCTTCTATTTCTTTACGGATTATGAGATTGTTTAGATGGTCTATCTGATCCTGATTTAACTTTGGTACCTGGAATCTGACTAAAATATTGTCAAATTCATCCACATTTTCCAGTATTGTTGAGGATAGGCTTTTCTAATAGGATTTGATAATTTTTTCAACTTTCTCATTTTCCGTTGTTATATCTCCCTTTTCATGTCTGATTTGGATATTGTATCTGTGTCCTCTGGCTAGTCTGGCTAAGGGTTTCTATATCTTGTTGATTTTCTCAAAGAACCAGCTACTGGATTTGTTGATTCTTTCTATAGTTCTTTTTGTTTCTATTTGGTTGATTTCAGCTCTGAGTCTGATTATTTCCTGCTGTCTACTCCTCTTGGGTGTATTTGCTTCCTTTTGTTCTAGAGCTTTCAGGTGTGCTGTCAAACTGTTAGTATGTGCTCTCTCCAATTTCTCTTTCCAGGCACTCAGAGCTATAAGTTTTCCTCTTAGCACTGTTTTCATTGTATGCCATAAGTTTGGGTATGTTGTGCCTTAATTTTCATTAAATTCTAATAAGTCTTTAATTTCTGTCTTTATTTCTTCCTTGACCAAGTTATCATTGAGGAGAGTATTGTTCAACTTCTATGTATTTTTGGGCTTTCTATTGGTTTTTGTTGGGTTGGTTTTGGTTTTGTTATTGAAGATCAGCCTTAGTCCATGGTGAGCTGATAGGATGCACGGGATTATTTCAGTCTTCTTGTATCTATTGAGACTTTTTTGTGACCAATTATATGGTCAGTTTTTGAGAAGGTACTATGAGGTTCTGAAAAGAGGGTATTTTTTGTTTTGTTTTAGGATGAAATGTTCCATAGATATGTTAGATCCATTTAGTTCATAACTTCTCTACGTTTCACTGTTTCTCTGTTTTGTTTCTGTTTTCATGGTCTGTCCATTGATGATAGTGGGGTGTTGAAGTCTCCCACTATTATTGTGTTAGCTCCATTGTGTGCTTTGAGCTGTAGTAAAGTTTCTTTTATGAATGTTGGTCCTCTTGCATTTGGAGTATAGATATTCAGAATTATAGTTCATCTTGGTAGATTTTTCTTTGATGAGTATGAAGTGTTCTTCCTTATCTTTTTTGATAACTTTTGATTGAAAGTCGAAATGGTTACTCCAACTTGTTTCTTGGGACCATTTGCTTGGAAAATGTTTTTACCAGCCTTTTACTCTGAGATAGTGTCTGACTTTGTCACTGAGGTGTGTTTCCTGTATGCAGCAAAATGCTGGGTCCTGTTTCATATTCAGTTAGTCTTTGTCTTTTTATTGGGGAATTGATGTTAAGAGATATTAAGGTAAAGTGATTGTTGTTTCTGTGTTCTAGTCTATTTAGAGTCCAGTAGGCTTTGTATATGTTCATGGATATCTCTTTCTTTAGGGAAATTGTCTTCCTTAATTTTGTTGAAGATATTTACTGGTACCTTAAGTTGGAAATCTTTGCTGTTTTCTATACCTATTATTCTTAGGTTTGGTCTTCTCATTGTTTCCTAGATTTCCTGGATGTTTTAGGTTAGGAGACTTTTGCTTTCTGCATGTGCTTTGATTGTAATGCCAATGTTTTCTATAGTATCTTCTGCACCTGAGAGTCTCTCTTCCATCTGCTGTATTCTGCTGGTGAAGCTGGCATCTATGACTCTTAATCTCTTTCCTAGGTTTTCTATCTCCAGGGTTGTCTCCCTTTGTGATTTCTTTATTGTTTCTATTTCCATTTTTAGATCCTGGATGGTTTTGTCCAATTTCTTCACTGTTTGGTTATGTTTTCCGGTAATTCTTTAAGGGATTTTTATGTTTCCTCTTTAAGGGCTTCTACTTGTTTACCTGTGTTCTCCTGTATTTCTTTAAGGGACTTATTTATGTCCTTCCTAAAGTCCTCTATCATCATCAATAGATGTGATTTTAAATTCAAATATTGCTTTTCCAGTGTGATGGCATATCCAGAACTTGTTGTAGTTGAAGAACTAGGTTCTGATGATACCAAGTAGTCTTGGTTTCTTTTACTTATGTTCTTGTCCTTGACTCTTACCACCTGGCTATTTCTAGTGCTACTTGCCCTTACTGTGTCTGACTGGATTCTGTCTCTCCTGTGATCCTGGTTGTGTCAGGACTCCTCAGAGTCCAGCTGTCTCCATGATTCTATGAATCTGTGATCCTGTGATACTGAAGTCCTGTTGTGTCAGAGATCCTGAGAGTCAAGCTTCTCAGTGTGTTGCAGGAGTGGATGGGGATCCAGAGCCTGGGTTTGCTCTGGGCACTGGTATAATTTGGAAGGAACCAATGCCTCTGATTGGGAGGGGGTGTGTTTCCCTGGTTCCTATGAGGGTCCCAGGTATGCTGGGTTTTGGGAAAGATAGTGTGGCCTCAACTGTGATCTTGAGTGTATCAGAACTCCAGTTCTCCTGGGTGTGTCTGATCTCCTGAGAGCCAAGCTTCCTCTGTGATCCTGTGATCCTGGGCATTTCGGAACACATGGGTGTCGAGCTCCCTTTAAGTGTTATAAGAGTGGATACAGAGCCAGTACCCCAGGTCTGCTCTGGGTCCAGGTTCAGACAGAAAGGAACCTTTGTCACTGGCTGGGTAGAGGTTCCTGCATCCCTGGGTCCTGGGAGACCAGTTACCATGCATGTTGGGGCAGAAGTTGTGGTCTTGGGTGTTTCAGAGCAATTGGGAGTTAGGCTTCCTCTGGGTGTTGTTGGGAATCTCTTCTGTATTTCTTGAAGGGATTTATTTACATCTTCATGATATGGGATTTTAGGTCAGAATATTGTTTTCCGGGTATGTTAGAGTATCCAGGACCCTCTGTGGTGGGAGAACTGGGCCTGTTGGTACCAAGTAGCATTAGTTTCTGTTGCTTATATTCTTACACTTGCCTCTTATTATCTGTTCATCTCGGGTGTTAATTAGCCTTGCTGTCTCTGCATCCTGTCCCTCCTATAAGCCTAGTTTTGATGTACTTCCTGGGATTCAAGCTATCCCTGGGTGTGGGCATGGGTGGTTGTGGATGTGGGGGTGTGTGGGCATAAAGATGTGAGGTGGAGTGCCTGATCTGCTCTGGCGGCAGTTTTAGGCAGGAAGGAAGATGTGTCTCAGGCAGGGCAGGGCAGGGCAGGGCAGATAAGGGTGGGGGTCCCACTTAAGCCAGGTTTGGGGATAGGGGGTATCTCACCTGTGAGCCCGGTTGTGACAGACCTTCTGGGAGTCAAGCTGACTCTGGGTGTGGGAGAGGGCTGGAATGCTGGCTCTGCCCCAGGCCTAGTTGTGGGCCAGAAGAAAGATCACATTTCTGTTTTCTAAGCATATGTTTATCTCACTATCTTGATGGGTAATGTTTTATTTTGTCACTTCTTAACATATTTCAATGTTTCAACATAACTAATACTAACATAGTGTTTTCAGAAAGCAATACACAGACTGGGAAATTAAGTTAAACTTTAGGTTGAAGAATATGCAAGTTAGTCACATGCTTTGAGGATATTAAATTTTACAGAAAATATTTATATGGGGAGTTATATAGAGTTGGTTCTGTGTCTAGAAATGAAGCAAATTTCATCCTCACAGGAAAAAGAAAAAAACAAAAGACACACGAACATGGTCATTTATTTATTATTCATTTAATTTTAAGAGCAGTACACAAAACTAGATGAACCAATTCCATTTATATATGTATATTTCATTTCAGCATATAAATCTATTTTAAATTATACCTCTATTATATAGCTCATAAATATATAAATGCATGTTAATAATAAAATTTAAGTTTTATGCTTAATATCTATTTTATATGTATAATTAAAACTTTAAATAATGTCAATGTATTTTCTTTATAGTTAAAATACTCCTCACAAATAAATCTTTACAAGATAAAAGAAATTAATGCTTGATTAAAAGAACCGAATATATAGGAGTAAAGTATTAATTTTAGTCAAAATGTGTTCTGTATGAGTAATTCCATTGTTAAATACTAGCCTAAGCTAGCTTGTTAAACAAAAATAAATAGCTAATGATGTCATTGTGTTATACTTTATTAAAGTAAGTATCCATAACAAAATGAATATGTAGAAGTAACAAGTAATCCTTATCAAGAACTAAAAGCATTGGGGAAATAAAAAGTAATTTAGAGTACCATGATATTGTTGTCTCTGTAAATATTCAGCATGGAATACTAAAGTTAATTGAAGCTGAAGCATGACTTGTGTATAATTTCAAACTTTCCTTCTCTAGGTATTAGTTACAAAATTAAAAAGCTGTTTTAAATAGAAATGCTTGGCTAACACAATAAAGTTCAACATCACTTTGACAACACTGAACTGTGCACACTGCTTAGTGACAAATGTAGCAAATTTTACGTTTTTATCCTTACAATAGAGTTATGACATCTACATTATGTGCTTGTTGATACCCTGATACTCTGGAGAGTGCACAGCATCATTTCTGTGGTTTTCTTCTCAACTGATGCATAATCTCAATCTAATAGTTAAAAATAAAAATAATCTCAAATGCAGAGGTTTCCTCCTAACTGGAACCCTTCAAAATGCCAAAGTCATGAAAGACTGGACAAATCTAAGAAACCACCACACACATTAGGGACAAAGAAGACATAACAACTAAATGCCACTTGGAATCTTATGTTAGATTTTCCTCTCTGACTTAAAGCCTCCAAAATAAATGCAGATTTATAGATGCCAATTAAAGAGGTAACAGATGCATTTTGCCTAAACCAGCTAGACAGTTTTAGTTTCTAGGTTATATACCATGGCCTTTTTGCAAATGATACTATTTAAAGATTTGATACTCTTTAAAGATTCTACAAATGCATGTGAGTGTTTCTGAAATTAACATGTTGGAAAGAGGAATTGTCTTAATTATTTACATTCTTTATCTAACTTTCTGATGGAGACTTAGATTTTTATCTCAACTGATGTACAAAGTTCTGTCCAAATATAGTTTTAATCTGAGATAATGTAAAAAAAATATTCTTAGTTTTTTATTTACCAGGTACGGCTGGCATTCTCATGAGATCTTCAAGCCAAATTAAAAAAATAGAGTAAATAATCATTTAATCCAGCAGGTCATAAACCATCAGTGAATAAAATGTTCACTGGCCTAAGGCAAAAATATGAAAATCATCATCTATAAACTCATTTACTACTTCACTATTTACAATAACCAACTTATAGCATTTCCCTAAGAACCTGTCAAAGGAAGAATAAAGAAATTAGGCATAAATTCACAATGAGTTTTAATTCTGCCATCAAGAATCTTTTGTAGGAAAGTAGATGGAACAGGAGACCATTCCAAATAAAAAAAAACTAGTCTCACAAAGATGAGTTATCATGTGTATTCTCTTATATATGCAAGTTGAGTGGAAAGGCAAAAAAATAAAGAGGAATGTGGAAGGAAAGGGGGGAAGGAAGGATAAAGAAGGAAAACAAAGAGTGGTGAAGATGATACAATGTATCATACAAAGGTTGAAAAAAACAAAGTACCATTGCTTTGCACAATGAATGGGCATTAATCTTTAAAAAGGGAGATAGTCTGAGGTGGACCAGTCACTGAGTCCCACAGACAGTCCCACACTCCTTATGGTTCAAACTAACAGTTCATTTACTTTATGATGGTGTGTAAAGCAATATCAGAGGAAAATCATTTACAGATTCTCCATTAAACCATATTTTAACTTGAAAAATAGTTTCTTCCATGACCTTGACTCACCATTTTATATCAAAATATCTTTTCTCTTGTGAAATAATCATGATATAAAGTGGTAGGTTTTATTTCATTTAAGGCAAAGCAAAGTTGACAGATCTAGATCTCCTCTTCATTGTGTCTGTTCATGTGTGTAGACAAGTGTGAATATTGTGAAATATAATCTTCCCATTTGTGCAAGAAAGGTATATACTTCAAATAAACAGCATTATAACTCAACTCATGGGAAATATTTAGTATTAATAAACAAATTTATTATTTATATTTACTTTCATCTATCTTCAAAATAATAAATAATATATTGAGGGTCCTCATAAGTTATAACAGCTCAACTCAAAGCATTTAAAAAGTACCATTAAGGTTTAGTATATCCCTGGCTACCAAAGAGCATCCATTTGGTATCACAAGGTATCAGTCAGAAAAGAATCTATCAGTAAATAGGATATGGTATATTAAGAAGCATTTTTGAGAACTACTCCCCTACTCTTACAATTCCAGATATAAATATGGTGCCTCAGCCAGGTGTAGTGGCACACACTATTAATTCCAGCACTAAGACTGAGGCATGTGGACCTCTGATTTAGAAGCCAGCTTGGTCTACAGAGCAAGTTCCAGGACAGCCAAGGTTATACAGAGAAACTCTGTCTCAAAAACATACAAACAAAACAACAAATGTTATGCCTCTTGTATAAAAGGAATCAGGATGCCTTCAGTAAGTCTAAATTAAGACACATTTGTTGAAAGGAAAGGACACATTAAATCAAACTGACTTGAAAGGTATATTTAGTAGTTTCATTGGCATCCACAAACTACAATGTTTTGGAGTCAGTTTTTGTGTTTTAACACTAGAAGAAGAGCACCTAGAAAAGCTTGTGAGGGTTAAAAATTATTTTTAAAGTAACTTGTTTCCCCACCCCAAGTCATTTCATGCATGATTTATTTGAAATAGACCTTCTCTTACATTTACAGTGCTTTAGTGATAGCTTGGGGCACTCAGAGAGGAGGGGCTTACCACCAAATCAAGTACTACCTGAAAATGCATCTCTCAAGGCAATTTAACTGATACTAATGAACTTCTTTATTTGGTGCCTTATTTTACAGTTGTTCTACAAATTACAAAATTATTTAAAAGTATAAAACTTCTACAGCATTTAGTACAAATGACTTAAATTAAGTATTCTATAGCTAATTAACTATAGCAAAAAATTCTGTTTATATTCTATCAAACCCCTAATTTACTGTATTCACTAAGTACTGCTTGATAAGGCAAGGATATCTATACATGAGAGAGAGAGTTGAGAACTGCCTAACATCCCAAATAAGTCTTAAGAAGCTGTATCTGACAACTCTGGAAAATATTTCTTTACTGAACTCTAGCTTTATATCTGCTCTTACATTAAAAAATAAATTAAACCCTTTTCTTATTTTAATCTCTGTCTGCCACCTAAGTAAGAATCACCACTTTTCCTGAGCACTTCCACGATTATAAATGATGACATGCAAGTACAAAATATAAAGATTTCTGAATTATAAACTATAGGTCTGCCTGCCATTTTTTTGGAGATAGGGTCTCACAGTGTATTTCTGGCTAGCCTGATCCTCACAGAGATCCACCTGATTCTACCTCCCGAGTTCTGGGATTAGAGGAATTCACCACCACTCTCAAGCAAACTCAATTTTTAATCAGAACCAAGAGCCAGTTCTCTTCCCTGTGCACGAATAACTTTCAACTGCGGAAGTTATTTAAAGGTAAAATTAACAGTCTCTCTCTCTCTCTCTCTCTCTCTCTCTCTCTCTCTCTCTCTCTCTCTCTCTCTCTCTCTCTCTCCTTCTCAAGTCAGGGCCAGTGAAATGCCATGGGAAACATGAAAAAATGGCTTGTTCACTTCTTGCCTAGCACACAAGAAAGGGGAAAGCAGAATTTACACACACAGTAGTACTTCTTTAAAAGAATTCCAGATGTATATATAATGTAGGGAGTGGGATAGTTGTTTTATACTAAGCCAATCCCGATCTGAGTTTCCTATTTTCATCAAACTAGGTATTTCTGTTTCCATTAGAATTGCAGTCTATGGTGATTGGACCTCTTTTTCCATTCTCCAAACTAGCCACAGCTTATTCACCTATTTTTCCATGGCCATACTAGGACTTTTTTCTGACTTCCTGGTTTACCTTTGAAAACACTTGTGACTGCATCACACTTACTGACTTCACTCCGCATCAACCACTGCTTTATGTTCTCTAATTAGTGAATGTATAAAGTCACACACAAACAAGCCATAATATTGGTTGTTAAAAGTATTGGTGTGGTCCATTTAGTAATAATCAATTTCAGAAACAATAACACATAAATGACTCTTTCTTTGTAATTTTGACACAGAAAATCAATAAAAGCCTAGCTGAATCAACCAGTTTTTGGGTCACTGAGAGGTTCTTTCTCAGAATATAAGGTAAAGAGTAAGTGAGGAAGGCACATGGCCAGTACACATACACACATGAATGAACACACACACACACATATGCATGCATGCACACACATACACAATATACACACATGCACACACACATACACACATACATGCAAATGCACACATACACACATATACACAAACGTGCATGTGCACACACACACACACACACACACACACACACACCATCACAAAACAAGCAAAAAGATAGAGTGGGGTTATTGTGTCCTATGCCATTTTATGGTAGAGTTGGTGTTTATGTGCATGTAATACTTTGTGAAAGAATCTTTTAAGTTGCTGAGTTTCATTGAATATCCTTGTAATCTAGTAACCTTGTACATTTGCATAAATATGACTTTTACAACTAAAAACATTGCAGTCTACTGTTTCCATGAGGACGACTCTTTCAAGATGGACTATAACATCCTGTTTCTCTTCTTGTGAGAGATGTTAGCCAGAATTACATATAGTCATCTCCTGCCCTGGCATGGCCCTCTGAACCCCGAGACCGATTTCTATTAGAATCTGGAGGCAAACTGGCGTCATTCTCTGTTTTCACCTCCCCAGTGGCATGGGGGAATGGGAAATTGGGCATAAATCGCTTAAGGAAACGGAACTCGCTGTTTCCAGTTCCAGTGGCTGAGCACATATCATATGGACAAGGCTGGGATAAGGAGCCATTGCCTCTTCCTTGCACCAAGTTGTTAGGGAAATTACAGTCGTCATAGAAGTGCTCTTGAACTGTAAATTTCTCTCTGTGTTTAATCTTCTGGTAGAGGTGTATAATAATAATCACAGTGACGGAGAAGAGAAAAAGAAATGAAAGCACAGCCAGAGAAATGACCAAATATTTTGTGGTTGGATTTACCTTTCTAGAATGCTTGGATGGATCCTGGAACTGCAAGTAAGGCTCTGAAAAGCCATCCACCAGCAGGATGTTGAGTGAGGCAGTAGTGGAGAGAGCTGGTTGGCCATGATCCTGAACAAGAATGACCAGTTTCTGCATCATAGGGTCTCTCTCAGATATCTGCCTCAGTGTACGTATTTCCCCATTTTGTCTTTGAACAGAAAATAACCCAAGATCTGTGGCTTTAAGAAGATGGTATGAAAGCCAAGAATTCTGCCCCGAATCACCGTCAACAGCCACTACTTTGGTCACCAGGTATCCTGCCTCTGCAGACCTTGGCACCAGGTCATTGCAGGGCAAAGTGCCATTCTGCAGTGGGTACAGGATCATCGGACGATTGTCGTTGTCATCCAGGACAACCACTCTGACAGTAACTTGGCTACTCAACGACAGAAAGCCACCATCAGTTGCCTTGACTACAAACTGAAAGTCTTGAATGGCCTCATAATCCATAGTTCTTAGCGCATAGAGCTTTCCGTTATCTGAGTTTATGGAGATGTAAGCAAAGACTGACAGATCGCCACTCTTTGGAGGCAGCAGGGAGTATGTTACTTGAGCATTTTCACCCAAATCTAGATCCTCTGCGTGGACTTTGCCAATAAAAACTGCAGGACTGTTGTTTTCACGGACAGTCAAGACATAGGAATCCTCCTGAAAAACTGGAGAATTGTCATTTATATCAGATATTACCACTTCAATCACAGTCTCGGTGGACAGACTGGGCGGTCCAGTGTCCATGGCAACGAGGGTGATATTATAGTTGGAGACATCTTCCCTATCCAAGATTCTGTCAGTGACTAGCGAGTAAGAATTCCGGAATGTGTGTTTGACTACAAAAGGCAAATCTTCTTTGAGGAAACAGGTGATTTTCCCTCCAACTCGCACATCCCGGTCTCGGATAGTGAAGAGAGCCACTACAGTCTGGAGTGGAGAGTCCTCAGCAAGAGGGCTGGACACCGAGGAGATTGTCACTTCTGGAGGATTGTCGTTTACATCCACCACTTCCACCAAGACTTTGCTGTGAGCAGAAAGACCCCCTCCATCTGTAGCTTGAATGTCAATGTCGTATGTTTCTATCGTTTCAAAATCTAAGGGCCCACGGAGTCGAACCTCTCCAGTTTGTGGGTCAACAAGAAATGTCCGTAGAACTGCTTCTGGATTTTCAGCTAAAGAGTAAGTTATCTGCTTATTGGTGCCCTCATCCAGGTCTGTGGCAGTCACTACCACCACCAAAGAGCCATTGTCACTGTTCTCTGGCACCTGAGCACGGTACACCAAGCGAGAGAACTGGGGCACGTGGTCATTGACGTCCAGGACAACCACTCGAATGTTGGCGGTGCCAGATTTGGGAGGGGACCCACCATCCACCGCTGTAATGGTCAAGTTGACTTCAGGCTGCGCCTCTCTATCTAGGGGATTATCCAACACAAGTTCTGCATATTTGGGACCATGGCTTCGGAAGCGTGTGTGCAGGTGGAAATAGGTGTTTGCACTCAAGGTGTAGTTTTGAAGACCATTGAGTCCCACGTCCAGATCTTGGGCACTCTGCAGTGGAAAGCGTGAGCCCAATGGGGTGCTCTCTGGAATCTTTAAAAGAGGCTCTTTGTTTAGAAAAACTGGTGCATTGTCATTGATATCAAATACTCTGACTTCCACCCGGAAGGACTGGAGCGGCTCAGCGAGAATAATTTCAAAGTGCAGCACACACGGGTCAGCTTTGCCACAAAGTGCCTCGCGATCTAGTTTCTCTTTGACGAACAAATCTCCAGTTTTGCGATGGAGCCGGAAATGCAACCTGTTGCCCTCGGCAACGAGCCGCGCCCCACGCTCTGCCAGCTTCCCCACCTCTAGCCCTAGGTCCTTAGCCACATTAGCCACAAAGGAACCGCTCTCCATCTCCTCTGCCACCGAATAGCGGATAGTGGCCGCACCTCCCACAGACACACACCAGAGAAGGAGAAGAGAGCCCACCTGCCTGTTCTGCAAAGGCTTCCTGCGCGCAGCTGCCATGATTCCTCACAAATGCACTCCCCTCCGCTGCCGCCAGTCCTAGGGGCACGCCGGCTTTCACTTTTGGCAACAGGTTGCACAAACACCAGCCTCTCCTATTACTAGCCTCTAACCGCAGTGTGGCCAAAGGCTGGCTCCTCCAGCCAGGTAAGCTGTTTTTGCACTTGAAAGAAAATCTGCATTGAGTAACTTAATTCCCTAGGCTATTGAACGTATTAATAGGTATGTGCTCATTCCGTAATGTTGAGCAGAGGTTGGAAGTTTGTTGCTACAGCAACCGTAGGCTCCCTGTTAATTCCCTTTCAAGAAAAAAGTCCTTGGGAATTGAGGAGCGGGTGAGGATATTTGCTCATGCTGAGGTCAGCCTGTTTGTGGGCTGGAGCCACTGCAGCAATGAACAAACAACAGGAATTAAAGCTACATTTCCACAGTTCACTTAGAGCCCACGGGAAAAGGAGAATGGCTCCTGCATTGTCCTTCGAAGCCCAAATGAAACACATGGAGTGAATGAGGTGGGAAGGGCAGGTGGAAGGATTGAAGAATTGGTAACAGAAGAAAAGTGAGCAAACATACTTTTCAGGCACATGAGCTCCTGTAGAAACACACGTCTTTGTTTGCACAAATCCCCTACTTGGTCCAAAGGAAGCACTAAATTGCTTGTCTCTTATGATTATTGGTCAGGCAGAAATATTGAGCAGGCATCGCTTCTGTGAACGAAAACTGTGATAAGTAATTTGTATGCATTATCTAATGTAAACTTGCAGAAACCCTATGAGAAAGGCAATTTTCTATCTTAAAAGATGAGGAAACCTGACAAGAGAGATGTTTTGCACACCTCCCAGTTCCCATACCTGGTAAACAGAAATTATTTGTTATACACTGCAGTTTTGCCTGACCCAAAATCTATGCACTTAATCAATATATTGCTCTGTTTCTTGGGTCACATAATGGATAAATCAAGCTATCAACCAAAGATTAATTTAGGACTGAAGATTTCAAAATAGGAAGATGATATCTGATCCTCCTACAATTTTTTTTAAACAGATGAAACTGAAGTCCTTAGCTCTGAGGTTGGAGTTCAGTAGTACAGCCTTGCCTAGCATCTACCAGGCCCTAGGTTCAATTCCCAGTTCTGCAACAAACGGAAAGGCAAAGGTCCTAAATGGTGGAATATAAAAATTAAACCTATCTCTCTCTCTTTTTTAATTTGTTTGTTAGATGTATTTCTTTACTTACATTTCAAATGTTATTCCCTTTCCCGGTTTCCTGTCCATAAGCCCCCATCCCCTCCCCTCCCCCTCCCCCATAAGGGTATTCCCCTCAAACATCCCCCTTACTGCCCCCCATATTCCCCTGCACTGGGGGTCCAACCTTGGCAGGACCAAGGGCTTCCCCTTCCACTGGTGCCCCAACAAGGCTATTCTCTGCTATACATGCAGTTGGAGCCCTGGATCAGTCCGTATATAGACTTTCGGTAGTTAAACCTAGCTCTTGATGATTATCTTAAATATATGATTTTCCCTTTGTACTTAGCATTTTAAAATTTAGATACTATAATAATGATTGCTATCATTTAAAGGAAGCCTAAACCATATTTCTCAGTGAGGACAAAGTGAATGAAAGCAGAAAGTATACAAAATATTAAGCTGAGCATAGTGGGGTATGACTGTAATTCTAGCATTTAGGAGGCAGAGGCAAGAGAATCCGGACTACACAGCCATGTAGTCCTGTACATAGGGATTTCAAGGTTATACTGAGTTTCATGAAAGCTTGTCTCAAAAAATAAAAGATATACAAAATGTTAATATCTTGGGACCATTAACAGTCCCTTCTATCTCTATCAGGTACCCCAGCACCTGGTGCAAATGTACACCCCCAAATTGTTTGCTTTCTCCTCTTCTTAAAACTAGGTATGACATATATACCAGAGAGTCCACTGACTCTAGTTTCTTTGCTATTTATATGAAATTAGTGGTGTTTGTTGACTTCCATTAGCACTGTATAGAAATCTAGTGATGTTGGGGGCAACAGAACTCCTGCTGTTGCTAAATAAAGTTGCATTTACTGACTATTACTGAAAATTGAGTAACCTTGGAAACATGGGGACTATCAGTAAGAAGTTACAAAGGACACATGCTATGTGGCTTTGTGTTGAGTAATTTAGGAGATATTTCAAGTTAGATCTGGACTAGGTGTCATAGGTGAAGTTAATTAAAGATGAGTAAATTATAATTTTATGTGGAATATAAGAAATGTGTGAGGATAATACTGTCATATTAGTAAACCAGTTACAGATATTTGCAGTCTGGAGGGGCATTTGGTCATTTTTTGAATGAATTGATTAATGTTCTTCTCTACCTGTGTGTATACTGATTGTTTTGCACTCTTGCCTCTGATCCATCACCATCACAGAGTAGCCTTGTCTAAGTGTTCTATGAAATTGTCTTTATTCAACAGTAATACACTGTGACTTATCTATATTAACCCAGTTCCTAGATATCAAAGACTGTTTTTTCCAGTATAATTTCACCCAATTCAGTTGCTCATTTTACTGTTATACACTTAATTTAAAATTATTGCATATTGTGCATGTCACTTTGTGTGTATGTGCACAGATCTGGTGGACAGAAAATCCGCCTAGAAGTGACACTGACGTCATAATGTTTTTCTGTTATATGTTATAATGACAAACTGCTAAAAATGCTGTATCAACTCATACCGAATTTGTATGGTCATCAGCAGTGTAACCACTGGTTGTTCAAATTATATCCAATGTCTAGTGTCTTTGTTGCTAATAACATAGTACCATGGGGTAATTTATACTTAAAATAGCTTTGTTTTGTCATATGATTTCAGTCCAATATTAAGGGGTCATTCCAGTGAGGAACTTCCTGCTATCCTCAGCAATGAAGGGAATCACGTGGTGAGAAAGACAGGGTGTGTAAAAGAGACCTGAACTTTATATCAGACCCACTATTGAGATAATCTATCAATCATCTCATAAGGAACTTCTGAAAAGTCTCAGCCTTCCCCCATTCTGTAACAGCTCAAAATAGGGATTAAATATTAGCATGAGTTCTAGAGTGAACAAATTGTACTTAAACTGTACTTAATAATACTTAGCATTATTAGTATTCTAAAATTTTATCATGTCTATGTCTGTGTTCATATCTTGTTGCTTAAGTTTTGTTTCTCTGGTTACTAGCTTCATTCTTTGCAGTACTGGAACTTTACATATACCAAAAAAATCATTCCACCATGAAGCCACATTGTTGCCCTGATTGTTGATTATTTAATACACTTTCACTCATCCGGATTTCTTTGGGAGGAGGAGTGTTTGTTCAGTTCTCTTGCCCTTTCCCTATAGATTTGTAGAAGTGGATTTGAATTTTTACATATTATGATTTTGAATCTTGGATAATCAAAAGAGACACATTTACACCTAGTCAATATAAAAA